>NC_057728.1:50479803-50532839 GCF_004010195.1 Chiloscyllium plagiosum
GCGGGTCAGTGTGGACTTGTTGGGCCGAAGGGCCTGTTTCCACACTGTAATGTAATCTAAAAAGAAAGGTCGATTTTGCCTGTCCTCGGATGCTGCCTGAATTGCTGTGCTCTTCCAGCACCACTGATCCAGAATATTGTCTATTCACCCTATCCATGCCCCTCATGATTTAAAAACCTCTATAAGGTCACCCCTCAGTCGCCGATGCTTCAGGGAAAATAGCCCCAGCCTATTTTGCTTCTCCCTAGGGCTCAAACCCTCCAAACCTGGCAACATCATTGTAAATCTTTTCTGAACCGTTTCAAATTTCACAACATCCTTTCTATAGGAGGGAGACCAGAATTGCATGTAGTATTCCAAAAGTGGCCTAACCAATGTTCTGTACAGCCACAATATGACCTTCCAACTCAGAAACTCTATGCACTGACCAATAAGGGCGAGCATACCAAATGCCTCCTTCATTATCCTGTGAACCTGGGACTCCACTTTCAAGGAACTGTGAATGTGTACTCAAAGGTCTCTTTGTTCACGAACACTCTCCAATACCTTCCCGTTAAGTGTACAAGTCCTGCCCTGATTTGCTTTTCCAAAATGTAGCACCTCACTTTAATTTATCTAGATTAGACTCCGTCTGATTAAGGTCCCGTTGTACTCTGAGGTAACCTTTGCTGTCCACAATATCTCTAGTTTTGGTGTCAGCTGCAAATTTGCTAATCATACCTCCTATGTTTATGTCCAAATCATTTCTATAAATGATTAAGAAGGAATCTGCAAAAAATTGTCAGTGTATTGTAGTGATGGTTGACCCATGTCTTCAGGCAATATCACCATTGGGAAGATATAGATGATGAACAGAAGTGGACTTGCGAAAGGTTTGGGTGGGTGGCTGCAGGGGAGGGAAGCCATTGCTGGAGGTTCACCTCTTACAATTGGATGCCCAGAGGAGCTGTTACGACATTAGGTAAACCCTTCTGCTAATTTTAAACTAGACACACACAAGCTCACATCGCCTCCTAAACTGTAAAGCTGTGAGTGACAAAGAACTACCAAATCCCACTATTTGAAAAAAAATTAACAATTTCTCCTTTAACTCCAAGAAAAAGAAATTAAACAACTATCTACACTGTAAGCCTCCTTTGTCCGATTGCGTTATCTATCTCCCACTTTACAACAATATATTGATCCGATAAAACCCCCAATTAAGTTTTAGAAAAAAAATCAGAATTCAAAACTAGCCAGTTATCGCTTTTCCCTTAGTATGATTAGATTAGATTAGATTCCCTACAGTGTGGAAACAGGCCCTTCGGCCCAACAAGTCCACACCGACCCTCCGAAGAGTAATCCACCCCCCTCTGACTAATGCACCTAACAATGGACGATTTAGCATGACCAATTCACCTGACCTGCACATCTTTGGATTGTGGGAGGAAACCGGAGCACCTGGAGGAAACCCACGCAGTCACAGGGAGAATGTGCAAACTCTACACAGACAGTTGTCCAAGGCTGGAATCAAACCTGGGACCCTGGTGCTGTGAGGCAGCAGTACTAACCACTGAGCCACTAGTATGTTCCTGGTTTTTTTCTTCGGTCTTCTGACAGATTTCATATGAAAAGATACCTTTCAGAGCATCTCTATGGGCAATTTAACTTTGAAAGAGTGGGTCTGCAGACAGTATGATGCTTTTTGCTACTCTAGTTAACTGTTCAAATTGCCCGATTTTAAAAAAAATACCAGAAAACATCGGATCGTCTCATTGGTTTGATGTCATCCAAAGCAGTAAAATTCAAATTCGATTGGATTTTGGTTTCTTGGGGCATAATTTAAACTGGCCAAATTTGAATATGTTGTGTAACGTAGCAACTCAGCTCCAGCCATTTGTTTCACAGCCAAATGTTACATATTAAAATTTTTCAGCACAGTCTCTGCTTGTTAAGTCCTTGCCAGCTTTCACACTGTCTTAAAGGTACAATACGCACCTATAACTTCATAACACTGTCAAAGGAAGGTAGTGCTGCCAAGGTGAGCAAAAGTAGATGTCAGCAAATAGGTGCTTGTGGGGCACTGTGCTCCAAGAGACCTTTTGCTCCTTTGTACCATAATTCCAAGTCCTGTTGCCGCAAAAAGGATTTCAGAAAAGTTCTAGGCAAGAAAAACTTGCCTGCTAAATGTAGTTTAAGGCCTTTTGTGGTAGACACTTGTACAGAGTTTCACAGAATAGGAAAATGGTTAATATAAACATATACTTGTAAACACTCAATTTGTTTAGTTATGCACAATAAGAGCTTAAGACAAATTACAAATAGTAAATTGTATGCATTGTTTTAAATCTGATTGGAATCTATACCCATTTAATCTAGCCCAATCTTGTGTCTGCAAAACTTCAAACCAGAGTACTTTCTTTGTTCTGGTATTTTAATGTTTATCCATGCCATTTTGGTGATTTGTTCAAATTGCTGTTTGTTTTTATATTTCTTCCACTTTTGTGTTTGACTTGTGGTATTTATATTATAGTGAATTTTATAGATTTTTGCACACCAAATGTAATTAGAAAGCAATTAAAATGATCAACTTTACCGAATCTCAGATTAAAATATAGTACATCATAATTGTAAATTTTTGTTCCATAATAATTAAAGAAAAGTCACAGCTGTAAGGATGGCAACATTCATTTGTTGAGGATGTGAACAAGATTATGTACACATATTAGCAAAAGGTATACTTTTTCAAAATTTGGTTTATTAACTTGATGTCTATGTGTTAGCCATAATCTCCTAAGAAAAGCTACATAACGGATGGCTGTCTCTTTTGAATTATGTGCTCTAAACGAAGCTTCACTTTTTCAGGAAATTGAACAAAATAAATATTAAATGTTTTCTCCTAAGCATCATCATATCAGTTATCGACGATACTTTTCTCATTCTCTTGGTGCAGTTATATAATCCCGCTTGGCAATCCAGATATCTCTACTTTGGTAGTTGTATTTCTAATTGTTCTTCTCTTGTATTTGCATACAAACAGAAACCTATCTGTCTCCCTATTGATGCAATAATTGGCAAATGATCGTCAGCTGCTTCCATTTTCTGAATATAAATGGATGTTATGCATTTGTAGCACAGAGGCAATTAGTATCAGCAAAAACCTGAGGTCTGGCATATAGCAAATATCAGATTTGTAGTATATGGGAAACTCCCATATAGCCTCTTCCATAGAAAAGGAATTGACTGGTATAGCTCTGCCGAGTACTTGAAGAGTAGATACAATGATGTCAGTTACATCCTGATATCTGACATGCTTCTGGTATGAACCTACTGGAAATAAAAGCAAATACACGCTGCTAAGTATGCTACTGTGAGTTTTACTTCATTTAGCATAGGGTGGTATAATTATTGAATCCCATTTGATTTCTGTGCATCTAAATGCTCTCCTTCCTCAAAAAGCTTACAGAAACATTTTGCTCCAACTACTTAGTGATTTCTTCTCCTTAAGACACATATCACTGTCGTTTTATGATCTGCCGATATTAGTGTCCTTTCCCTCAGAAAAATAATTGTAACAGATGACATTTTTCTGGTGTTATAGCATACAACTGTGAAAGCTAGCTTATTTTGTAAACTTGCCCCTCCACAGACAAATGGCCATATCTCTGTAACCGGTGATGCATACCAGGATAGACTGGCACGATTAGAAGGAGATAAAGAATCCTTGGTTTTGCAAGTAAGTAAAGCTGACACTTTTTAAAGTTTTTGTTTGAAGGTTATGATTTCTATAGTATTAGAAATGTGTATGTGTGAATTTATAAATGGGTAATAGGCACAGTTTTAATATGGTACAGTGCAGCACAATGCAACTATTCTGTAGTTGGCAATATAAGCAGTATTTGCTAGGTTTTATCATACAACATACTTCACCTTCAATTGAAAATCAACATTCATGTGTGAAAGCTTAATGTAGCCTTGTGTGTATACACGACTACAGCAGTTCGTGACTGGCTGTTACTTTCTTGAGGGCAATTAGGGCTGGGAAATGTTGTCTTTGCCAACAGCACTGCTTCCCAAGAATGAATATTTTGAAAGTAATTGTGCAGCTTTAGAATCTTCATTCACTTCAGTTTGTTCTAGCTTTTTCCTTTCCTGAATTAGTATACGCATCTATGCTGTTTTCAGTCCCTTCATAAACATCTTTTTTTTTTGTTTACTCATTTTTGCAATGTGGAGAAATAGTAGTGAAGAAATTGCTTCTAAGCCAACCAATTGTGATTTGTCACTCCAGAAAGTTAGCTGTTTTCTGTAATCTCTCTCCCTCCCCTCCCTCCCAAACAAATTCAAAGTCATTCTCTGTGGAAACCTGCATGCTGATTTCAGTTGAACCTTTTAAAGCGTTGACCATTATTCTGTATTTCAATTATGAGGCAGGCACCTATTGAAATTTATTTTATTGAAATTTAAATTCATAGCAGATACTACGATTGAGCAAAGCCAAATATTTAAAAGTTTTTAAAAATCTTTGAATGAGAACTGTTCACAAAAATGTGGTTAGCATGATTAGTTTTAACTATCTCAGATCCTCTTAATACTCAACAGCTAAACTTGGCTTGCAAAGACACGTTGACTAAAATGTACAATTAAAATACTTAAGGTGTATTTATTGTAATATATCTGTATACTATAAATTTCAGACATGTTGTACACCTTGCATTTATACCTGTCGAGGCATTACAAATATATAAATCAGTTACAACATGTGGGCAGTCACACAAGGTTCAACTATCACTTTAATATTCAGAATTCTCATGGATTCTGTGCACAACGTATTGCACCGTTGTAAAATGCAATTGAATTTGAAACCAGCACCTTGGTCGAACTAATGCAGAAATATTTCATTCCCGAGCTTTTTAGGCATGATGCAACATGCTTTGATCAGATTACCAGAATAAACATGAAATTGTTTAATCAACGGGCAAGCTAGGATTTGGTATTCTAAGTATGCGTAAAGTTTATTGCTATAATAATGAGCGACTCGCAACTTACAGCACTTTATAAAGGTGGAGATCTCCCTAAATGTTTCTGTACCAGAAGTTATACTTTGTTTCACAGGTGAGTGTTCTAACAGACCAGGTGGAAGCCCAAGGAGAGAAGATTCGAGACCTAGAGAGTTGTCTGGATGAACACCGAGAAAAGTTAAATGGTACAGAAGAGATGTTACAGCAGGTAGGCTTGGAATTGTTGGGAGCAAGATGTTTTCTGAGTTGTAAAGTTCGGTGGGCATTGAGATTTGGAACCTTTTAAATGAAGCAACATTTAAGAGTTAAAGAAGGACTTGTGTCGGGAAGTTGGCCAAAACAAAGTTGCAAATGGTCATTCTTGATTTTATTACTGCAGTATCTTGTATTGTATTCTGATGAAAATGCTTAGTAATGTAGTTGAGAGGTTGTGGTATTTTCAGTGAGAACAGGGTGGTCATTGTTAGCTTGATTAACTCTTTCTTTGACTGCAGTCAAAGAAAACTTTTAGACAATTCACAAAGCAGACTTTTAACATTCCAGTATCTATTATCACAGGTTAATACAATCAGAGTTTGTGGCTGAAAGAAGGCCCCTATGAAGTTCCAGTTCAGGATGTAGAATGGAATACCTGCCTTTGGATCTACAATGTTAATTTTATCACCCTATTAATTGTTTGAAAGTGTTGTTCCTTTATTGTCACTGGGTCAAAATCCTGGAACTCACTTCCTAATAGCACTGTTGGTATACATACACTTCAAGGACAGCAACAGTTTAAGACGACAACTCAATGCTACCTTCTCCAGTTAGAGATGGGCAATAAATATTAGCCCAGCCAATGATGCTAATCACCTGAATGAGTAAAACAAAATATTAGGCTGTGTCAACTGTCTAAATTTGAAGGGGTGCTTGGAGAATTCCATCTAACCAAATGGCAAAGCTGTTTGCTTTTTTTTACTATATGTGGGCATAATAAATATTTCAAGGAAAGTTGTAGGACATTTTTAGTAACTGCAGTCTGGTTAGTTTAACATCACTGGTGTTTAGGTTTTAAAACTCTAGTGATTGTAACAAGGACTAGATAGATCTCATTGACTAAGGGTTAACCTGGGCCAAACAGGAGCGCTAGCTGACCGACATAACCAGGAGCTTCAGAGTCATCTCATTCTATGGACTGGCTCTGAGCTGGCTGGCCGGAGCCCATGTACTATGCACATGTAAATAAAGGGTGACTGGGTGACAGGATACCAGTCTACGTGCTGTTATTTCAAAAACCAATTGGAGAATATCTCCAATGTGCTTAAGGTTTGAGTTGATTAAAGATAGTCAGCACAGATTTATAAAAGGCAGATTGTGTTTGACTGATGACTAATTTTTAAAATATAATAATAGGGAAAGTTGATTAAACATTTGCAATGAATATTGTCTGTATGGATTTTAAGAATGCATTTAACATTGCAAATATAAGGTTGATTTTTTAAAAAAAATTGATGCTTGAAACATGTTTCTCAACTGCATTCTCCTGCCTTTTCACCGTAACCTTTGCTCCCCTTACTAATCTAGAATCTCTGTCGTAAGTACATTCTATTGTTCAAGGAATGAGAGAGTTCAGCTACAAAATTAAATTGGAGGGGCTGAAATTGTTCTCTTTGGTGCAAAGGAGGTTGAGGGAGGCTTGTGTAAGTTAAGCAAAGAAATTAGGGCGGCACGGTGGCACAGTGGTTAGCACTGCTGCCTCACAGCGCCAGAGATCCGGGTTCAACCTGCCAAATTGCCCGTAGTGTTAGGTAAGGGGTAAATGTAGGGGTAGGGTGGGTTGCGCTTCGGCGGGGCGGTGTGGACTTGTTGGGCCGAAGGGCCTGTTTCCACACTGTAACTAATCTAATCTAATCTAATCTAATCTAATCTAATCTAAATGTTGTTGCGATTAGTTGATGGTACAAGGACTATGAAACATAGATTTAAGGTTTTGGACAAGGAGAATGAGCTTTTTTTAAAACTGAGACTAATCTAATCTAATCTAATCTAATCTAAATGTTGTTGCGATTAGTTGATGTACAAGGACTATGAAACATAGATTTAAGGTTTTGGACAAGGAGAATGAGCTTTTTTTAAAACTGAGTGATAATGACCTGGAACTCTTCGCCTACAAAGGTCATTGAAGCACAGGAGATTTCAATGGGATATTACATATGTAGCTGATAGAAATGAGGATATAACAGGGGAATGGGACCTAACTAAGTTGCTATACAGAGAGCCAGCATGAGCTCAATCGGCTGGATAGTCACTTCTGTGCAATGATTTGTGAATTACCTGATAGTTTGAAGTAATTTTTAAAAAATGCATCCTATGCTGTCTTAGTGTCTGATTCAAGCACCCTAAAAGGTTCAAAGGGCTATACAATTTACTAAGTAGCAATTGATTGTACTGGCTAAGTTCTGAAGCCATCAAGAATAAGAGTGCTGAACCAAAGCATCCTGGTTTAATAATTATACCTACATAAATGAATCACTACTCTGAATTTTCTCCCCTCCAGCTTCTCTGATTTAATAATGTCGTGAACGCTGTTTGACAGCTACTCATCAGAATGTGCTGGTGAAGAAGGCATTCGACTCTGAAAATAGATTTGTCTCTCAGTTGCCATATCATCTTTGTACAGAAATACTGCAGATACTGAACTGCAAGCCAGCTTCTTTTCTGTACAGCAATTGTGATATTTTATGCAAGCAGTGTACACAGTCACTCTTCTTGTTTTAGGAGCTCTTGAGCAGGACATCATTGGAGACTCAGAAATTGGATCTGATGGCTGAGGTGTCAAATCTGAAGATCAAGCTGAGTGCATTGGAAAAGGATAGGTTGGAATATGAAGAAAGGTATAAAGATACTGAGGTGAGACGAATAATACTTTCTACCATTTTAATGCTGTAGAATATATCTTTACTTGACTTTCTCAAGTAAATTTACCATTGAATTAAAAAGTTTCTTCCACCTTTAGTAATTTGGGCTGCATAAGTATTTGCCTGTCCATTTTTTGTTTTTTCAGTTTCCCTTCTAAATCTCTTTTAAGCCCTACTACTTACTTCCACTAATCTTTATTTGGAATTTGGTTAGCTTAATTTATTAGACTGCTGGTTTCCAATGCAGAGTTATGCAGCATGAGTTCAATTCCCACATCAGCTGAGGTTACCATGAAGGACTCTCCTCCTCAACCTTTCTTCTTGCCTGAGGTGTGACAACCATCAGATTAAATCAGCACCAGTTGTCTCTCTCTAATGGCGCAGTGACTATGGTGACTTTTCTTTTTACTTCCATGAATGTTCTATTATGCTTGCCTTTACTCTATTATATAGCCATTCTAAATGTTTTTAAATAAT
This sequence comes from Chiloscyllium plagiosum, assembly GCF_004010195.1. Taxonomy (NCBI): domain Eukaryota; kingdom Metazoa; phylum Chordata; class Chondrichthyes; order Orectolobiformes; family Hemiscylliidae; genus Chiloscyllium; species Chiloscyllium plagiosum. The sequence continues at coordinate 50,488,178 of NC_057728.1, forward strand.
TATTTAAACACAGAATGTCATAAGCAAAAGATATAATGAGGCATGGCAGTTGAGCCCTACTTCAGGAAAGAACAGAAGGCAGCTAGGATTCCCATGTCAGATAGCTAGCTGTGCAGCTGCTGTTTTTGGATATCACATGAGGACATGATTGGGCTTGACTGTAAAGGGCCATTGGATTCAAAAACAAGTACTGTACCAGTTTACAGAGAGTTCTTCTGATTTTGAACTTGAGTTTGTAATGTTCAAACTGCTCCGTTCAATTCCTGCACTTACATGTTTTTAAAACTGCATGAATGAATGAGTAAAAAGATTAAAATGTAAACTGTCAATTCTGTACTACTGTCTATTGATTTCCACAGCAGAATGCAGCCTTCAGCAATGTTTAATCCTACTTGGTTTTGGCTGTGGACAAGTCCTTGATTGGTCACCTTGTTATTGCCCATCACACAATACAATTAACAATAAATGTCACATTAATTTATATGCCCAAGGACTTTTAGTTTCCAAAGCTACAGCATTTTTAATGAAGTTAGTGGCAATGTTGGTCTTCTTGCAAACTTTACAGTTAAAGTTGTATTTTTGTTTTCAGCTATTCTATCCATGATGTCTTTGATTCACTACTTGTTCTAGTCACCTTTTTTTCCCTATTCTTATTTCATTTACCTTGTATTCTGCAGTCATTGTTTAACCTAATAACAGAGCTGAGACAGCAGATGGAGAAAGTGGAAGTGGAGCTAGCATTATTCCAGGAAAAGAGGTCACGGTTTGGTGATCAAGAGGTGACTACATGACAGGATGCTTAATAACATTAGCATCTTGGCCAATGTGTTACAGTGCATGTTTCAACTTGATTGCTGCGGGAAGGGAATTAAGAAAGAGGGGAAATTAAGGTTACAGTAGAATATCTTCAGTCCATCTATTGCTGCATTCTTCACCCAGTATTGCTAAATTAAGTACTCTATTAACCACCAGTATTTGACAAGCTTGTTGAAGAACGTATAATTAAAACAAAAATCATTCTTGCCTACCAAACTCTTCTTATTCATGTGCCATATAATTCGCTGCAACATGAATTCAACCCATCTTTTTAATCCCATGAGGGAGGGTCTGTAAAAAGTTTTCTCTCAATCCTCAACTGCAAGCTGTCCCCCACCCTGCCACATGGAATGAAGCTGAAATAAGTAAATTATGCATTCCACATTTAACAATGACAGAGCATTGTGCTAGTCTCAGGAGCTTGGCACACAGAGCAGTAATATGTCATTGAATTGCAGGGGGCCACCCACAAACTTAAGTGAAACTTTGAAATAGCTGAAGAAGAACCTATATAATTAGATTTGTTTGCAAACATACTGTCAAATAAATATGACAGTGAATATGTGAAGAAGTATTTTTCAATTTGTTCATACCTTACAATAGCCTGACTTTGTACAGTAAAAGGTGCTGAAAACATTAAGAGGATGTGAAGACTGCAGATGCTGGAGAAGTCAGTTGAAAAGGGTAGCACTGGAAAAGCACAGCAGGTCAGGCAGCATCCAAGGAGCAGGAAAGTCCATGTTTCAGGCATAACCCCTCATCAGAAAACATTAGCTCTAGAACAGCTCAGTTATCTCTTTCTGCTCTACATTTTGTCTTTGCATGAACCTACTGTGTCACCAGTGCAATAAAATAGTTTTCCATGTTTTTATGCTCCATGTAAATCTTGGAGCATTATCATAGTCTTTGTGTCTTCAGCCAGGGAAACAAGTGGATAGGCAGATGGTCATTCATTGGAGTCACTAGTGTGATAATCTGTCTTTTCTTTTATTGATGCATTTCATCCACACCTCATGCTGAACATCATCCTAGCAATTTTGTTATACTCATAGTACATGGCAGTGCCTTGATATTTACAAAACACTGTGGCTTCTTGGTGTTTTTCACAAGAAGTGGCAGTGATGCCTTCTTTCCTTCACTTTCGATCACATTACATCTCCAAATATTAAATTGTGATCTTGTAAAAGACTGTATAACAGACCAGGTTCATCCGCAGTAAAAATACCTTTTGGTGTGTATTCATTTGGGATCTGGCCGAATGTGGTAATAGCTAAACCTTGACCTTGATTTCAAACTCTAGGTGTGGAATTGCGACGCTATCAGTTGATGCAGTCACATGTCAAGCATGCACAAGTTTGGCTAATTCAGATTTCATTCTGTAACTTCTGTTTATTGTGGGCATCCTTCTATACAATTTCCAGTTTCTCCAGCTGAAATGGCTGCCTGTTTGCAGCTCGAGTTTGTGGTATTCAAATTTGACTGTAATTTGCTGTGGTGTCTCTTTGATTATTCTTAAACCTCAACCCTGTTCTTCAAGAGTTATCTGATCATTTTTTCCTTTTAACACTGTTAATCAGCAAATATTTTCTTTATTTCAGTCAATTATTTTGCTTAGTGAAGAAAAGATAAATATGTTGATTTTGTATCTGATGTCGATAGTCCAGATTAAATCTGTTTGTAATTAATAATTTTATTCAGGTATTGCTTCTCATGTTCTCAGTATAAAACCTTTGAGTCTTTCCCTTCTCCCTACTTGCTCCTGCTTTTTAAATAAAAATCAATTATATTTCCGAACTCCTACAACTTCTTTTCCTAAAATAAATACCCAAAATCTCAAAATGCCTTCTTGAGGCGTCATGAAGTGCTGTCACTTGTATTCTAATGCATGTTTAGGCTTGTTCTAAATTTTTGTTAGTGCTTGAGTGCAACGTTTTAGCTCAGAATTGAATTGTAAGTAATGTTTCTCTGAAAATTTAACATTCAGTGTGACAATTTCCTGTTGGATGGTTGAAGAAGCAAGCAAAACTTGTATGTTTAAAACAAAGACATAATTAGTTTCTTTCATTGCACACGAGTCATAGAAGTTCTACATCACAGGAAAATGCCTTTTGGCCTGTCAAGTCTGCTAGTCAAAACAAGCGCCTAACTATGGTAATCCCATTTTCCAACACTTGACTCGTATAGCTTTGTACACCTTGGCATTGCAAGTACACCTCTAAATGTTACTTAAGTATTGTGAGGCTTTCTTTCTCTATTGCCCTTGCAGGCAGAGAGTTCCAGATTTCCACCAATACCTCAGTGAAAAAAAAATATACATCTCATCCATTCCAAATTCCCTGTCCCTTGGCCTAATTCCCAATCCCCCACCCCCCGCCAAAATCAGTGCATCTAACCAGTCCATCAATATCCTTATGTAATCTAAGGATATTCTCCTTACTATGTACCATCCCAACAATTTTTGTAACTTGCTGATCACACATTCTACATTCAAGTCTAAATCATTTATATATGCTGCAATCATAAAAGTCCCTAACAGTGATACCTCAGGATTCTACTGGATTTGGACTTCCTGTCATAAAAACAGCCCTCTGTTTTCTGGCACTCAACCAATTCTGGATCCAATTTGCCAACTTTCATGATTCTCTGAGCTCTTAACTTTGCTATCAGTCACCCATGTGGGACCTTATCAAAAGTATTAGAGGTCTTATCAAGAGTTTTGGAAGAAATAAACCATGGTGGATTATAATCAGGATGCTCATTCTGGAAAATTAAAATATCAGTTTCCAGCTGTGTTGAGATTGAAGATTAAGCAGTACCATCCCTTCGCTGCCTCATTTCTGTTTTCTCTCACTCCCTCACCTACCCCACTGAGCTGCTTTAGCTCTTTATCTTTGCCAAATATTGAAAAAACATTTGTGTTTTTATTACAAAATTAATACAAAATATTGTATCCACTTTACAATACAATAACAGCACTAATATAAAATTTTAAAACAGCCTACTAATCTACTCTACAAACCACCAAAACACACAATAAAATATAGGAAAGAAGGCTCTAGATACTTAAAAATAAAACACAGTATTGTATATTACTAACAATAACCAAGAAAAAAAAGTAAATGAATCATTAAATAAATTTGCATTCAAAATAAAGTTATATCAAGTCATAACAAAACCCGTATTTATACGGGACTCTTCCTCCCGGGAGCCCCCGAACCAACCAGCACCGTCCTCACGGCTAAACAAAAGCCCTAAACACTATGGCCGATATATCTGCGTTGGTGTAGTTCAAAAGGGCTGCCATGTTCTATAAAATAATTCCGTTTTTTGGTGCACCATATTCGTGAAGAATTCCAGTGGGATATATTTCATAATTGTTCTATGCCAATTTGAAAGTCATGGGGGACTTTTGGATACCCAACTTACTAAAATGTTTTTCCTCGCACAAAAGGAAAGGATAGTGAATAGTTTCTTCCCGTATGCATCTAGAGAGGGGAAATTTGGAAAGTGCAAAAGAAGAGACACTGAGTCCAACCCAATCTCCGTTTCCAAACTTTTTGCCAAGGAATTCGCTACGCTGTCCCAATATCTACGAATCTTATGGCATGTCCACAAACAATGAGTGAGAGTACCAACTTCTATTTTACATTTAGGTCACATTAGGGATGCTCCTGCTTTGAACTTTGTAAGTCGCTCTGGTGCCACATGAACCCTATGAAGTATCTTCAATTGAATCGCCTGAGTTCTATTACAGATAGAGATCTTCCTGGCATTTTCCCAGATCTCTTCCCACATCTCTAAGGAGATTTCCATCCCTAATTCTTGACTCCAAGTTTTAAAAAATTGTTCCATGTCTTTCGATACCTTATTACCAAGCAAGTGGTAGTGAGTACTGACTGAGGGTGCACCCATTGGCCGAAGCACACTCCTTTCCATATCTGATTTGTATAGATTAGTCATTAATGTGGTCTTTTTTGTATGAAATCTCGTACTTGAGAATATCGAAAAAGGTCCTCGCTGGGCAACCCGAACTTCTGACTCAACTTTTCGAAGGACATCATGACCTCCCCATTGAACAGACGTCCCAAACAGAAGATACCTCTGGACTCTCAGATTTTAAATCCAGCATCAGTCAGGCCCGGCTGAAATCCCAATGTTCCCACTATAGGGGTAGAAGGGGAGATTTTTTGTAAATTACCCTCATCATGTCTCATCATTCTCCAAGCTTTGATTGTATTTAATACAATTGGATTTTTACAATGATCCATAATAACTCTCATCTTGTCCCCTCATCAATCTGCTATTTATAAAGATTTTGCTTGGGAGGCCTCCATATCCAACCAGGGGAAAGTGAGGTCTGCAGATGCTGGAGATCAAAGTTGAAACTTTATTGCTGGAACAGCACAGCAGGTCAGGCAGCATCCAGGGAACAGGAGATTTGACGTTTCGGGCACAGGCCCTGAAGAAGGGCCTGTGCCCGAAACGTCGAATCTCCTGTTCCCTGGATGCTGCCTGACCTGCTGTGCTGTTCCAGCAATAAAGTTTCAACTCCATATCCAACCAGATTGATTGTGGGTCACAGTAGACCCAATCAGCCACGTATGATAACAGAGAACTCAGTTGGAATCTCCTGAAATCCAGAAAATCCAGACCTACCCTTACTTGTGGGAGCTGCAACTTGTCTAATTTAATAAGGGGCTGTGTATGACTCCAAATAAAGGAGCCAAGCCAACCATAGAGCTTACGCAGCCCCTATCCTGGCAACATCAAGGGGAGCATTCTCATAGGGTATAATAGGCGAGGTAGAATATTCATCTTGACCAAAGCTACTCTTCCTAGCCAGGATATCGGGAGATCTTCCTAGCGTTGGAGGTCCTGCCTTGTTTTCTCTAAGTGTGTATAATTAGCTTTATGTAGCTGACCAAATACTGGAATAATAAAATACCGAAATAAAGAGAGCCTCCCAGTGACCACCGAAAGGGGAAGCGGGATTCATCCGGAAAATTGGATATGCTGGTAAGACTTCCCAGCAGCATGGCCTCTGATTTCATAAAATTAATTTTGTAACCTGAGAACATATCAAATAAGTTATCCAGTTGAATTAGGCGGGGCACTGATGTCAATGGATCATCTAAGAAAAGACAGATGCTCTCCACATAGAGAGTGGTTTTATGCTTACCCAATCCTAACTCCTGGGCCGTTATATTGGGGTCAGTTCATATAGCTTCTGCCAAAGGCTGAATCACTAGTGTAAATAGTAGTGCTGAGAGAAGGTGAGAAGTTACCCTGACTTTGTGAGTAATTATACATATCTATAAGTGGGCTGGCCAATTCGTCTATATATTCTTTATAGAGCTCAGCCTGGAATCCGTCTGCTCCGGGTGCTTTACCGCTCTGGAGTTGCCTTCTTACCTCCTGGACTTCCTGGGTTGTCAGCGGGAGCGTTCAAAAGCGGCACCTGCTCCAAGGTTAGGCCTGAGAGGGCCAGATTTTTTAAAAAGACTCCATCTTCCTCGCTCTATCCTCACAGCCCTCAAACTTTTACAATTCGAAATAGAACTTTCTAAAGGCTGCATTAATCTTTCTAGGATAACAAGTCAGAGTACCAGCATCCCCTCTAATAGACGTATTGGATTGGGGAGCCTTTGTTTCTGGCAAGGTATGCTAGATACCTGCCCAGCTTATCACCATATCCAAATAATCTCTGCTTTGCAAATAGTATCTCAAAATCTTATATTCCTCTCCATATATTAAGGCTTTAAGTAATATATACCGTCCGGACTCATCTTTTATCTGGCTTAACATCATGAAGGGAAGATTCTTCCGGATAAGAATGGCCACTCTTCTACCTTTTAAGCTAAAAACTGAAAAGAACACCTGGCCAAATCCACCCTGTTGCAGCTTCGAATGCTCCTTATCAAGTAGATATGTCTCCTGTAGAAGGGCTACATCAACCCTCTCTTTTTTTAAAAACTTGATAATATCTTTTTCCTTTTAATTGGCGAGTGGCTCCCCTTGACATTCCACGTGCACCATTTAAACGAATGACTAGCCATGCTCGTTCAAGCAAGTCCGAGACCCCCAGAAGGAAGAACCCCACTCAAAAGGCATTGAGTAGAGACCATAAGCAATTCACGCATAAAAACAACTAAATCAAATCAACAGCTAAGAACTACTCCTAAAAAAGATAACATAAGACAAAATTAAAAGGAGGGACTTTCCCCCTTGTCTTAAGGAGGCACTCCTACCTTCCAGTAATCCCACCATAACACCTCCCAGCTGAAGCCATGCCCTTGGCCCAGACATTACAAATTAAGATAAACAATTGCCAATATCTTATAATACAAGAATTAAAGATGGGTGACCAACCCACTCCCTCCTCATTATTTCCTAGGCACTCTTAACAAAAAAAACAACATCAAATATATAAAATTTCAGTCACAGCAAATATTAAGGAACAAAAAACAACTCCGAAACATCCAGGCAGAAGTGAGGACTGCAGATGCTGGAAACCAGAGTTTAGATTAGAGTAGTGCTGGAAAAGCACAGCAGGTCAGGCAGCATCTGAGGAGCAGGAAAGTTGACGTTTCGGGCAAAAGCCCTTCATCAGGAATGGAGGCACGGATCCTCCAGGGTGGAGAGATAAGTTGGGGGGGGGGGAGGTGCTGGGGAGAAGGTAGCAAAGAGTACAGTAGGTTATTGGGGGTGGGGATGGAGGTGATAGGTCAGAGAGGAGGGTGGGGGAAGGTAGCAAAGAGCACAATAGGTGAATGGGGGTGAAGATGAAGGTGTTAGGTCAGAGAGGAGGGTGGAACGGATAGGTGGGAAGAGAGATTTTCCTGCTCCTCGGATGCTGCCTGACCTCCTGTGCTTTACCAGCACCACTCTAATCTAAACTCAGACACATGCCCCAACAATCGAATAAACCGAGCAAGTTATACATAAGAGTCAAAAGAAAGAACCCCCCCCCCCCACACACACACACACACTGATCCAAAGTTATACACAGATCCTCCATGACTGAAGTGCAGTGTTGCTGGGTATCGCATAGAATATTGTCTATTTAAATCCCTCAGACACTTCTTTACCTCGTCATACGCCTTCCTCTTGCGAACTACAATTGGAGAGAAGTCCTGGAACAGCATTATTTTAGAACCCTTGTATACCATGGCTTGGGGATCCTTCCCCATGATTCTGCAGACCTCCAGCAGCATGTGTTTATCCCCTGTAGTGCTGAAGTCGAACTAGGACCGGGCAGGGAGCTGGTGCGACCCCAGCCTGCGCACAGCAACCCGATGGGACCGCTTAATCTGCACCCGGCCCAGTTCAGACTCTAGCTTCAACAGCTGTGGGAATTGTTGCCCCTAAAAATCCATAAGCTGGTCTTCCTCCTCCCATTCAGGAGGCCCAGTAACCAGATATTTTTCTGATGACCTCTGACCTGTCCCATGGAGGATTCAGCAGTGGTCTCAGAGGCCGCAGCATGTTGCTCTGTACCTCCAACACGCTGCCAGAGTTTCTCAATCTATTGGTTCTACAACATGACTGAGATCAACTCCTACCTGGACTGGGTTTCTTCAATCGACATGTCGATGTTCTCTCGGAGCTATCACAAACTCAGTGATCCGGCTCGCATCTGCATGTAAGTCCCCCTCTGTTATTTGGGGGGGTCTGGCTGTTGCGAGCTCAGTGATCCTTTACCTTTGGTCATTTTAAAATGTATCAAACTGCTAAGTTTAATGCAGAATAACCAAAGTTGCTGGGGAAGAGGCTATTTTTCGTAGTTTGGAAAGTGAGGGGAGGATAGGTACCCCATTTTGCCTTGGTCTTGGGCAGAGCTCAACAGACTCAGACCTACTGGTCTTCGCCATCTTAAATCTCTTGCCTAATTTCTTTTATTGTCCTATGACCTGTTTGCCTTTCTGCATCTTGGTAGCATTGCCCTCTTCTCCTTCATTGTGGCATCTATTTGCTGATTTCCCTGTGCCGAGCTGTGAAATAGGCATAGGCACAGAATGGCAGTAGGCCTAGGAAGACAAATAGCAATAAGAAATCTAGGTAAGCATTGGTAGAAATAGACAGACAAGGCCTTGAAAGCACAGCAGGAAGTGGGGATCTGCAGGGAGGACAATGATGGAAGCAGTGGAAAGTGTGCAATTATTGCCTATGGTGGCTTGGCATTAGTGGAAAATGCACAAGAAGGGCCAATTGAGGCTGTAGGCAGAGGAGTGGACCAGTATAGGGAGCAGGCTGAAGTGGAGCATAAAGTAAAATTTCTTTAATTATACAAGAAATGTAGTGTGGGAGCATGCTTCCTCACAAAGTAGAAACATAATTAATGAGACTACCCTTCACATTACCTGGGAAAGAAAGCTTGGACAAACAGTGCCATCTAACATTTGATGCCTGAAGAATGATTATGATGGTTACTCAAGAAAGAAGAATCTATAGGTAACCCTTATTGAAGATAAATGCATATCTGAAAAGAACATTTGTGCAGCTAGTTCCAAGCGTCCTTTCTTCCTTCCATTCAAGCATTGTGCGTTTATGCTTGGGCACGAAGGTTAGTAAGTTTGAGAAATCTGGCATATTTTGCCTACCTTTTCATTGAGAATCTTTGTGTATTGTGAATGGAAATATTAAATGCAGAAGTAAATGGACTGTGCAACATTCAATTGAACCCAGTTGGAGTGCCTTCATGCACAAAGTGTTTACATATCGGAACGTCCTACTTTGTGGCAATTTTATAATCGCATTCTTTATTTTTTAGACAGGACTAATCCTGGGAAATAATAAGTGTTTGCATAGATTGTGCTGTTCTTACACTTGAAATGCCAGAATCCTCTGAAATTTTGTGCGTTGCACGGCAGTAGGAACTCTGTATTTGCACAGCTGATGTAATCTAATTAACATATCCCAAAGTATTAAGGTACTCTTCCCATGCCTTTATGCTTCAGCTTGCCACGGGATCCATTCTAACTTCCCCAGTTAATGTATCTCAACCCTATCATTTTAGTTCTATTTGTACAAGAGCAGTTTGTGGCAAAGTTTAGGCAGGAAATTCAAAGTTGACTAACAAGTCAGTCAATGCTTTATGTAGAATAAGTTTGGCTGAATTTGTGCCTGACGTTTTAAAATCATTTTGTTTTACATAATCGAAAGACAATAATATTTGTACGCTGCTAATAGTTCAATAATTATATTTGTATGCTATATTGGAGATCTTTAAAAGTATTTTGAATTTTGTATTTACAATTTTCCAGCTGCATTACTCTGAATAACTATGGTCAGTTGATTGTATGTGTAAATTGAAACTTTGTTTTTTGTTTTAGGGGTTATTTCAAGAAGTTAATGATCTAAGAGTAAAAGTGGTTGAAATGGAAAGTGAAAAAAATCAGTTTGAAAAGAAACTGAAATCAACCAAGGTGAGAAGATGGATGAAATTTAATTATATTAAATTTAATTCTGTGCTATCGGGGGAAACATTTGAATTGGTTCACCCTGGGGTAGGAAATGTGACTTTTCATTTTAAGACACAGTCCACCTGCCTCTTTCTCAGGCCCCACCTGCACATAACAGTATTTTCCTTTCCTAGCCATGAACCTCTGTTGATAAGACAGCAAATAACTGTTCCGTGCACTACCAGTACTGGTATAGGTGAGTCCATGATGAGGTGCAAAAAGAAAATCTTGCATGGGTTGTATTTCAAAGATTCTCCACTTCTATGCATTGTAGTTGCTGCATTTTGAAGAATGCCTACTACTTGAGACTGGAAATCCACATTCCCAATCCTTAAATTTGGATTACAAGTATATTTAATGTTTACTAAGGTGTTATATTTACAGGGAGTGGTAGTGGTAATGTCATTGGATTAGTATTACAGAACGCCAGGTTAATGTTCTGGGGTCAAGCTTCAAATCCGATCATAGCAGATGGTAAAATTTGAATTCAATGAAAATTTGGAATAAAAAGCCAGCCTAAGGGTGACTGTCAATTATCATTAAAAGTACATTTGGTTCACTAATGTTGTATAGGGAAGGAAATCTGGCATCCTTACCTGATCTGGCCCATGTGATTCCATACCCACTCCAATGTTGTTGACTCCTAACTGCCCTGTGGGTAATTGAGGATGGGGAATAGATGCTGCCCTAGCCACCAGTGCCTAAATCCTTTGAAATTAAGCAAATAAAAAAAACCTCAGTGTTATCTGTAACATGATAGAGCTATCAGAATCCAAGCCTGTAAATTGCATGTTTATACACAGTGACATTTGCAGATAAAAGGAAATTAATTGAGGCTTATCCTTCCGTCATCTGCACTGGATTATTCCAGTTTTGGAAATGATGGATGGGGTGAGTTTGAATTATCATGTGCTTCCTTTTCTGAAGTCAACACTGGATACTACAAAAGTATAAGCAGTTTTTCCATTTTACTAGCATCTTGTACCTTTAAAATGTTTCTTTGCAAACTTTGAACATTTGAGAGTAACAGTCACTAAATAATTATATGCTAAACAGGAACATGAAGTTGCTGGAAACATTTACAAGACAATTCACAACTATTAATAAGCTTAATTTGGTTGTACTTATTGAATGTGTTATTTATATTGGGTGAACTGTGTGTTTATTTTCCTTTATATATTGGGGTTGTTTTTTTCTGTATGTCATCTAAACCACAAGACAATGAAACTGAACGACTGTTGTGCATAGTGAGGCTTGTCTTTGTAGGAAATGGGAAAACTTCACTTTAGGTGTCAATGCTCTACTTTGAACTCAGTCAGTTTTTGGGTCCTGTAGTCATTCTGTTTGAGTACAGAATTGCACCATCTGGTGGTGATCATCCTAGTTTCCATAGGTTACTAGGTTATCTTCAGAAATGTCATTGAAGTAACAAACACGCAGAGGATAATATGGAATGAATGATGCGAGACAATTTAGTTGGTCCACATAGATGTTAGTATAGAAATTAACGATATTCTTAGAGGGTTGATTGTACATTAAGGGTTATGGATGTTTTGAGCTTACCAATGTATACTCATTCCAACTGTAGAATCTTTGTGCCTGTGTTCCTGTATGTATCATTGAGTTAGGGCAGGCTTTAAAATTCGGTTTTATGCTGCAATAATTCAGTATCAGTGTGGGTTAAAACCATTTCACACTATTTCTTAATGTCCTCCAATGGCAACATGCACATCATTGAGTAGCATCATGAGTCTAAGGTTTCAACTCCATAACCCTTCTCTGCAATGGGAAGTTTCTTGGCCAAAACTGGATGAGATATAGCTGTTTGTAAGCTGGAATCTGATATGTAAGCAATCTGCTCTTGATTTAAATTACTTTCCCTGCATGTTGATTTGGTGGAAAACATCTTGGCTCTTCAAATGGCATCTATTAGTCCAGGTGAAATCCAGTTTACAAATGTGGAAGGTCAAACCCTAGTGCAGAAAGATGGCTCGTTATTTCTCATCTAATTCCTTGCAAATAGTTGAGTGAGTGCTAATAATACTTTGCTTTATACGCTGGAAAAAAATGTAATCGTTAACTGAAATTAACTTGATATTCGCCAGAAAATTTTTTACCCATGTTATTAAATCCAAGAGTGTTAGTATGTTAACTCTCTAAATAACTTGAAACGGCGGGGAGGTGACATTCTTGTGCTTGAACCTTTGAATGATAACATGCTTGTGTAACTATTTAAAGAATTACAGCTCTGAAAATAGTGGCAAGATGTTTATGAATAGTACTCCTCTGCTACTCTAGCTTTGCCTCTTTCAGCCTCTAGCTTTCTATTTTTGTATTCCTTCATCTCTACCAGTCATTAATGGCTAAGCTCTCTAGCCTGAAAATCAAGGTTGGTCAGATGCAGTACGAGAAGCAGCGAATGGAGCAAAAATCTCAAGCATTAAAGGTGTGGTGGGATTTGGCTTACCGGTAAAACTGTGCTCTAACTTCTGTCTGAACTGTTTCTGTGTGCTAATGTGACCATATACGTGTGTCTGTGAAAAAGATTAATGCAAAAACAAATCATCAATTAAAATAATCTTTGCATGGAATTTTGTTTTCCTCTATCTGTATTTTTGCACAGCTTTGTTTTCTCATAGTATCTCCAGGTTTTCTTTTCCAAAAAAGAAGTAATGTGAGCATATAGTGGCAAATATGGAATTTGCAATCCCTGTTCTGACACCAGTCTTTTCCAGCATGCGTTGCTTTTAATTTGTTACAGTTTATATTTGTAAAGTTTAAACAAAAGCTGGTAGAACTCTTTGTTAAGCTTCACCTGTGATTCTGTCAAACAACTTGCATAATGTCTGTACATTTTTATATTCTTCATGATCTACATTCAATCTGCTTGCATGTATTAGTGTTATTTTCAAAATTATAATAATCTTGCAAAAGTATTTTGATTTTTATGAGTAACCTATACTGGTGGTAAAATGTATTATTACATGAATTAGAACCAGAGATATACAGCATGGAAACAGACCCTTCAGTCCAATGCGTCCATGCTGACCAGATATCCTAAATTAACTTGGTGTCATTTGCCAGCACATGGCCCATATCCATCCTAAACCCTTCCTATTCATATACCCATCCAGATGTCTTTTTGATGTTTTAATTGTACCAGCTTTCCCCACTTCCTCTGGCAGCTCTTCCCATACACACACCATCCTTGGCATGAAAAAGTTGCCCCTTAAGTCCCTTTTAAATCTTTCCAAGGTCATTTAGTTTTAAAATGTACAGCAGATGGATGGCAAGAATTTGTTGACATAAATATTTATTCCTAGATGAATCATCCTCTGTTACAAATTTTTGTTTTACACTATGCATTGTTTTTAAATGAACCATTATGTTGCACAATCTTCTAATTAATCAGGTTTGTCTTTTTCTAAAAGTCAAACTATTATGCTATTAAATGTCAGGCAAGAATTAGTGATCTTTAACACCATCTGTACTTAGGAGTGGGTAATAAATTTTAGCATTGCTTGTGATGCCCATAAATGTCTTTAAAAAGTACAAGGAAGTGTTTAAGAAAACTGAAAGGAAATGTATTTATTTGAGCTATTGCTTGGATACCTTTTAGCTAATACATCTGTATGGATAAAACATAAGAATGTGAATGGAAAAGCGAGGGGTGGGGTGATGGGGACCACCTCTGTTTGTGAGCAGCCAGGCATTGTGCTCTGGACTTAATATTGAGTTTGAAACATTACAGTTGTCTTGATTTAATATTGAGTTCAACACCTTCGGATTGTGAACCCACTCCTATTGTCTCCTTGTCTTTGTTTTACTTGGATTCTCTGTCAGCATGTCCTCCAGTAGGAAATATTAGAAGCTCCAGTTCTATGATCTGGAGAAGCTGGTCAAGGATACAAGCTGGTCAGTGTGCAAACTATATAGCTAAGTTGCACAATAGTTTCTATCAGCATAAGTGAGGGCAGAAACGTTAGAGGGCATGAGTTTGTTGGTGAAAAATTGTTGCGAGAGATTTATTGAAAAGTGAACATTTGGCATATTCTGCCAAACGAATAGCGAAATCAAATACAAGATGTGTCCAAAATACATGAGTGTTCTAATATTGACTGTGTAGTAGTGGATTGCATTGATTTCTTCTCTTGGAGTATTTTTCATTTTGACTTTAAATAATCTGAATTCTTAGTTACTGGGAAAAGTAGTGAATAATAAATTCTCTTACTCAACTGAGTGCATGGTATCAGTACCACAGATATTTTTGAGTTTTGAGTTAACCCTGCTTGACATAAAGTGTAAATCGGTCATATAGTGTAAGCTATAATAGTGTTGGCCAAAATCCACTTCTTAGGAAAAGTATGTATTTGGCATTTGAACCTATATTTCTGCAATATTTGTGTAGCATTATCCTGAGATTTTGATGCAAGTGACCTTCTAAATTTTTATTTTGAAGCAGAAGTGTGGTTAAATGTTAACTCCTAATCAAAGAAATAGTTTATCTAACACTATGATAAAATTCTTGGTTATGTCTAAGGTGGAGAAGAGAGAAACTGAAGAATGACCACCATTAACTTACTCCAATTATATTGCTATCAGCTAATGATGACTGGCATTAAATAAAATACCATCAGAGCCTCTGCTCTGAAATATCCCACTCAGAAGTTGAGAATAATCTTTGAGCAATAGAAATACATTTTCCATCATTAATATTAGTCAAATTCAAGATAAATCTTGTTTGTAGCTTGTGCTATTCATGAACCCATTGTTCCAATGTGAAGAAAAGTTCAGAGTACTTGTAAACCACCTAAAAGATCATAATTATCTATTCCTTTATACATTGCAAATACTGCTTAAGGCATTATACTTTTACTACAATGTAGGATGAGCTGGTGCAACTGAAGGAACAGTTGGAACAGAAAGAAGCTGAGATCAAGAGGCTATGTTCTGAAATGAGTTTCAAAACTGAGATGGATGAAAGTGACAATGGGGCAGGTAAGAGGCATAATTCTATCATGTGTGCAAAAACTTTGCCTTTCTCTAACTTGAATAGAAGATTTTAAAGCCCAGCATGCCACCTTAAATTCATTTGTTTTTGGTGTATGTTTTAATTCAAGCTTGTGATCTGGGTGTCACTGATAACATCCTAATTTTGTTACTTAATATATAGAGGTCTTGTGTAGGGCATGCAGTTCTTGTTCAAACTTTCTTCCTGCCATTTTCCTGATTTTTGGACACTTAAAATTTATCACAGGATACTGGACTGATTTTTTTTCCCATTAAATTTTGCCAACTTTTTATCTGTCTCATCTTTATTTAGTCCATTTAAGTTGATTTTCGAGGTGTTTTGCCCAGTATCCCCAAAGATTTGTGGTTGAGAATTGGCCTTTGGTTACATGTTACCCATGGCAGAAACCTGTGATTTGAATATATATTCTTCTTGAATTGAGACACAACTAGTGACAGAATGTTATAAAGACCTATGTCGTGAAATCATCAAAAATTTGTGCAATAAAAAGAGGCCACTTACCCCATCATCTGCTTGCTGAAAAACTATTGAAACTTGCATAGTTTCTGGATGTAGGTTTGCTAGCTGAGCTGGAAGGTTCATTTTTCATCACCATACTAGGAAACATCATCAGTGAGCCTCCGGATGAAGCACTGGTGGTATGGCACGCTTTTTATTTATGTTTAGTTGTCCTTGGATTGGTGGTGTCATTGCCTGTTCTTTTTCTCAGGGGGTGGTAAATGGGATCCAAGTCAATGTGTTTGTTGATAGAGTTCCAGTTGGAATGCCATGCTTCTAGGAATTCTCGCACGTGTCTCTATTTGGCTTGTCCTAGGATGGATGTCTTGTCCCAGTCGAAGTGATGTCCTTCCTCATCTGTATGTAAAGATACTAGTGAGAGAGGGTCATGTCTTTTTTGTAGCGAGTTGATATTCTTATATCCTGGTGGCTAGTTTTCTGCCTGTTTGTCCAGTAGGTATGTGTTATAGTTCTTGCAAGTTAATTTTGTAAACGACATTGGTTTTGCGTGTTGTCTGTAAAATGACATCACCAAAGGAAATGATGTCACCAATACAAGAAAACCTAAACACATAAATAAAAAGTGGGCCATACTACCAGTGCTTCATCCAGAGGCTCACTGATGTTACCTTGTATGGTGACGAAACATCTGAAAACGAACCTTCCAGCTCAGCGAGCAAACCTAAATCCAGAACCTCAACCTGAGCTACAAATCTTCTCAAAACTCGAGTAGTTTGTTCTGATCTTGCCATGCATAGGGCTCTTCTGCATTTTGGAAATGTTTTCTGTGGTTTCTGAATCAGTTGCAAGTATTCATTGTACATACTGTGGTTTTAAATTTACCCCTTTTTTTTCATAAACTAACGAATTACTTTTTTTCTTGGATCGGCATTACATGACCTGTGTGAATTTCCTGCACAGAGGAAAGTTATAAAAAGAAGCTGAAGGAAAAAAGTAAGGTCTTGGTATCTTGTTTTGTGTATTGATTGCATCCAGGTGCCTGTGGGTGATGCTATGCCACCCAATTGCATCAATTTGCATGCTCGATTAAGAAATTCCCCAAACCCACCTGTTTTCATCTGTAATCCTGAGTTATAACATTGGAGTAAGGTGGAAATTGAGTTGTCTGAAAAGAGTGGATTTATGCACCCTGTACAGATTCTGATTTTTGGAATTTAAATTAAACACTCATTTGTTACAGAAATCCTTACTAAGACCATAGTCCGTATTGGATAGGATTTAGCAGGAAGGAAAATAAAGAATAATTGCACAAGTATTCTGTTTCTGCCTCATATGATGATGCGTAATGAGACAGCATAAGGTAATGGAGCCCCTAGGGGACAGTGACCATCATATCAAATTTACCCTGCAATTTGAGATAGAGATGCTGGAATTAAATGTAAGAATATTATCCTTTAGTAATGATAATGACAAAGTCATGAGGGAGGAGCTGGCCAGAGTTGACTGCAAGGGAAGCCTAGCAGGGATGACAGTAAAACAACAATGGCAGGAGTTTCTGGGGTAATTCGGGAGGCACAGCAGACATTCATCCCAAGGAGGAAGAAATATATTAAGGGGAGGATGAAGCAACCATGGTTGACAAGGGAAAGTCAGGGACAGCATAACAGCAATAGAAAAATCATACAATGTAATGTAAATTAGTGGAAAGTTAGAAAATTAGTGTAAAGCATTTAAAGACCAGTAAAGGATAACTCAAAGAAATAAGCGCAGAGAAGGTGAAATATGACAGTAAGCTAGCTAGTACTATATAAGAAGATAGCAAGAGTTATTTTAGATATCTAAAAGTTAAGAGGGAGGTAGGAGTGGCAAATGAGGCAGGAGAAGCAGTAATGGGGAACAAAGAAATGGCAGAAGAACTGAATAGGTATTTTGCATACATTTTCACATTGGAAGACACAAGCAGCTGACTAGAATTTGTGTTGGGGACAGAGGTCAATGTAATGGCCATCACTCAGGAGAAGGGAAAACTGAAAGGTCTGAAGGTGGATAAACCACCCAGGTCACAGATATTACAACCTGAAGGCAGTAGCTGAGGGAATGTCGAGACATTGGTGGTGAGCTTTCAGGAATCAAGAGAGTCAGGAAGGATCCCGGAGGACTGAAAAATGGCTAATGTAACTCCTCTGTTTAAGAAGGAATGGAGGCAGAAATAGGAAACTTTGGACTGGTTAGACTGGCCTCAATGGTAAAATTTTGAGTCCAATATTAAGGATGAAATTGCAGAATACTTAGAATCAGCACATTTTTGTCAGAGGGGTTATGTTTGACAAATCTCAGAATTCTTTGAGGAGGTAACAAACAAGTTAGACAGAGGAGAGCCAGTGAAGATCATCTATTATGGATTTCCAGAATGTCTTTGACAAGGTGCCACACAGGAGGCTGCTAAATAAAATAAGACCCCATGATTAGGGCACACGAACAGGATAGAGGACTGGCTGATTGGCAGAAGGCAAAAGGTAGGCACAAAGAGGTCTTTTTCAGGATTGCAGCTGGTGATTATTGGAGTTATAGAGTCATAGAGTCCTACAGCACGGAGACATGCACTTCAGCCCAAACTGGTCCATGCCAAGCAAATCATGTTATCCCTCAGAATCTTCTCACGTAACCTACCTAGCATGGAAGTTAAGCTTACTGGTCTGTAGTTCCCAGATTTTTCTTTGCAGCCTTTGAATAATGGTCCCAACATTTGCTGTCTTCCAGGACCTCACCTGTGGCTAACGATGAAGCAAAAATATCAGCCAGGAACCTAGCAATTTCTTCTCTAGACACTTGCAGGATTCTTTAATAAGTCTGGTCAGGACCAGGAGATTTATCCACCTTCATACATTCTTAAATATCCAACACCACCTCTACTGTGGTATGGACTGTCCACAAGAGATCACCTCTAACTTTCCCAAGTTGCCTTATTTTTCTCCATGGTAAACAGAGGAGTAGTATTCATTGAGGACCTCACCCATCTCTTGCAGTTCCACACATATGTCCACACTGGTTCCTTGAGGGGTCCTATTTTCTCTCTAGTTATTCTTTTTGCACAGGGATCAATATTGGGACCACAACTATTCATGTTAAACATTAATAATCTTGATGAAGAAACTGAGGGCTTTGCTAAGTTTGCAGATGACTCAAAGATAGGTGGAAGGATGAGTAGTGTTGAAGAAGTGAGGAGGCAGCAGAAGGACTTGGACTAGGAGAGTGGGCAAAAAAATGTAGCAGGTGGAATACTATAGTGTAAGGCTTTGCATTTTGGTCGGAAGAATAGAGGCAGAAACTAATTCCTAAATAAGGAAAGGCTTCAGAAATCTGAACTGCAAAAGGAATTTGAGAGTCCAAGTTCAGGATTCTCTTAACTTTAACATGCAGATCCAATCGGCAGTTAGGAAGGCAAATGCAGTGTTAGCCTGTATTGGGCTCTGGCAAGACTGCACTTGGAATATTTAGAGCAGTTTTGGGCCCTGTATCTAAGGAATGATGTGCTGGCATTGGAGGAGATTGAGGAAGTTTGCAGGAATGATCCTGGGGTGAAGAGCTTGTCTTATGAGAAGCAGTTGAGGACTCTGGTCTTTTCTTGATACAACTTAGAAGATGAGGGAATATCTCATTGAAACTTGCAGAATACTGAGAAGCCCACATGAGCAAGATTTTTCCCCCAGTAAGAGAGATGATCCCCGTAGAACTAAGATGGGGAAGAATTTCTTCAGCGGAGGTTGGTCAATCTGTGGAACACATTGCCACAGTGGGCTGTGGAGGCCAATTCATTGAGTGTAATTAGAGTCAGAGATATACAGCATGGAAACAAACTTTGGTCCAACTCGTCTACACTGACTGGATATCCTAAATAAATGTAGGCCCATTTGCCAGCATTTGGCCCTAATCTGCACTCTCTCCAAGATATCTTTGATCCTGGCTCCAGGGAGGCAACACGCCATTCTGATGTCTTGCTGTCAGTCGCAGAATCATCTCTGTGTCTCTAACTAGAGAGTCTCTTAGGACAATCGATTGCTTGGAACCTGGCATCCCACTTGTCACATTAGAACCGGTCTCAATACCAGAAACCTGGCTGTCAGTGCTACATTCCCCTAAGAGTCCGTCACTCCATTCAATTTCAAAACAGCATACTTGTTTGAGATGGGGATAGCCACAGGAGACTCCTGCACTACCTGCCTTGCTCTCCTATTTTTCTGGAGACCACCCATCTACCTGACCATACCTTTGTTTTATCTCCCTCCCTGCAATTGCCATCCATCGCACCACCTAGCTCCTCATTGCAGCTAACTGCTGCTGCAACCAATCCAAGTAATCGGATAGGATTTGCAACCAAACATGCTTCCTAGAGACATAATCAACTTATGACAGAGGTTCTTGATTGGTAAAGGGATCAAGGGTTACAGGGAGAAGATAGGAGAGTGGGTTTGAGAAGCATATCAGCCATGTTTAAACAGTGGAGCAGACTGGATAAGCCTGTTTATGTTCCTACATCTTATGGTCAGATGCATCCGAAGATAGGAAGGTACTCTATGGGTTCACTGCTAAATAGTAGCAGTTTCCAAATGTGCCTTTTCCAGTGGTTAGTGAGCAATTCATGTAACTCCATGCTAACGGTTACAGATGATTTGTGATTTTGGTTTTGCACTGTTTTGTATTTTAAACACTTGCATGGCTGCTCATTGTACTACACTGCACTGCAATTAACAGGTAACCACCATATGGTACGTTTAGCAAAATTAATAGTGCAATATTTGTTAGTCAACAAAGAAATAGGCAAATTTGCTTATTAACTTTTATCTTGGGGCATTATCTCTCAATTTTGTTCTTATAGTCCTTGATGTTTGCATTCCTTGGCTAGGTGACAACGTTAATGATGGGATCAAAAGTAATGGCTTTGCACTTCTAATATACTTTCAGTTTGGAATGGCTTAAATGGCCTTTTTTCCCTTCAAGGCTTCCTACAATTTTGCGAAGACCAGTTCTGCTAATTTAAGTTGCTGAATGTTGTGAACCAAAATGCCTGGTTTGTGAGATACCCTGGAATAATAGTTTTAAAAATCAATTTCATTTGTATAGATCTAGACTTCTTTCCTTCAGTATTTCATCTTTTAAGCCTCCACTCTCTTTCTCATTTCTCCACTCTCGTTTAGAAAAATAAAACTTTAAGTTTTATATTATGTAAGTGGTAGTTATATATGAGCAAAATATTTATTAATTTTATCTAATTAATAAATTCCAAGGTTTCCTCTAACAGATGAATGCACTGGTCTCCAGTTGCCTGGCTGCATGTCCTTTCCTTTCTTGAGCCAGACTATTGCATCAGCTGTTCCTTATTCCAAATGTATAATTTGGACGTTCCAGCAATATCAAAGCACAATGCTTTATTCATCTCTTGTTTTGTTCATTTTCCGAATTTGTAAAAAAAAGTGCAAAACATTTATGTAATTACTATGCCAAATCCTCATATTCCACAGCTAAACTTCTTTCATCTGTGTTCTCTAAGTGTTCATTTGTATTTTTGTTTATAAACCGCCTTACTATATCTATTGATAGTTTACCTATTGTATATGCTCCCCTTTTCTTTTTGAAGATTTAGTTTAGTTTTAACCTCTTTCTTTAACTATGAAACTTCCTTCAATTGATTTCCTTTACCCAGCTAGGACTAAATATTTTGTGCTGTTCTCAAACTCTGATTTGTGGCAGATTACTTCCAATATAGAACTTGTTTGTTAGCTTTACTTAATTATTTTGGGCTAGACCATCTTATCTTGTAAAAATTTTGCCTTTTTCCAGTCCAGCACCCTCAATTTTGAACTTTTCAGTAACAGTTTCCACTCCTGTGCTGAACCTAACTATGCTAATTTTCATTGTCTCCTCATGAAAAATAAAATGCCCGTATTGGGAGAACAGCGACTTTGAAAATGTGCTGATAGAAATACATAACTACTGTTACAGGATTATGAAATATTTATAGTCCTGCTTCTAAGCTCAAAACACAATTGCATCAAAAATACTTGTAAGTATGTATTTTTGATTTTTTTAGTGCATGAACTCTTGAGCTTTCTTGGTTTTCTTTAATGTCATGTTTAACTTGAGTTCAAAGGCTGAATACAGCACGGCTTTGTTTTCAATAAAGAAATATGAAAACAGTGCTTGAAAGTTGTTTTTTTTTTTGCTTTTTGATGAATGCTACTAATAGTGTTCTCAGTGCAATGACCTTGTGTGGCATGGCAGCATGGTATAATAAATATATAAAAATATATACAAGTACCATATTAAATGTCATTCCTGTTGCTTTCAGATCTTGAAGTATATAAAATGAAGAAAGCAGTTGAATCGCTGATGGCAGCAAATGAGGAAAAGGTAGATCCTATGATTTTATTCTGATTTAAATTTTTGAAATAATTGGTAGGATGTGGGTGTCGCTGGTAAGGTCAGGCTTTATTACCCATCCCTATTTAACCCTTCAAAATGTGATTGGTGCTTTGAACTGCTGTAGTCCATGTGGAGATGATGTTCCCACAATGCTGTTGGATAGGGAGATTTCATAACTGTGTGTTGCCTATCCCACCATTATGAAGTTGTACTTTATCTTTTGTATGTATGAAATTTTGGAAGATACTAGCAAACTGGTTCTGAATGAGACCTGAAGTTGACTCATTTTGACATTGGTGTCATCGATCTGTTACAAACTCCTAAGTATTTGATGAAATTACATTATCCAAAGAGGTGTAAAGATAAAAGGAATCTTTAAACCAAACCTGATCATTATCATATTTGAATTAATTTATTTTGACTTCACAATGTTATTATAACAGTTGCAGAAATGCAATTATTTATCTAAATCAACTGGCATAGTGTTTTTAATGACAGTGAACCATGGAGGTGCCTTTGTCTGTATTCTGTAACACAGAATTATGGCAGTTTGCACTTGGCTAAAGGAGGAAGTCTCAGAATTCATGATTTCTGAAGTTTGCACATTTCCCTGATGTCTGCTAATATGAAGTTCTGTTGGTGTTAGCTCTAAGCTGAAAATGTTGAAATGTTTTTGCATATACTGCTTCTGAGTATATTTCCTTTTTGAAGGATCGAAAGATAGAAGAATTGCGACAGTCCTTGAATAGGTATAAGAAGGTGCAGGATATGGTGATGTCAGTGGCTCATAAGAAAGGTGGGATATTATGTTCTGTTGAATCTGCAACCAGCAAGTTGCATTTAAAATATTTGGTTAAATCAACCTTTTGCTCCAACTGTTTGGATAGTGAGGTAACTATATATTTTTTAAATCCTGCAACAATGAACTTGTAAAGTTTTTAAAAAATCATTCGGTAAAGCTTAAGCTTTTTTTCTCCATCCACAATCTGGTGGTACTGTAATATACGCAAGTATGTATGGATTCGCACTTATGACTGCTGTGTAATGTGACTGAGATCACAAGATATTACATGCATTTGAAGGTCTTTCCTTTTTCACTCTTGGGTCTTACCCCAGTTTACTTCTCATAGGGTTAGTAGCAAAGCATTGACATCTGGACGTTTGCCTCAGTTCTGAACTTATGTGGGAATATTAAAATGTGAGAGCTTATTTTTTGGAAGTTTTCAATTCAAAAAGGCACATTGCTCATCTTAATTTTTTTTAAAGATGTAGGATGCAAATTTGGGGCGACACGATGGCTCAATGGTTAGCACTGCTGCTTCACAGCGCAAGGGACCCGGGTTCGATTCCAGCCTCTGGTGATTGTCTGTGTGGACTTTGCATGATCTCCCGGTGTCTGCATGGGTTTCCTCTGACTGCTCCAGTTTTCTGCCCACAAACCAAAGATGTATAGATTAGGTGAATTGGCTATGCTAAATTGCCCACGGTGTTCAGGGATGTGTAGGTTAGGGTAAATGTAGAATAATAGGGTAGAGGTGAGATACTCTTTGGAGGGTCAGTGTGGACTTGTTAGGCCAAATGGCCTGTTTCCACACTATAGGGATCTATTCTATGAATTTATTATGGAACAGAAAAGAGTAGATTTGAGGGCAATATTTTTACTTTTGTTTTCTGGTATTGATTTCATATACCATGTACATGAATAACCCTACACAGCGTCAGTTGAACAGACTATGTAGGCTGGGCGGAGAAGGCTCATGAGATGATCATGTAGGTCTACAGAAAGAAAAAAGCTATTTCGCCCATAAGTCTGCATTTGTCAAAAACTGTTCTAATCCCATATTATTTGGTGCGTAGCCTTATATGCCTTGACATTGCAGGTGCACATCCAAATACTTTCAAAATGTTATGTGGGTTTCTGCATCCTCCATCCTTAGTGTTTTCCAAATTCCCAGCACCCTCTAGATGAAAAAGATTTTCCTCACTTCTCTAAATTTCCTGTCCCTTGCCTTAAATCAAAGCTCCCACCATGGTTGATCCCTCACCAAGGAGAAAGAATTCCTCTGCCTATCCTATATATGGCCCTTCTTCATCTCCTCCCATAACGCAACCCCCACCCCCCAAAACACCTCCAATCATCACAACCCAAACTTTCCAGCCCAAGCGCCATCCTGGTGAATGCCCCCCATACCCCCTCAGTGCAGTCACATCCCCCTGTAGTGTGCATTCCAAAACTGCAGACAGTACCCTAGCTGTGGCCTGATCAACATTTTATACTGATCCATCAAAACCTCCCTGCTAAGCCTTGGCTAATATAGGCAAATACAGGTCGTTCTGCAATAACGCATTTTGTCAATGCGAATTCGCTATTACATGATTGATAAACTGGAGATGCTGTTTCTAAAGCACAAACTTTTATAACATGTGTTGGCTGTAATGCAATTACATTGCCAACACTTTAAGCACTGTTCCTAAAGCCTGATTTTTCTATAATGCAGGGTTGTGCGAGAACATAACTATCATGATATAGAAGAACCGACTGTATCCCTTATGCTTTAACTACTTTATTTACTTGTCCTGCAATGTTAATGGACCATTAGACATGAGCACCAAGGTCTCTCTGATCCTCAATGCTTCCCAAAGTCCGACCGTTCAACATGTATTCCTTGCCTTTTGTCCTACCCAAATGCTTCACTATAAACCTATCAGGATGGAGTTCTATTTGCGACTGATCAGATAACTGGCCACTGTCTGTCTATATCCTGCAGTAATCAAGGCTATCTTCCTATTTTCCGTCCCACCAATTTTTGTATCATCTGTGCACTTACTGGTCAACCCTCCTACATTCAAGTCTAAATTACATACATACATACTGTAGTCAGCAAGGCCCGAGACACTGATTCCTGCGGAATTACACCGGACACAGGCTTCTAGTCACAAAGCCACCCCTTGACTATGATTGTCTGCTTTCTGCCTCTTAGCCAATTCTCGATCCACTTTACCAACTTGCCTTGGATCCCATGGGCTTTTATCTCTGCCATCAGTCTCCCATGCAGGATGTAATCAAAACCTGCTGAAGACCAAGTAGACTGTCTTTTTGTGCTCTTGAATGTGCGACCAATCTTTCACCTGTGTACCCTCAGCAGATGTTCTTATGCAGGCTTTGAGAAGAGGGTAGAGGATAATATCCTGAATGTTGGCTGAAGATTGTATCTTGTTTCCTTTTACCCTAACCCTTAAAAAAAAAACACTGAAAAGAAATGCATGATATTGAGCCCATTTATCTTTTTCCAGACACAGGTTTGAACAGGGGGAGGGGGTGGAGTTGAGATGGAGAAGAATTCCAGATTCCCACTACTGTGTGGAGAAAAGTGCTTCCCAATTTCATTCCTGAAGAGCTTAATTGTTATTTAAATACTTTGCTCTCTTGTTTTAGATTCTCTCATCAGAAACAAATTTCCTTGTACCTATCTTTGCATTTACTCATTTATTCGCTTTGATTAGAACACTTTTCAAAGTTCTAAAATCAAGAAGGCACAAATCATGTTCATGCATGATTTGTGACCTCTCCTCATAATTTAACTCCATCATTCTGTTGAGCCTGTACTGTATTGCTGACAAGGTCTTGTATCATTCTTCCGTAAAATTGAGTATATAACTCAGATGCGGTCTGACCAAGGCTGTGGGCATTTAGTACGTAATTTCCTTACTTTAGATTCTACTGTCCCTCCTGAAGTACCATTAGTCGTTGGTTCACTTTTGATGATTGCATACAAATTTTTAGTGATTTGCATATGTAAGCTTGTCTTTTCACCACCTTAGCAGTCATAGAAATGTATAGCATTGAAACAGACCCTTTGGTCCAACTTGTCCATGCTAAGTAGATAATCTAGTTGCATTTTCCAGCACTTGGCCCATATCCCTCTAACCCCATCCTATTCATATACCATCCAGATGCCTTTTAAATGGTGTAAATGTACCAGCCTCGTCCACTTCCTTGGGCAGCTCATTCCATATGTACACCACATTCTGCATGGAAAAAGTTGCACCTTAAATCCCTTTTAAATCTTTCCACTCTGACCTTAAACCTGTGGCCTCTAGTTTTGGATTCCCCCTTGCTGGGGAAAATACCTTGTCTATTTACCCTATCCACGCACCTCATGATTCAATAAACCTCTAAGATAACCCAGAAGCCTCTGCTGCTTAAGGGAAAATAGCCCTAGTGTATTCAGCCCCTCCCTATAGCTCAAACTCTCCAACCCTGGCAATATCATTGTAAATCTTTTCTGAACTCTCTCAAGTTGCGCATCATCTTTTCTTTAGCATGCAGTATTCCAGCAGTGGCCTACCTAATGTCCTTTACAGCTGCAACATGACCTCCTAACTCATACACTCAATGCACTGATCAATAAAGGCAAACGCACCAAATGGTACCTTCACTGTCCTGTGTACATGCGACTGCACTTTGAAGGAGCTATGAATGTGCACCCAAGATTTCTTTGTTCAGCAACAGTCACCAGGATCTTACCATTATGTGTATAAATCCTGCCCTGATTTGCTGTACCAAATGTAGTGCCTCAAATTTATCTAAATTAAATTCCATCTGCCATTCCTCGGCCCATCTGATTCAAGGTCCCATTATACTCTGAGATAACCTTCACTGTCCACTACACCACCAATTTTGGTGTTATCTGCAAACATACTAACCATACCTCCTATATTCACATCCAAATCATGTATATAAATGACAAAAAGCAGTGGATCCAGCACCAATCCTCGTGGCATACTGCTGGTCACAGGTCTCCAGTCCAAAATGCAGCCCTCCACTACCACCCTCTGACTTTCTACCTTTGAGCCAGTTGTGTATCCAAATGGCTAATTGTCCCTGTATTCAGTGTGATCTAACCTTGTTAGCCAGTCTACAATGCAGAACCTTGTCAAACGCCTTACTGAAGTCCATATCGACCACGCCCACTGCTATGCCTCCCTTCGGTCCACTTCGTCACTTCAAAAAAGTCATGTGTGACACAAGATTGACCATGCGTGAAGCCATGTTGACTATCAATGATCAGCCATTGTCTTTCCAAATACATATAAATCCTGTCCCTCAGAATCCCCTCCATCAACTTGTCCACTGCTAATATCAGCCCCACTGGTCTATAGATCCCAGGCTTTTCCTTAACATTTTCCTTAAACAATGGCACCACATTAGTCAACCTTCAGTCTTCTGGCACCTCACCTGTGTCTATTGGCATTAACTCTATTCTCTTGCCTACCTTTAACTGAGCCAGGAGCTAGTTTGAAGCTGTGCTACCCGTACATTGATGCATAAATGCACATGGTTCTGCAATCATTAAATTCAAAGTGAAACATTAAGAATATTTTTCTTCATTGGAATACAGGAAGAACTAGCCATTTGGATACAGAATTGGTTCAAAGGTAGAAGACAGAGGGTGGTGGTGGAGGGTTGTTTTTCAGATTGGAGGCCTGTGATCAGTGGAGTGCCAAAAGGATCGGTGCTGGGCCCTCTACTTTTTGTCATTTACATAAATGATTTGGATGTGAGCATAAGAGGAACAGTTAGTAAGTTTTCAGATGACACCAAAATTGGAGGTGTAGTGGACAGCGAAGAGGGTTACCTCCGATTACAACAGGATCTTGACCAGATGGGCCAATGGGCTGAGAAGTGGCAGATGGAGTTTAATTCAGATAAATGCAAGGTGCTGCATTTTGGGAAAGCAAGTATTAGCAGGACTTATACACTTAATGGTAAGGTCCTAGGGAGTGTTGCTGAACAAAGAGACCTGTGAATGCACGTTCATAGCTCCTTGAAAGTGGAGTCGCAGGTAGATAGGATAGTTAAGAAGGCGTTTGGTATGCTTTTCTTTATTGTTCAGAGTATTGAGTACAGGAGTTGGGAGGTCATGTTGCGGCTGTACGGGATATTGGTTAGGTCACTGTTGGAATATTGCGTGCAATTCTGGTCTCCTTCCTATCAGAAAGATGTTGTGAAACTTGAAAGGGTTCAGAAAAGATTTACAAGGATGTTGCCAGGTTGGAGGATTTGAGCTATAGGGAGAGGCTGATCAGGCTGGGGCTGTTTTCCCTGGAGAGTCGGAGGCTTAGGGGTGACCTTATAGAAGTTTACAAAATTATGAGGGGCATGGATAGGATAAATAGACAAAGTCTTTCCCCTGAGATTGGGGAGTCCAGAACTAGAGGGCATAAGTTTAGGGTGAGAGGGAAAAGATATAAAAGAGACCTACGGGGCAACTTTTTCACACAGAGGGTGGTATGTGTATAGAATGAGCTGCCAGAGGAAGTGGTGGAGGCTGGTTCAGTTGCAACATTTAAGAGGCATTTGGATGAGTATATGAATAGGAGGGATTTGTGCCAGATGCTGGCAGGTGGGACTAGATTGGGTTGGGATATCTGGTCGGCATGGATGGGTTGGACCGAAGGGTTTGTTTCCATGCTGTGCATCTCTAAGACTCTAAGTAAAAATGATTTTTAAAAAATAGTGTAAATGAAGAAATTTGTGTTTCACTTAAAAATACGGGGATTAAAACAGTTCGGAGAATTTTGTAATTTTGACACTGCTGAATAATCTGCATCTTTTCCAAATATAAATACGTTTATTTATTACTGCTAACTATACCAACTGTTGTAAATAATAAAAGATGTGGAATCCAAACTAAGAATGATGGTGATGTTTTTTCCAATGTGAAAAACCATTATTATATGGCACCAAAAATGAAAGAAAAGTTAACATTTCTTTCCAAACTGATTGTGCTGCTATAGTGAAAGAAGGTGACAGTGATGAAAGCCTGAATGGGGGATCTGCTGGAGTTAACATCAGTGAAACCTTGGAAATGGAATTGCGTTCTCCAACTACACCAAACCCAGCAGCAGAGGGAGTGCCAGCAGCAGTAAGTTAATTGTTTCAGATTGGAGCATAACTATGACATTCTTCAGATTCATTTTCCTTTAATGGGTCTTGGTGAAGTAGTGTGGATTTAAAATGAGAATTGTCACCAGAATCTCTCCTAGAGTATGTGTTTGTGGAATGGCAGGACACCAGGAATTGTGAAACAGCAGCTTACAACGAACCTTCCAAGAGTACTTGAACTAATGAATATAGCAGAGAAAAACAATGTAAGATGTCACTCTGTGATGTGGAATTTGTAAATTTGCTGTGTTTCTATATTTGATGCAATAATAGTACCACATTCTCATCCATGTACCAAGTTTACAGCAAGTGCATTGTCAGTGACATCTCATTCGGATGGATGTTGACTACACTGTTGTTTTATCACTGTTAGTGATAAACTATTTTGTTAGTGAAGGTAAAATATTGTCTCCATGTTGCTTTCAGATGATGGTTAAGTGCTGTAACCAGTGATAAATGAGTGCATAAAGGGGCTTCTGCAAGTTAGATGAAGAGCAGATGTAATTCCTTGTAATTGTAAGCAGGTGAACTTGGAGAGAAGACATGAGATGATAGATTACAAGCAGATATGGTAAAGTGAAATCCATGTCAATTTGAAAGGACTGTTGAGATTTGTTAGTAAAAAGATGGAGGATATTTTGTTCTTAAATGTTCTTGTTCTTGAACATAGTTTTGAAAGAGTATATTGGATAGCACATGTGGTCGCTTTCTACTCAGATTTCGCACTTGTGCGTTAATAAACTGAATAGAAGTAACTACCAAAATTCCCATGTGCTTTTCCAACCCTATTTTAGTATAATGATAGTTGGATTCTTCAGTATTTGGGGAAAAAAAGTGTTTTACTTCCAACCAAGTTCCCTTACGCCACAGAAATTTAAATTTAAAATTTACTGTATTTGTGTAATAAAGAAATCATGGCATCAAATGTATAGGAGCTAAGTGTGTGTTTCTGGAGTATAGAGTCATAGAGATGTACAGCACGGGAACAGACCCTTTGGTCCAACTCGTCCATGACGACCAGCCATCCCAACCTAATCTGGTCCAGTTTGCCAGCACTTGGTCCATATTCCTCTAAACCCTTCCAATTCATATAGCCATCCAAATGCTTTCTAAATGTTGTAATTGTATCAGCCTCCACCACTTCCACTGGCAGCTCATTCCATTAATGTATCAATGTCTGCATGAAAAGGTTGCTGCTTAGGTCCCTTTTATATCTTTCCCCTCTCGCCCTAAACCCATGCTCTCTAGTTCTGGACACCCCGACCCCAAGGAAAAGACTTTGTCTATTTATCCTGTCTATGCTCCTCATGATTTTATAAACCTCTATAAGGTCACCCCTCAGCCTTCAATGCTTCAGGGAAAACAGCCCCAGCCTATTCAGCCTCCTCTTATAGTTCTAATCCTCCAACCCTGGCAACATCCTTGTAAATCTTTTCTGAACCCTTTCAAGTTTCACAATATTCTTCCAATAGGAAGAAGAACAGAATTGCATGCAATACTCCAAAAGTGGCCTAACCAATGTCCTGTACTGCTGCAACATGACCTCCCAACTCCTGTATTCAGTGCTCTGACCAGTAAAGGAAAGCATACTAAATGCCGCCTTCACTATCCTATCTACCTGCGACTCCGCTTTCAAGGAGCTATGAACCTGCACTCCAAGGTCTCTTTGATCAGCAACACTCCCTAGGACCTTACAATTAAGTGTATAAGTCCTGCTAAGATTTGCTTTCCCAAAATGCAGCAACTCGCATTTATCTAGGTTAAATTAGATTCCCTACAGTGTGGAAACAGGCCCTTCAGCCCAACAGGTCCACACCGACCATCCGAAGAGCAACCCACCCAGACCCATTTCCCTCTGACTAATGCACCTAACACTATGGGCAATTTTAGCATGGTGAATTCACCTGCCCTGCACATCTTTCGACTGTGGGAGAAAACAGGAGCACCGAGAGGAAACCCACGCAGACACAGGGAGAATGTGTAAACTCCACACAGAGAGTTGCCCGAGGCTGGAATTGAACCTGGGACCCTAGTGCTGTGAGGCAGCAGTGCTAACCATTGAGCCACCGTGCCACCCCAATCTAAATTAAACTTGTTCTGCCTCACCCAGCCCATTGGCCCATCTGATCATGGTCCCATTGTAATCTGAGGTAACCTTCTTCATTGTCCACTACACAGTGGCACGGTGGTTAGCACTGCTGCCTCACAGTGCCAGAGGCCCGGGTTCAATTCCCGCCTCAGGCAATTGTCTGTGTGGAGTTTGCACATTCTCCCTGTGTCTGCGTGGGTTTCCTCCGGGTGCTCCGGTTTCCTCCCACAGTCAAAAGATGTGCAGGTTAAGTGAATTGGCCATTGTAAATTGTCCGTACTATTAGGTGAAGGGGTAAATGTAGGGGAATGGGTCTGGGTGGGTTGCTTTTTGGAGGGTCAATGTGGACTTGTTGGGCCGAAGGGCCTGTTTCCGCACTGTAAGTAATCTAAAACCTCCTATTTTGGTGTCATCTGCAAACTTACTAACTATACCTCCTATGTTCATATCCAAATCATTTATATAAATGATGAAAAGTCGTGGACCCAGCACCAATCCTTGTGACACTCCAGTGGTCACAGGCCCTCCATCATTACCCTCTATCTTCTACCTTCGAGTCAGTTCTGTATCCAAAAGGGCTAGTTCTCCCTGTATTCCGTGAAATCTAACTTTGCTAACCTGTCTCCTGTGAGAAACCTTGTTGAATACCATACTGAAGTCCATATAGATCACATCTACCGCTCTGCCCTCATCGATCCTCTTTGTTACTTCTTCAAAAAACTCAATCAAGTTTGTGAGACATGATTTCCCATGATTTTCCAGGTTGACTATCCCCAATCAGTGCTTGCCTTTCCAAATACGTGTAAATCCTGCTCAGGATTCCCTCCAACAACTTGCCCACCACCAACATCAGGCTCACTGGTCTATAGTTCCCTGGCTTGTCCTTACCACCTTTTTTACATAATGGTACCACATTAGCCAACCTCCAGTCTTCTGGCACTTCACCTGTGATTATTGATGATGCAAATATCTCAGCAAGAGGACCAGCAATCGCTTCCCTAACTTCACACAGAGTTCGAGGGTGTACCGATCAGGTCCTGGGGATTTATTCTTTATGCATTTCATAACATCCAGCACTACTTCCTCTGTAATATGGACATTTTTCAAGATGTCACCATCTATTTCCCTATATTCTATACCTTCCATGTCCTTCTCCACAGTAAACACTGATGCTAATTCTCTTTCATGTTATAGCATTTCCAGCATGGAAATAGGCACTTCACCATGTTTATGCTGACCAACAAAAACCAAACCACACTAATCCCATTTACCCACAACTTGGTTCATAGCCTACTATGCCCCAGTATTTTAAGTACTACTTAAACGTTGCAAGACTACCTGCCTCCACCATCCTCTCAAGCAGCATGATCCATATATTTACCACTCACTGGGTAAATAAAAATGTTGTCTGATCTCCTTGAAATCACTTGCCTCTCATCTTAAACATATGCCCTATGGTCTTTAGACACATCTGTGGGTAAGAGATTCTCACAATCAGCTCTGTCTGTGTGTCTCATAATTTTGATTATCTCAATTAGGTTCCCCCCTTGGCCTTCTCTGACCAAAGGAAAACAAACCCAACCTCTTTGGTGCAATTGCAACATTTAAGAGGCACTTGGATGGGTATATGAATAGGAAGGGTTTGGAGGGATATGGGCCGGGTGCTGGCAGATGGGACTAGATTGGGTTGGGATATCTGGTTGGCATGGACAGGTTGGACCGAAGGATCTGTTTCCATGCTGTACATCTCTATGACTCTTCTCATAACTGAGATGCTTCATTCCAGACAAAATCTGAGTGAATCTCCTCCCCACCCTCTCCAGTGCAATAATGTCCTTCCTATAGTGTGGGGACCAGAGCTGCACACAGCATTCCTTCTATGGCCAAACCAATGTTTTAGAAATATGACTTGTAATAGTACTTCCTTGCTCCTATATTCTACACCCCAGTTAATGAAGGCAAGCAGCCCATATGCCACCTTCACCACCCTGCCTATCTTTGACACCATTTGGGATCTATGAACTTGTGCACTGAAGTCCCCTTGTTCTTCTCTACTCCCTCGTGACCTTCCATTCATTGTGCGCCTCCTTCCCTTAGTAGACCTCCCAAAATGCATCATCTCGCACTTATCGGGATTAAATTCCATCTGCCATTGCTCTGTCCAATTCACCAGCTAATCAATATCAGATTGCAGTCTGAGATCATCCTCTTCACTAAAGCAGCACCACCAATTTACATGTCATCTGCAAACTTAGTAATTAACGTTTCTACATTCATATCTAAGTCATTAATGTAGATAACAAGCAACAAGGGTCTAGGCACTGATTCCTACGGTATACTGTTTGTCACAAACTTCTTAGTCACAGGCTTCCAATTCCAAAAGGAACCCTGTACCATTAGCCTTTGCTCCTTCTCTTTGTAAGCCAATTTTGGATCAGGTTTGCCAACTTGCCTTTGATCCTATAGGTTCTATCCTTTTGGACCAGCATTCTGTTTGGAACCTTGACAAAGGCATTACTGAAGTGCATGTAAATCTCATCAACTGCACTACCCTCATCAATATATTTATTAACCTTTTCAAAACCTGAATTAAATTAGACAGGGTCTCCCTCTAACAAATCTCTGACTATCCCTGATCAATCCCAGTCTTTCCAAGTACTGATTAATCCTGTTCTTAACAATGTTTTCTAATAATTTCCCTACCACTGACATTCTGTCATTTCCTGGCCTATCCCTGCTGCTGTCCTTGAACAAAGGAATGTCATGGAGCAAAGGACAGCACAATAGCTGTATGGTTAGCACTGCTGCCTCATAGCACCTGAAACCCGAGTTTGATTCCAGCCTCTGGCGACTACCTGTGTGAGTTTTGCACATTATCCGAGTCCGCCTTGGTTTGCCCTGGTTTCCTCTCACGGTCCAAAGATGTGCAAGTTAAGTAGATTGGCGGTGATAAATTGTCCAGGGGTGGATTAACCATGATGATATGTGGGATTACTGAGATAAGGTGTGGGGCTAGGACTGGGTGGTTTGCATTTGGGAGGGTTGGTATGGACTCTGTTGGCAGCATGACCTCTTTCCACTTAATTCTGAAGTCATCTGGCACCTCGACTATTGCCAGCGAAGTGTTAAATATATCTGTCAAGGTTCATAGCCTGGGATGCATCTTATCAGGCCCACATGATTTATGTACCTGTACACCTGCTAAAACATCTAATACCACCTTATTACTAATCTAGAACTAATCTTTATGTTCTAGAACCTCATCATCCCAATTGAAATCTCCAGTGATGAAGTATTTATCCCCTGTAATTAGAGATGAGAAGTATTCATTTCACATCCACTTGCTCCATGCGTAGATTGCCCGTTTGGTTTCTAATAGGTCACCCTCTTTATCTAGTAATCGTCTCACTCTTACTATACTTATAAAAAGTGTTGGGGATTTCCTCGATCCAATCTGCCAATGATATTTTGTGGCCCCTCTGTGCCCTACTGATTCCCTTTATAAGCAATGCCTACACACACTATACTTTGGGCCTCCACTGTTTGAATGTGCTGTACCTACGATTCCTCTGTTTTCTTTATCAAACTCTCTATCCCTTGACATCCAGGGTTCCTTGGACTTGGGACTGTATCCCTTCACTCTTAGAGGATCACACTGGAATACTTCTGGTTCTCAGAAGCTTTGAGTAAGATTTGATGGAAAATCTGCAGGTTAAGATCACTCTACTGAATTTCCTGCATTGGTGTATTATTTGGGTAAAAAGCTGATTTTAAGGACTACTGCTAGTTTTTAATGTTCACATACACAAACAAAAACTTCATCAGAGGCCACCAGACTTGGAACATTTCTCTCTGTAGATGCTGCCAGACTTGAGTTTCACCAGCAATTTAGTTTTGTTTGGATTTCTAGCAACCAACTTTGTTTGTTTTTATTTTGTTAAAAGAATGCAGTGGCTGAAAAGCATAATTTGCTAATTTTGTTTTAGGAGCCAGTTGAAATCCACACTAGCATCCTTCAAGTGCCAATTCCCGTAGTGTCATCTACTCCTAAGACTCATGCTCCACAGGTAGATAAGAAGATGGACCCTGATGTTGAAGCAGCATCTGATGTTGGGTAAATCACACTTTTGCTTTTTTGCCTAACTTTCGAAGGTTAGATGTAACTGTGAGGCTTTAAAGACTGTGATTGACATCCTGTATTGTATGAAGATGTGATGTATTTAAATATCTAGCAAATAAAATAATTGCCCAGATTTTCCTGTGTCCAACTGGGATGGAAGTTTTACCTGAGGACTCTGCGGAATCCCCATTATAGCTGACTGCAAAGGAATTGGCCTAGAAATTGAAGATTCTGCTGGACCGTCTCTTCCACCCACTCCAGCTTAAACCTAAATCACTGTGTCATTTACCTTGCCACTTAGCACCCTACTGCCTTCTTACATGTTTCCCTACCCAGCTTGCATCCTGCCACCTACTCCGCTGTCACCCTACCCACCAGGTAACTCGCCCCTCGCCCCTTGCCCCTGCCCTCCTGGCACCTTCCCAATCTGCCCCAGCACCCTAACATCTTTCTTAACTTGTGTATTTGATCCTGACAGCTACTGCCAAATACTTTTAGTTGTCAGAATGCAGCAGCTGACTTCAATGAGAAGGAGGGTATGGGTTGGTTTTTCTCTGGTAATTCTGCAGTATGAAAAAGCTGTCAGAATGGAAAAACTCCACAGTTCTGAAAGAGCCCTGGACAGAATCTCCTCCAGAAACGTGGAGCTCCCTCCTCTTCTAAAAAAGAAAAGACTCGGAGCTAATAAAACTTTATTTAGATACTTGATTAGCTAATATATGATACTTTTTTCTAAGAGTGTACATATTTGTACAATATAACTTGGTGTAAATTTACATTTTACTACAGTGAAATACAGCCAAGTGACATCTCTTCATTAATTGAAGAAACTGTCATATGTGACAGTCCTATGTAAGTATAATGCAAATACAAGATCATTTCACATCAGTCTGTTAATAATTGTTATAAAGACATGTTATACGTTACATGAAAAATCAGATTGCACCGTTGTTTCAAACTGTCTACCTACCTGATGAGAAGCTTATGGGGAGGTAATATACTGTTATATTTTTGTTTATTAGCAGGACATCTGAGGTCTTTTATTTTTAGAAGGTGTATTTATTTAAGAAAAATTGTATAATGCTGTACTCAAAGCACATTCTGGTCTTGCCCTCTAAAATGTAGGAAAATTATAGTATGAAATGGTCACATCACAGAGAGCTGCCAGTCAGCCGCAGCAAGTCTATGTCAACTCTCTGCAAAACCGCTTTTGCTAGTTCCACTCCCCTGCCCTTTCCTGATAATCTTGTGCCTTTTTTCCCTCTTCAGGTACTTATTCTGTTTCCTTTAGACATTCACAATTGAATCTGCCTCCACTGCACTCTGAAACAGTGCACTCTCTATATCATAACCACGAGATTCTTTCATTGCTCTCCTCTGGTTCCTGACCCCTCTTCAACTGAATCAATTTTTGCTTGTTCCTAAAAATTCTAAGGAGACCTTTTCTAGCTGCCTCAGATTTTGAAGAATAAACGGGGCAAAAGGGTTAAGATTTGATAGGAATCGTTGGCAAGTGTGAAAGGACAAGATTTATAGTCATTGACATCCTGAAGTCTGAAAGTGTGCTGGAGGCAGGTTTTGTCATGAATTTCAAAAAAATTGAATTGAATTATCCTCTAAATAGAAAAACTGCAGAGCTTTGGTGGGGGGGGGTGGGGGTGGAAGGAGGGGGTAGTAATGGTGAGGTGAGCAGCAGAGGAGTGGGATGTCACTGCAACAGTTTCTCAAGATAGTGTCCTCAGCCCAGCCATCTTAGCTGCTTCATTAATGACCTTCCTTCCAGCATCAGATCAGAAGTGAGGATATTTGTCCATAATTCTACAATTTTCAGCTCCATTCACAACTCCATAGAGTACTAAAGGAATGTGTGTATTCAATAAAAGATCTGAATGATGTCCAGGTTTCAGCTAGTACGTGACTTGCAACATGCCAGTCTGTGACCATCTCCAACAAAAGAAAATCTAGCCATCGCACCTTGATTGATAAGTGACATTACTATCACCGAATCCCCACTGTCACTATCTTAAATGTTAACATTGACAAGGAACTGAACTGCACCTGCCACATAAATACAGTGACTACAGAAGCATATTAAGACTAGTAGTTCTATGATGAGTAACTCACCACCTGTCTCCCCACAAACAGGTGCAAGTCAGGAGAGTGGCTTGAATGAATGGAGCTCCAACAGCACCAGAACCTGTCAAGTCAAAGCAGCCTGCTTGGTTGGCGTCCCATTCACCTCCTTTGTCAACCATCCCCTTCACCAAAGTCATACTATGGCAATGAAATGCGCCATCTAGAAAATGCATTGAAGTAACTCACCAAGGCTCCTTCAGTAGCACCTTCCAAACTCATAAGCTCCATCATTTAGGTGCACGGGGACAATACAACCTGCAAGTTCCCTTCTGATGTGCATTTGATTCTAACTAGGAACTATATTGTCATTCTTTAATCATCACGGCATTGAAATCTTGGAACTGCCTAATAATATTGAGTGTCTCTACATTTCAATGACTGCAGCAGTTCAAGGTGGAAGCTAACCATCACCACCTCCAAAGCAATTAGGAATGCTCAATAAATGCTGACTGAACCAGTGATGCTCATGTCTCATGAACAAATAATCTTCTGCAGAGGATCAACATGGTGCAATAGTCTGAATAACCTGTGCTGTTACCATTCTATGATTCTCAAGCCTCCTCTCAATTTCTTCTAACAATATCCAAGCCCAGCTTCTGCAATCCAGCAGTGTGACTATAGTTCCTCATCTGTGTAACCGTTCTTTCAAAACTTCCAGTATGCTACCTAATACCTTTGTATCCTTCCTAAGCTGTAGTGCCAAGAATTGAATGTAGTAGTGTAGTAGCGGAAGAACCGCTGTTTTTTAAAGATCTTCATAACTTCCTTGTCTTTGTATTCTATAGATTTATTTTTGACACAAGGATACCTTATCATTCATCATCTTGATCTGAACCTGCCACTTTCAATTATTTTCGTACATGTATGCTGATGTCCCTTTTTTATGCATGATTTAGAATTAAAACTTGTGGTTTTTATAATCTTCTCAGTTTGAGAGAATGGACAAAAGTCTGCCAAATGTAGCATATGAAAATTTGAAGTCGTTCACATTGGCAGGAAGAACGATTAAGCAATTATTAAAGTATTACTTAAACTGAAAATGGCAGCAAAAATTCGAGTTACAGCAACAATTATATCATAGAATCCCGACAGTGTGGAAACAGGCCATTCGGTCCACCAAGAGTATCCCACACAGACCCAACCCCATACCCTATAATCCTGCACTTCTCATGGCAAATCGAGCTAGTCTGCACATCCCTGGATAGTATGAGCAATTTAGCATGGCCATTCCACCTAACCTGTCTATCTTTTTACTGTGTAGACACTGGAGCATCTGGAGTAAACCCACACAGACACTGGGAGAATGTGCAAACTCTGGAATCGAACTCGGGTCCCTGCTTCAGGTCCATGAGTCATAAAAATTAATACACCAGTACAATACATAATCAAGAAGGCTAGTAGATGCTATTTTTACTAGTATTTAGAAGAGTGAGTGGTGACTTACATAGCAACATGGAAGATAAGAGCAGGAGTAGGCCATTCGACCCCTAAAATCTGCTCTACCATTCAAAATAACTACTGCTGATCGTTGAGCTCAGTACCCAAATCTATGATGTGGAGGTGCTGGTGTTGGACTGGGGTGGACAAAGTTAAAAATCTCTCAACATCAGGTTATAGACCAGCAGGTTTATTTGGAAGTGCTAGCTTTCAGAGCACTGCTCCTTGGATCATAAGATACAGACTTTATAGCAAAAGATCGCAGTGTCATGCATGCAACTGAATCATAGAATGCCCATAGTGTGGAAACAGGCCTTTCAGCCCAACAAGTCCACACCGACCTCTGAAGAGTATCCCACCCAAACTCATTCCCCTACCCTATTAGTCTACATTTACCCTTTACTAATGCACCTACCCTACACATCCCTGAACATTATGGGCAATTTAGTGTGGCCAATTCATCTAACCTGCACATCCTTGGACTGTGGGAGGAAACCAGAGCACCCGGAGAAAACCCATGCAGACACTGGGAGAATGTGCAAACTCCACAGTCGCCCAAGGCTGGAATCAAACCGGTCCATAATGCTGTGAGGCAGCAGTGCTAACCACTGAGCCACTATGCTACCCCAAACCTAGATCCAGGTTTGCTGAATGTATCACTTTAGTTGCATGCATGACACTATGATCTTTTGCTCTAAATTGTGTCATGTGATCCTACTCCACAGCTACCTGATGAAGGAGCAGCACTCCAAAAGCTGGTATTTCCAAATAAACCTGTTGGCCAAAACCTGGTGTGTGATTTTTAAACTTTGCCCAAATCTTGTCCTCCCTCATATCTCTTTGGCCACATGAAATATATTTGCCACCTCAACCAATTTCTGTGGTGGTGCATTTCACAAACTCACAATTTTCTGGATGAAGGAAGTTCTCCTCGTCTTAATCCTGAAAGGTTTCCCTCTTACCCTTAAACTATGACCCCTGGTTCTGGACTTTCCTGCCATCAGAAACATCCTTTCTGCATCTAACTTGTCTAGTCCTGTTAAATGTTGTAGGTTTCTGAGATTTCCCCAGCCCTCATTCTTCTAAACTCCAATCCTAGATGACTCATTCTTTCTTCTTGCATTCCCAGGAGTCAATTTGGTGAACCTTTGATGCATTCCCTCTATA
This sequence comes from Chiloscyllium plagiosum, assembly GCF_004010195.1. Lineage (NCBI taxonomy): Eukaryota > Metazoa > Chordata > Chondrichthyes > Orectolobiformes > Hemiscylliidae > Chiloscyllium > Chiloscyllium plagiosum. The sequence continues at coordinate 50,528,264 of NC_057728.1, forward strand.
ACAAGTACATCCTTCCTTAAATAGGCACCAAAACTCCACATGCTTTTCCAGGCATGGCCTCATCACATGTCCTGTATAATTGCAGCAAGACATCCTTGTTTCTGTGTACTCATTATCTTGTTATGAAGACTAACATACAGTTTGCTTTCAGTGATGAGTGCACTAGGGCACCCAGGTCTCCCTTAATTCACAGTCATTCAAGTATATATGCATTTAAAATAATCTGCCTTCCTATCTTTGCCACCAAAGTGAATAACCTCATATTTCTCCAAATTATATTGTATTTGCCATGCATTTACCCACTCAGCCTATTCAAATCACACTGCAACACAGTTATAGAGATGTACAGCATGCAAGCAAACTCTTCAGTCTGACTCATCCATGCTGACCTGATATTCTGTTAATCTAGTCCTATTTGCCAACATTTGTCCCATACTCTTCTAAATGCTTCCTATTCATGTACCATCCTGACACCTTTTAAATGTTGTAATTTTACCAGCCCCCACCACTTCCTTAATGCAGCATCATTCTCGCAGCTCACCTTTCCAGCCAACTCAGTGTTCAAATTTTGAGAGATTACATTGAGTTTTCTCATCTAAATCATTAAGATTTATTGGAATAGCTAGGGTTGTAGTACCAATCTCTGCAGAAACCCACTAGTTGCCTGCTATTCAAGGAAAAAAAAAATTATTCCTAATGTTTCTTGTCATCTAACCAATTTTCTATCCATCTCAATGCATTACCCTCAATTCCATGTGCTTTAATTTTACTCATTAATCTTTTATGTACGACTTTGCCAAAAAGCTATCTGAAAGTCCAAATAAAGCACATCCACTGGCTCTCCCTGATCAACTCTAGTAGTTGCATTCTCCGAGAATTCCATATATTTGTCAAGCATGATTTTCCTTTTGTAAATCCAGGAAAACTGTATCTGATTCTACCACTGTTTTCTAAGTGCTCTGCTATAATGGACCCTGTCTTCCCTACTACTGTCAGACTTGCTGTTTGTAATTCCCTGTTTACTCTTTATTGCCCATTTTAAACAGTAGGATTACATTAGCTATCCTTCGATCTGTAGGAACCATTTCAGAGACTAAAGAATCTTGGAAGATGACCACTGATGCATACATTATTTCTCGGAGCACTTCCGTAAGTAGTCTGTGATGATGATCAGGTCCTGGGGGTTTATCAGCCTTCACTCTCAACAATTACTCCAATACCATTTCTCTAATAGATTTGGTTTAGTTTCTCCCTCTCTCTAAACCGTTTGTTCCGCACCATTTACGGTATGTTATTAGTATCCTACTTTGTGAAGACAGAAGCAAAATATGAATTTAGTTTGTCAGCCATTTTTGCTCTCCTTTGTAAATTTTCCCTGTTTGATTGTAAAGAATGTACGTTAATTTTCACCAAGTATTTTTTCTTTGCGTACCTTTAGAAACCTTTACAGTCAGGTGTGTTCACAGCAAGCTTACTCGGATTCTCTATTTTCCTCTTAATCAATCCTTTGGTCCTCCTTTCTGACTTCTAAACTTTTCCAATCCTCAGCTCTTTATTTTTCTTGCTAATTGGCTGCCTTTTTTTGGCATCTAATTCTATCTCCAACATTCCCCTTAAACCATACTGTCTTTCACTCTTGTGCCAGACAGGAATGTGCACTTTTTGTAGTTCATTCATTTGTTCTTTGACAGTCTGGCCACTGTCATTCCTTTCAATAACATTTCCCAATCCATTAGAGCCTACTCGCGCCTAACTATTGTAGGTTCCTTAATAAAGATTCGGGACCCTAGTTTCAGAATCAACTGCCTTACTCTCCATCTTGCTGAATTCTATCTTTTTATGGTCTTTCAAACTACATTACCAATTATTCCTATCTTATTGTAATACCCAGTGTAAGACTGTCTGTTTTCTAGTTGGCTCCTATGTAGTATTATAACTAATTTGATGTGCCCAACCTATATGCATTAAAGTCACCCATAATTACAGATGTTCCTTTACCTCATGCATATCCTTTTAAATGCCATTCCCAGCATTGTTGCAAATTGGTTGTTCCTATACCACACCACCAGTGTTTTTTGCCCTTTTTTACCCTCAATTCTACAAACACAGATTCTACATTGCCCGAGGTAATAACTTTAGTATTATATTTTTATCCTCTTCACTAAGTAATGCAATTCTATCTTTTTTTTTTCCTTTTTGTTGTGGTTCTGTTTGCCGACCTGGGAATTTGTGTTGCAGACATTTCGTCCCCTGTCTAGGTGACATCCTCAGTGCTTGGGAGCCTCCTGTGAAGCGCTTCTGTGATGTTTCCTCCTGCATTTATAGTGATTTGTACCTGCCACCTCCGGTTGTCAGTTCCAGCTGTCAGCTGCAGTGGCCGGTATATTGGGTCCAGGTCGATGTGCTTATTGATGGCATTCATCCACAGATTCCACAAATTAATCCCGCTCACAATAGTCTCCATTTTATTCAAAATTAATTGACAGACCATATTTTGCTGAAAAATGCCAATGTAATAATGGGTTTAGAATTAGATGCCTGTTCCACTAATTGACATGAAGTTCTTTCCAGGGGCTCAGCCCTGCAACTGCATTACAAAATAAATGCTGCAGGTCTTGCAGCATCTTTGGTCACAAACCTAAAAATGTTAATTTTGTTTTTCTCCATACCTGCTGAGTATTCCAAGCATTCTCTGTTTGTCTTTGTTTCAATACTTTCACCAGTTGGGAGCTTATAGATTTGGAACTTATTTTGGATTGATGCTATGAAGTGAAACATGCTCATAACTGTTTTATTACAGATTGTCAGAAGTATATTCGTTTGGCAGTCAGGAGAAACTGAGAACGGAAGAGGAGAACAAGGTTTGTTTAGTTTCAGCATTTAGTCTCATGATTTAAACTAGAAAAATATTAATGCTTGTTATGCCAACTGGATCCTCAGCAACCTCCTTTGTTATATTATAGGATTTAAATTTGTTACCTTTTGTCTTTCAACAGAAATTATCTCTCGAACCTGTTCAGAGCCCATTGGAGGTATGATTTCAGTGTTGCAACTTTTTTGTTTAAAAACCCTTTTTGGGACAGAGGTGCCTATGGTGATTTGGACTGCTGTAAATCCGATAATTTTGTAAATGCTATCAAGTTGTGTGGACAAATTCAGTAAGCTTGTTTTCATTAAGCAAGACTTACCTATATATCTATTGTTAATTACTGTAGTGTTCCAGTTAAAATTAATAATCAGCTATAAGATTGCTACTTATATATTTCATACCCAATTTATGATACCAGGGCATTTCTTTCTGTTCTAATGTTGACTTTTTTTTCTCTTCTTTTCCCTTTCTGTCTCCAACAATTACACTTTCAGCTGGCAGGGAACATTTTGCTCTTGATTAAGGTTAGCTGTCAACATTTCTGTTAACTGGGTGAAAAATGGTCTGATTCAGTCCCGGTTAGCTGTAATTTATTTTTAAGCTTGTCCTAAGGCAGGTGGTTTTGCATTGCTGTGGTCAGTGTTACGTTAGCCTGTGAATAGGGTTGCTTGTGGCATTTTATAGGCATTCCAGAACTGTATTTGGAATCTCTAGTATTTGAATTTGAAGCTAATTATTTGATAGAGCCCAAGATATGCTTGCTAAATATTGCCATCCAAGATTGCACTTCTATGGACAATGGCCATAGTACTTTAATTGAGAACATTGACATGTAGTTGAAAATGTGTATCCTTATTTTTGAACTGCTTAAAAACTATGATCTATAATTGCAGATGGCATTTTTAAAGTGACATTTTAATAATATTGTAATTTAGCATAGCATTAAATTGGACAATACCAGCACTGCTGATTGACTTAATCTAGCTTGCTGTGTACTATTTTTTCATCACCTAGGCAACAAAGATGGAATTTGTTTTCAGAGGGAAGTTGTTATTTTTCAAATATGTATGTTTTAAATTTGAACCTGCATAGGACTCCCTTCATTTAAAGTACAGTGATCTCCATGCCAGAAGCACCTTCTCTGCATCTTGTTTCTAGTCCTTTTGTTCTTTTTCTTTAAGTTAACCATTTTCATGATTGTTACTACAATTTACACGTGTACGTTTTTTTGTTACAAACCAGTCCACTTATGCTAGAAAATAGTGTTCAATTAATTATTGTGGAAGACCTTAAAAATTGCTTCTGATGGGGGCCCAGTGGTTTTTGCCACTTCTGCCATATGTTAATGTCGCTTTCGCTGAAACTTCAGTTTGATAGTGCTGCCAATATTGGTGTCTACGTGAATGGTTAGGACAAAAATTGGGCCCTTGAAGACAGAAACAGGGGAATATATTACTAGGAACAAAGAAATGGCAGAGGAATTAAATGGGTACTTCAGATCTGTGTTCACTTGGGAAGACACAAGCAATCTCCCTGAGGTAACAGTGGCTGAAGGACCTAAACTTAAGGGAATTTATATTTGCCAGGATTTGGTGTGGGAGAGGCTGTTAGGTCTGAAGGTTGATAAGTCTCCAGGGCCTGATGGTCTGCATCCCAGGGTACTGAAGGAGGTGGCTCAGGAAATCGTGGATGCGTTGGTGATTATCT
>NC_057728.1:50533845-50558109 GCF_004010195.1 Chiloscyllium plagiosum
CTGTGGCTGTGTGGAATGCTCTGCCACAGGGGGCAGTGGAGGCCCACTCTCTGGATTCATTTAAGGAAGAGTTGGATAGAGCTCTCAAAGATGGTGGAATCAAGGGTTATGGAGATAAGGCAGGAACAGGATACTGATTAGGAATGATCAGCCATGATTATATTGAATGGCGGTGCAGGCTCGAAGGGCTGAATGGCCTACTCCTGCACCTATTGTCTAATTTCCACCCTTCATTCTTAATGAACTTTACAGTATGCCCAATACTGCAACCATCAGATTATTTTATCTCTTCTTTGTCCCATTATAGTTCCACTGAGCCTAATATAGATCTCCTTCATTTTAGCATTTGTGCATCTATTGGGCAAATTGTTCCAGCAAACTGAAAAGGCTTTAAAACCCATGTCCTAGAAATTACTTTAAATTGGTATTTATCATCTCCCAGGCATGCAGTTCCTTGTAACCTATGTAACCTAGCTTTTTACAATAATCCATTTTGTAGTATTTTGGCATGTTTCAGTAGATGGAAGAGATGATTGTTGGTTAATTTTCATGTTCTGGAGAAACCTGTTTTATTGTATAACGCAAGCTTTTGGGAATCTAATATCATTTACTAAAATCATGTTTAAATTTTCTAACATCCGTTCTAACAAAATATTAGTAGTTCTACAGATGCAAAATATCCCCGGGAACTAAAAGTGTACCCTTAAATTCATCTAGAATAAAGCATGTATGGAGATCACTAAGTTTGCATCTCTGCCACCAAAGCCACCAAATGGACATCAAAATTCTCTGGATGATGAAAGTGCAGCTTCAAAAAAAGCCAGAGCTTCTTTTGGCCGTGGATTCTTCAAGATCAAAGGTGGCAAGCGAACAGCTAGTGCACCTAACCTGGGTAAGTGAACATGATTAGTTCAACAAATTTAGTATGAACAACTTTAATTGGTGTATTGATGTGAGGCAGAATGGTATTTATTGTATTGATCTTGCTGTGTCCCCCACCCCACCAATAAAAAGACATTAAATTAAGCACATATTGTGGGAATGGAATTACACACACATCAGATTGGCAGAAAAGGGCATCATTGAATCCTTCCAGTTTTTAAAATTCTTTCCTTTGCTTCTAGTCATATTCTGGTGCCAGACCATAAATTACAGATCTGTTTAAATAACTTGTTACAGTTTGAGTGGTGATGCTGAAAAAGAGAAGCATGTTACTGAAGCTTTTCATCTTCCACAAATCAGGATATATGCAAGAATACCAAGTTTCAAGATAAGCAGACAATTTGTTCTGCCCAAGAAAGAGTGCTGATTGGCCAACAAGTGTTCTCTAGTCAAGCAATGCTGTTGGGAAACCACGAGAAAAGTGTGCATTATAGCTTTTAAGATGAAAAGGCGCATAGCATTGTCAAGTTGTTTTCTCCTCCAGATGTTAGGTCCCTGCATATAAATGTAGCTTCTAGCCAGCGTAAGGGAGCCATATTGTGAGCCTGACTGATAAATTAGTTTTTGGTATAATTAACACTCTTGGGGCAGTCCACTTTTGCCCAAATATTTGATCACATCTGATGTTGGACACTATGTTCTTAGTTTTGCAACTACAAGGCAAGTGGCGCTAGTTCAGTTTGGGAAACCTGGTCGGCGTGGACAAGTTGGACCAAAGGGTCTGTTTCCATGCTGTATGACTCTATGACTGTATAAGTTGAGTATGGTCAGTCTGTTGAGAACAGCCAAAGAGATGTGCTATTTGAAAATGATCCACCAGCCACTTATTTTGTATCGCAAAAACCCGCTTTATCCTTGTCTTAAAATAAATCTCAGACTATCTACTGCTCATTGTTTAGAGTACAGATTGCAATAAGTTAAGACATACAATAGCTGAAATTCTTTTAAACTGATCTCTTTTAGAAGTTCACCAGTTTGAAACTGATTTGATAAATGTGATATATGTTTGTGATATATGTTTGATATATATGCATTTACTTTTCCTTTGCCTTAAATCTACCTAAATAACTCAGTTTGATTTAATGTGGCTGACTAGATGTGTATAATGTTCAGAATATACATTAAAATAGTATTCGAGTGAGCAAGTTGTGTGTTGGAAACTTTATTGTTCTGTTGATAAATCTTCAGTGTTGTGTAGGATAAAACATGCAGCTGGCTTAAATCTATAAATTTCGTGACACAGTGCCAGGCAATTACTATCTTCTTCAACAAGTGAGAATCTAACCATTTCTCCTTGATGATTAATGGCATCACCATCATTATATCCCTTAGTGTCAATGTCCTGGGAGATGCCATTGATCTGATATTGAAATGGACCAGCCATACAAATATCATGAATACAAGACTAGAGGCTATGAATTCTGTGTTAATTTACTTCACTCCTGACTCCTCGCTGTCTGTTCACAATCTACAAGTTGCAAGTTAGGAGTGTGATGCAATATTCTTCACTTGCCTGGGTGAATACAGTGCCAGCAACTCTCACTAGCCAAAACCAACCAACCTCCTTGATTAGCATTCCATCCACCACCTTCAACATCTATTTCCTTCACTGATTTACAGTAGCAGTATGTACTACATACAAGTTGCACTGCAGCAACTTACCCAGGTTCCTCGAACAGTACCTTCTAAATCTGAGATTTCTACCAATCAGGCAAGGGCAGCAGATGCATGGGAACATCACCATCTGCAAATAATCCTCCCAAGTCACTCACCATTCTGACTTGAAAGTATACAATTGCTCCTTTACCAGTACCAAGTTAAAATCTGGAAAATCACTTTCTTAATGTCAATTAGGTATGGTCAATAACTGCTGACTTAGCTAGGTATGCCCACATACAATGATTTTTTTTAAAAATGACAAAACCCTCTCGACACTCCAAGCCGGTTTTTCTTGCACTATTTTAAATAATAATGCTCTAAAGAAAGAAATATGGAAACTTTTTAACTGCTCAAATTGTACATTGATACCTTCCATTTTATTTGTTCCACTACAGTGAAGTGGAGGTGCTGGTGTTGGACTGGGGTGGACAAAGTCAGAAGTTACACGATACCAGGTTATAGTCCAACAGGTTTATTTGAAATCGCAAGGTTTCAGAGCACTGTTCCTCTGTCTGGTGAACTGACCTGATGAAGGAGCAGCGCTCTGAAACTTCGTGATTTTATACGAGCCTGTTGGACTGTAACCTGGTGTTGTGATTTCTGACTATAATGAAGGTCAACTTTCTACTTGTATTTATACACGTATAATATGGTTATAACTAACTGAAAATGTTGTTATTGAATAGCTATTTAGTTGATTGTGTTCTTAATCGACTTAGCAATTTACTTAATACAGCCTAAATATGAGGCATCTCCTTCCAGTTCAACCAGTACATTCCCCTGTCAACAAAATTGTCATCATTGTTTAAATTAAACATCAGTACTTGACTACTTTTGTTACTTTGTTAATGTTGTGAACATTTCCTGACCTTTCTGATTGGAGTGCTTTGTTTCTGTAAATTGATCTGTACTTTACCTTGTTATTCCGCATATTCTGTGCTGCCGTGCTCTTCACCATCATGCACATTTTCTGGATGACTGAAGATCGCAGTCGAAGTGCAAGTGCACCGATGCTAGGTATAGTATAGCTGCATGTTTGACTGCACCAATGCCTTGCTATGGACATACCTTGCAGCTGTTTACAACTGTACATGCTCAGCAGAGCTAGTGGAGGTGTGAAGGTTAAGCTTAAACTAAACAAATCCTATAGCAATGTGTCAATGCAATATGAATCTTTAAACTGCAAAATCTGCCTTTAGTTTTGAGTGGAATGCCTTTAGGTGACCTTAACAGAAATTGCTGATTTATATAACCAGCTTTAAGGGTAGCTCTACAATTCTTTTCAAAATGCTCTATTCATTTTCACACTTACATGGTCATGGCCTGCTGATTTCGGGGTGCTTACCTTGGGAGTTTTGCTTTCTTAGTTTGTCAAAAGTGAACTGCATTGCATGTGTGACTGCTAGTAACCAGAGAAGAGAGAATAATAGCTTGCATTTACAAAACAACTTCAATAAAGAATAAAATAAAGTCTAGATGCCTTTAATTTTCTCATTTGATATGGGCATCAGTCTGAAGTGAAAAGACTTGGATATCAAATCACCAGAAGCATGATGCAGTGTGATGAACAACCTTTTTTGTCTAGTCCTATGTGAAAGTTTGATTTAAAATATGCAGCCTTAAATGCTCCTATATGCTGCCGTTCATTGGGATTATAAACATATACAGTCACTGCTTTGGTATCCCCTGTTTTTCTGCTATTTCATAGGAATATGGAAACATAAATTGCTCATATAGCTATGCCTAAAGAACATGTAGGCAAGTTAAAAAGTGGCTAGTTTTTAATTTACTTGTGGGATATTGGTGTCACTGGCTAGGCCAGATTTTACCACCTGTCCCTTATTGTCTTTGAAGAATAGAATAGAATCCCTACAGTGTGGAAACGGGCCATTTGGCCCAACAAGTCCACATCAACCCTCCGAAGAGTAACCCACCCAGACCTATTCCCCTACCGTGACAAATGCACCTAACTCCATGTCCTGAACACTATGGGCAATTTAGCACTGCTAATTCAGCTAACCAGCACATCTTTGGACATGTTGAAGGAAACCGGAGCTCCCAAAGGGGACCCATGCAGACAAGGGGAGAATGTCTGTGTGGAGTTTGCACCTTCACCTAAGGCTAGAATCGAACCTGGGTCCCTGTTGCTGTGAGGCAGCAGTGCTAACCACTGAGCCACCGTGCTGCCCCACTGACTGACTATTCTACTGGTTGACTAACTATTTTACTGGTCTCCCGCAGGTCTTCAGGCTGCACCTCTCCATTCATGTACTTAACTGTTATGCTTTTACAGAATCTTTATTTACAGAGTAAGAATTGGCAGGCATGAGAGAAGCCTTTTCATTGACCAGGCCCATATCTAGTATAAAAGAATTTGGTTATGGTTATGACGGAAGAAAATGCCACAGTAGTGTCCTGCAACTACTTCAGGACGACCCTCTCATTCATACAAATGGAGATTATATGAAGTGACGATGTTGGCCGATGGTTTCAACGCCCTGATTGCCACTCAGTTTCTCAAACCTTACCTTCCGTAAGGTTGAAGTCCTCCAAATTCCTTCCTTTGTTTTAACTCATTCCATTTAACTAATTCACTCAGCATCTGTATTCACTAACTTGTGTTGGCTCCAGTGCAGCTCCACTTTCAGCTGCCTCATTGAGAGAGAGGGAATTCTAGAACTCAGTCTCTGCCCTTCTACCCCTCTGCTAAGACACTGCTTCAGACTCACCGCTTTGAACAAGTTTTAGGTCACTTATCCTAATATTATCTTACATGGTTTTATCTCATTATTTACTAATCATTCCTGTGGAACGCCCTAGTATTTTTACTGTATTAAAGGCAAGTTGACATATATAGCTATTACCAGGTGACTTGGAAACTTTGTAAAAGCATAAATGATTCTTCAAAATCTCCATGGCTCTCTTAGATAGAATTAGAGTCACACAGGTTGATATCTTGGACGCACATTGGAGTAAAATTGGGTAATTTTGTAACGTTAAAATGTAGTATGACTGTTCTGATCTTCATTTTCTCCTTAAATCTTCATGGGTGAAATCAATCCTATTAAAATCAGGTGGGTAGCCTGGTTTTTCTACCTGGGAACTGTTGAAGATGTGAATACAATTTAGATTCAAAAACTGCAGCCAGATCAGTGGCACTACAGTTGACTCTTGTACATCAGGGAGAGTCAAAATGTAAGCAAGCAGTAGTAAGCTCTGTAGTCAGGGACACAGATAGGCATTTCTGTGGCTGCAAGTGAGATACCTCCAGGATGATGTGTTGCCTCCCTGGTGCCAAGATCAGGGATGTGTCTGAGCAGGCACAGGATATTCTGAAAGGGAAGAGTGACTAACCGGCAGCAGTGGTCTACATTGGTACGAATAACAGGCAGAAAGCAAGATGAGGTCCTGCAAAGGGAATTTGGGGAGTTTGGTGAGAAGTTAAAAGGCATAACCTCTAGGATTGTAATTTTGAGATTCCTCTCTGCTACATGCTAGTGAGACGTGAAGCTGAGTGCATAGCTAAAGAGCTGGAGGAAGAGGGTGACAGACATCTGGATCATTGGGATCTCTTCCAGGGTAGGAGAGACCTGACAAAGAGGACAGTTGCACCTAAACTGGAGGGACACCAATACTTTTTTTCGGGAGGTTTGCTCGTGCCAGTCAGGAGGGTTTAAACTAATATGGCAAGGGGGGAATGGGAACCAGAACAGTAAGTCAGCATGTTCGGTGATTGAGGAGAAGGTAGAGATTAAATTTATTAAGTCTAATAGGAAGAACAGTCACGCCTGTATTAATGAACACAGTGGGGACTAATGGTCTGAAGTGTATTTATTTCAGTACAACAAGCATAATATGTAAGGCAGATGAACCTAGAGCCTGGATTAGTATATGAAGTTATGATATTGTAGGCAATACAGAAACTTGGTTAAGAGAAGGGCAGGACTGGCTGTTCAACATTCCAGGATTTAAATGTTTCAGGCATGGTAGAGGAGGATGTAGAAGAGGTGGGAAAGTTGCATTATTGGCTAAGGTGAATGTCACAGCTGCACTAAGAGTACATCTTGAAGGGCTCATCCAGCAAGGCGATATGGGTAGAAGTTGGAAATATGAAAGGCGCAACCATGATGTTGGGGTTATAATATAGATCTCCCAATAGTCAGCAGAAGATTGAGGAACAGACATGTAAGCAGATCATGGAAAAATGTAAAAAAAAAACTGACATGTTGTCTTCAATAATTGTAACTGCCCCAATATTGACTAGGATTTCCTTAATTCCAGCAGCATAGTTAGGGTATATTTTGCTAGGAGCATCTGGGAAATTTCTTGAAACATTGTCAATATTCCGACTAGAGAATGGGCAAGCTAGACCTTGATTTGGGGAATGAGCCTGGCCAGGTGATCGAAGTTTCAGGAGGGGAGCATTTTGGAACAATGATCATAATTACCCAAGTTTTAAGACACTTATGGATGAGGATGTGACTGGTCCTCTGGTGAAAGTGCAAAATTGGGTGTTACAATAGTATTAGGCAGGAACTAGAGAAATAAATTGAGGGTAAATCACGTCCTACATGTGGGAGTCTTTTAAAGGCCTGTTTTTCAGAGCTCAAGACCAGCATGTTCTCGTGAGGATGAAAGTTAAGGAAGGCAAGATTTGGGAACTTTGGTTGATGAGATGTTGAAAGTTTAATGAAAAAGGAAAAGGAAGCATACGTAAGGCTTAGGGTCCAAAATTGGATAAGGTCTTTGAGGATTATAGAAGAAGCTGGAAGTGACCTAAGAAATCAGGAAAGCTGGAAGGGGCCATGACAGGTCTTTTGGCAAATAGGATTAAAGGGAATCCCAATGTATTTTACACATGTATTAGGAGCAAGAGGATATCTAGGGAAAGACTAGGCCCACTCGAGAAAAAAGGGAATTCATGTGTGCAGCCAGAGGAAGTGGGTGATGTCCTCAATGAGTACTTTCCATTGGTATTCACCAAGGAGAAGGACATGGATGATAAGATTTGGGAGGGGTATGTTGATATTGAGAAAGAGGTGGTGTTAGATATCTTGAAAAGCATAAAGGTAGATAAATTCCCAGCGCCTGATGGGATCTATCCCAGGATACTGAGTGAGGCAAGGGAGGAGATTGGGGCATTGGCAGAGAGTTTGTATCCTTTTAAACCACAGGTGAGGTCCCAGAATACTGAGAATAGCCAATGTTGCTCCTTTGTTTGAAGAGGGCAACAGGGATAACCCAGGAAATATAGACTGGGAAGCCTTACACAGTGGTAGAGAAGCTATTGGAAAAGATTCTTGCAGATAGAATTTACTTGCACCTGGAAGAGAATGGACGTATTAGGGATAATCACCATAGTTTGTGAGAAGATTTGTAGCTCGGGTGCTCGTTGTTGTGGTTCTGTTCACTGAGCTGGGAATTTGTGTTGTCTAGGTGACATCCTCAGTGCTTGGGAGCCTCCTGTGAAGCGCTTCTGTGATGTTTTCTCCAGCATTTATAGTGATTTGTATCTGCCGCCTCTGGTTGTCAGTTCCAGGTGTTCATGGATGTGGATCGTTAGCTGTCTTCCTGTTTGTCCTATGTAGTGTTTTGTGCAGTCCTTGTATGGGCTTTTGTACACTACATTGGTTTTGCTCATGCTGGGTATCAGGTCATTCATCCTAGTGAGTTGTTGTCTGACAGTGGCTGTTGGTTTGTGTGCTGTTATGAGTCCTAGTGGTTGCAGTAGTCTGGCTGTCAGTTCAGAAATGTTTTTGATGTGGCTAGTCCTTTGGATTGTGGCATGTCCCCATTCCGTTGTCTTTCCCTTAGGCATTATTGATGAAATTGCGGGGGTATCCGTTTTTGGTGAATACATTGTATAGGTGTTCTTCTTCCTCTTTTTGCAGTTCTGGTGTACTGCAGTGTGTTGTGGCCCTTTTGAACAGTGTCTTGATGCAATTTCTTTTGTGTGTTGGGATGGTTGCTTTCGTAGTTTAGGACTTGGTCTGTGTGTGTGGCTTTCCTGTATACCTTTGTGGTAAATTCTCCGTTCGGTGTTCTCTGTACCATGGGAGTTGGTTGTCCTTTTCTTCCTCTCTAGTGAATCGGATTCCTGTGAGTGTGGCGTTGATGATCCGATGTGTGTTCTCTCTTTCTGTGTTTTTAATGACTACAAAGGTATCATCTACATATCTGTCCCAGAGTTTGGGTTGAATTTGCGGTAAGACTGTTTGTTCTAACCTTTGCATTACCACTTCTGCTAGGAGTCCAGAGATGGGTGAGCCCCTGGGTGTGCTGGTGATTTGTTCATATATTTGGCTGTTGACTATGAAGTGTGTTGTGAGGCACAGGTCCAGTAGTTTGAGTATGCCGTCTTTGTTGATAGCTTCCCCGTCTTGTTGTCTGTTCTGTATGTCCAGCAGGTTGGCTATTGTTTCTCTGGCTAGGGTTTTGTCAATAGAGGTGAACAGTGCCGTTACATCGAATGAGACCATGGTTTCTTCCTTGTCTATGTGTATATTTCTGATGATGTCCAAGAATTCCTGTGTTGACTGTATAGAGTGTCTGGACCCACTGATCAGGTGTTTCAGTTTCTGCTGTAGTTCTTTAGCCAGTTTGTGTGATGGTGTCCATGGTAGCGATACTATGGGTCTGAGTGGGATGTCTGGTTTGTGCACTTTAGGTAGTCCATAGAATCTGGGGGTGTTGCTGCTTTCAGGTTTCATTCTTTGTAGGTCAAACCTGGTTATCTGTCTGTTTTTTTTGTAGGTGCCTCAGTGTGTTGTTTATCCTATTGGTGAGCTGTGGGGTGGGGTCAAACTCCCTCTTTTGGTAGGTGTTGGTATCTGCAAGTAGTTGTTGCGCTTTTTGGATGTCGTCTGCTTTGTCCAGAATGACCGTCATTCTGCCTTTGTCTGCTGGTAGTATGATTATGTTCTTATCGTTTTTTAGTGTTTCCCTCTCCTTGGTGTTGAGGTTATGTGTTTGTGCACTTTAGGTAGTCCATAGAATCTGGGAGTGTTGCTGCTTTCAGGTTTCATTCTCTGTAGGTCAAACCTGGTTATCTGTCCGGTTTTTTGTAGGTTCCTTAGTGTGTTGTTTATCCTATTGGTGAGCTGTGGGGTGGGGTCAAACTCCCTCTTTTGGTAGGTGTTGGTATCTGCAAGTAGTTGTTGCGCTTTTTGGACTAGCCACACTACCATACATCAAAAACATTTCTGAACTGACAGCCAGACTACTGAGACCACTAGGACTCATAACAGCACACAATCCAACAGCCACTGTCAGACAACAACTCACCAGGAAGAATGACCCGATACCCAGCATGAGCAAAGCCAATGTAGTGTACAAACTCCCTTCAAGGACTGCACAAAACACTACATAGGACAAACAGGAAGACAGCTAATGATCCGCATCCATGAACACCAACTAGCCACGAAACGACATGACCAGCTATCCTTAGTAGCCACACACTCAGATGACAAGCAACATGAGTTCGACTGGGACAACACTACTATTATAGGACAAGCCAAACAGAGAACAGCCAGGGAATTCCTAGAGGCATGGCACTCATCCACAGATTCAATCAATAAGCACATCAACCTGGACCCAATATACCGGCCACTGCAGCGGACAGCTGGAACTGACAACCGGAGGCGGCAGGTACAAATCACTATAAATGCCGGAGAAAACATCACAGAAGTGCTTCACAGGAGGCTCCCAAGCACTGAGGATGTCGCCTAGACAGGGGATGAAACGTCTGCAACACAAATTCCCAGCTCGGCGAACAGAACCACAATAATCACCATAATTTATGCAGGGGAGGTCTTGTTTCTCAAACTTGAGGTTTTGAGCAAATAACGTGATTGATGGTCAGGCAGTGGATGTCGTCTACGTGGACCTAAGCATTTGACAAGGTCCTTCATAGTAGGCTGGTATAGAAGATTAAGCTACATGGAATCCAGTGATTTAGTAAATTGGATTCTAAATTGGCTTGGTCATAGGTGACAAAGGGTAATTCTGGTGTGTTTTTATTTTGACTGGAAGTCTGATCAGTGCAGGGACCCCTATTGTCTGTAATTTATAAAAATGATTTGAATGAAAAATCGAATGGTCTGATTAGTAAGTTTGCAGACGACATGAAAATTGGAGTTGTGGGTAATGAGGATAGTTGTCAAAGAATACAGCAGAATATAGATAGCTTATACAGAACAATCTCTGTTATCCGGACATCAATTATCCAAATTTCAGATTATCCGAACAAGATCTTAAGGTCCCTTAAAAACATCATCAGTTATCCAAACATTCGGTTTTCCAAACAACATACTCCCCACCCGTCTCGTTTGGATAATTGAAGTTGTTCTGTATCCTCAAGTAATAGTCTATCTCATGTAAAAGTTGACCCTAGTTTTTCACAGATAACAGATCAATGTTTATGAGTCAGTGTGCCAGCTGTAATGTCCCGCTCCAGTGTTCCAGTCTGCCGGATGTTCCGCTCTGCTCCAGATCTTCCAGTCTGCTGGCTGTCTCGTTCTGTTCCGGGTTTTCAGAATTACTGTAATTTGTTCATTTATTCACTTGGAAATCAGTTGGGCTTCTGATAATGATATGGTATGAATTTTGACGGGCATGAATTTCGGCCCCTCAAAAGTAGTATCCACGTAATAGTTGACTCCATAAATGTAACCTTAAAAAGGAGTAAAAAAATTTGACTATTACTGGATGTTTACGGTAAGTTGGAAAGTTGGGCGAAGAAATAACAGATGGAGTTTAATCCAGACAAGTGTGAGTTAATGCATTTTGGAAAGTCAAATGCAAGAGGAGAGTAAACCATGTAGGAGTTGGGATGTCATGTTGCAGCTGTACAAGATGTTAGTGAGGCCTCTTTTGGAGTACTGTGTACAGTTCTGGCCACCTTGCTATAGGAAGCATATTACTAAATTAGAAAGAGAAGAGACAAAGTTTACCAGGACTTTACTGTGACAGGATAGGCTGGAACTTTTTTCCCTAAAGCATAGGAGGTTGTAGGTACTCTTAGATATTTATAAAATCATGAGGGGCATTGATAGGGGAATAACCAATGTCCTTTTCCTAGGGTGGGGGGATGTTCAAATTTAGGGTGCATTTAGGGTAAGGTAAGAGGAGAAAGATTTAAAAGGGACCTGAGGAGTAACCTTGTCCATAGAAGGTGGTTCGTATGTGGAATGAACTGCCGGAGGAAATGGTGGATGGAGGGTACAGTTACACATTCCAAAGACATTTGGACAGATACATGAATAGGAAGGTTTTAGAAAGATATGGACTAAATGCAGGCAAAAGGGACTACTTTAGTTTTGGAAACCTGGTCTGCATGGACAAGGGTCTGTTTCCATGCTATATAACTCTATGGCAGGACCGTTAGAAGCAGAGTTTTCGTAAGAGCATTGAAGGCTGAGAAGCAACCTGTTAGAAGTATAGCAAACTTTGTTTTAACCAGCACCTTGTGAACCGGCACGCGATAAACTTCACACTGGACGTTTACTATATTATCGCGATCTTTGCAATGTTGAAGTGGTCATTTGAGGTTGTGAGTGAGAAGGCTCTCTGCTGATAAATCTTATTTAAGGCAAAATTACATTATTATTTAAGTGGTTCGTGCTGTCAATAAAGTATTAGTGATGTGCATACCCCTTCATTACATTTCTATTATTTAGTGTGTGTTTTTAAGTCTCCTGGTCAACTGGAATATTTAATTAACCAGCACCCTCCTGATCCCATAGGTGCAAGTGAATAAAACATTTGCTATATATAAAATTGAGAGGTATGTATTGGAGGCTTTTTTTCCCCAGGTGGAAATATCAAATATTTGGCCGGGGGGTGGGGGGGGGGTCACAGGTCTAAGGTGAGAGGGAAAATGTTTAAATGAGATAGAGTCATAGAGATGTACAGCATGGAAACAGACCCTTCAGTCCAACCCGTCCATGCCGACCAGATATCTCAACCCAATCTAGTCCCACCTGCCAGCGCCCGGCCCATCTCCTTCCAAACCCTTCCTATTCATTTACCCATCCAAATGCCTTTTAAATGTTGCACTTGTACCAGCTTCCACCACATCCTCTGGCAGCTCATTCCATACACGTACCACGATAGGAAGGAGACCAGAATTGCACACAATATTCCAACAGTGGCCTAACCAGTGTCCTGTACAGCCGCAACATGACCTCCCCATTCCTGTACTCAATACTCTGGCCAATAAAGGAAAGCATACCAAACGCCGCCTTAACTATCCTATCTACCTGCAACTCCACTTTCAAGGAGCTATGAACCCGCACTCCAAGGTCTCTTCTTGTTCAGAAACACTCCCTAGGACCTTACCATTAAGTGTATAAATCCTGCTAAGATTTACTTTCCCAAAATGCAGCACCTCGCATTTATCTGAATTAAACTCCATGTGTGAGGTCCCTGGAATGTTCTGCCAGGGAAGGTAGTAGAGACAATGGCAATGTTTAACAAGCATGAACAAGGAGGGAATAGAGAGAATGGACCTTGTGCATGCAGAGGAGATTAATTTAGAATGACATCACGGTCAGTACAGACGTGGTAGGCGGAAGGGCTCTTTCTATGTTTGATATACAATGATTCATCAAACGCTTGGTCAACTGCTGCTTCGTTGTCAAGAGGCACCATTGCCTCCAGAGAGAGGGAAGATCATGAACAGTGACAGTCATGCCTTGAAATTGCTTGGCTACCACATTTTCCTTGTCAACCTGAACTTTCTGCTATATGATTTCTTACTAATGGACAGCACTATACTCACCACATTACTGAGTAAAGTTGGAGTAATGGCCATTCGTTAACTAGTTTAAAGACTAAACCATCTGTTAAAGGAGCAAGGGCATCCTTTGTTATGTGAATTATTTTTCCAATGTATAATTTTCATGGATATTAAAATTGTCAAATGAAAAATGCATTTTAAGGTATAGTTGTTAGTCACGTGTTGGTTTGGCTCTGCTGAGTGTGATAAATATCAAAAATGGGAACAGCTGATCTCAGTCCATAATGGTAAGGCATTTGCAGATACAACTTCTGATAATCTAGGCAGATCATTCAGAAGTTGATGATTTAAGTGAATTGAAGCATTTTTACTTTCAAGTAAAATAATCCAAAAGAGAATTTTTCACCCATTTATCTGTGAAAATATACCATAATGCAAAATGTATATAAATGTTTTGGGGCATGAAATGTTTTGGGATTTTAGCATATTTTATGAGCCTTCCCAGAATCTCTGCCTTAATCGTTGTTACTAGCAAATTCTTGGTATTTGCAAGATTGACCCTTAAAGATGCTTCATTGCTTGGGCTGGATACCAAGCACTATCTGTTTCTCAGTTTGTGCCCAGTATCAGAAGGTGGCAGCTCCACTTTCAAAACCAGGTACCTTATGGTAAGTTTTATTTGTTAATGTTAGACACACGCTGTGGATTTGAGGATAAAGTCATGCCCAAGGTTTAACTCAAGAGAGTTCCTGTTACATTTAAGATTCTATAGATTTTGGCCTTGTTTCCCCAAGGATTTTTTTTTTATCCTTAAACCAAAGTCCATTTCACTGAATTGGATTAGGACATAAGCTAACTTTAATTAAATTTTCTTTTGAAAATGTAGCAGAGACGGAGAGAGAATTGGAGCGTGTGGATAGTGCTGGTCTCCCACTGCGTGCAGCAGAGGCTGACAGTTGTCAGCTATTTCCAACTTCCCCAGAATTGAAAAAGAAATCAAAAGGAATTAAAAGATTGTTTGGAAAGTAAGTTATTTTTCTCAATGCTAAACTTTTGGCATGTAAAACGTTTGGGTTAATTTAGAGTTTTATGTAGGAAGGAAGAAGAAAAATTTATTGCAATTTTTAATGGGCCTTCCTTAAGCTAAGATTTCTGAATTGCATCGAGTTCATTTTTAGCTCTCGAGCTATTAGCACTGCAAATTATCTGCTTCAAATTTATCAGAAGTAACTTGGAATAGTCTTTAAATTTGCTTCTGTGAATTCATTTCCAAAAGCTGAATGATGTGTAATTTATTTCAAAGTTGCTGGTGTTCTTTGACAGCTGGTATATTCTTGTGAGTTGATGTAAAATTTTTTTGCACACCTTCGTGCCTTTGTGTGCAAAAAAAAATGTCTATTACATTATTGTAAACCTACTGAGCAGTGAGATGTACCGAATGAATACTGAACAAAATTAATTTAATATGAATTTTGACATTAAAAGTCACAGTTTTGCAGCACCAAGGTTGATAGTTTGGAGGAAAATGTTACAAAGACGAGGGCACAGAGAAAATTCTCTTCATACAGCACCTTAAAAATTGCTGGGGGCAAGAGGAGCTGCCTCAAGTCTTTCACAGAGCCGTAATCGAAGAGATAATGGGAGCAGTTGCAAAATATTTATTCTAGGGTTTTCCAGACAGCCTTAAAGGAAAAGGGAGTTGCAGCAACAGATAGTTTAAAAGTAGAATTTCAGTTCATTTGGTCCAAGAGGCTGAAAGACCACAGCCATCACTGTGTGGTGGATTGGGAAAGCAGGGAGAGAATGAACATTTATAAAATACTTCATGACACAAAATGTGTTGTTGAGTCCAACAAGTATATACTGATGTTTATATACCGGATGAACCTTTTCCCACCCCTTAATTTAATCCTATTGTCTCTAAAATTATTGATTATGGAGAGACAGGAGACCATTAGAATGCTAAAGAATTGAAGTTTCTATTACAATGTTGAGTTTCAGTATATTGAGGGGAGCAAACAACCAACATTATATACATGTGGAACTCACCAGCCTCTATCATATAAATGATTATCTGGTCAGATGGCATGTTGAGATTGTGAATGTTATGGTTCACACTGAGACAAAGACTGGGCAGAAAGAACTCCATAGTTAAATTGCTCTAGTCAGGAGCAGGGCTTTGTGACAGGGCTGATGGTGATGAATTTGGCCTTCTCAGTATATATGTAAAGAATGTGTAGCTCATTGTCTCAGGATATCAGAAGAGCAGACTTATACAAAAGTGATCAAGCAAGTTAGACGTGAAAGCTGACTCAATTCTGTAGATGATTTCACAAAGGGATAGTATTCAGGTGATTGATAGCTGGGATCCAAGGAATGATTGCATTGAGGTATTGGTGGGAGCTAGATGTTAAGCTAGTGTTGGAATGATCTGTTAAAAGTGGAACCGCCTGAGGGTAGTGCCATTGAGCTGGATGAAGGGGGCAAGACAAAAGCAAAATTCTAAAAATCAGAAACAAAAACAAAAAATGCTGAAAACGCTTGTCTGGTAACATCTGTGACCAGAAGCAGAATTTCATACCTGGAGCCTTGCATCAGAACGAAGAAAAGTTACAAATGTAACAGATTTTGAATTTTCCTTATTTTTTTAAAAAAGATTTTAAGCATCAGTATTTAGCTTTTACCTTCCTTCCTTTGCCCATAATAATGGGGCAGTCCCTACATAGTTTCACTATTATTAATGCGGGCAAGTAGTTGGGGGAGAGGGATGTAGCTCCTCATTTGAAAGTCTGCAGGATGCTTTTCGTGGTTTTCATTCAGACACCATACATTTACTAAGACAGGGACCAGAACCTGATCAGAGATATTCAAATTGAGAGAGTCAAGAGGTGGTGGGTTTGAGTCTCATTCCAATACTTGAGCACAGAAGTTGAGGCTGGGCCTGTAGTATTGAGGGAGTCTGTCAAACAAACCATCTTTTCTATTAAACTGAAAGCTGTCTACTCTGGATGTAAAAGATCCCATGACCCAATGTTTAAAAGATAATTCTCCCCAGTGCCTTGGCCAATTTCTTTCATCTCAAATCCTGAAGTCATGAATGCAAGTTATTTTCAAAATGTTCTGAAGGCCTTAAGGAGCTAACCCGAAAGGTTTGGAAATAAGGTGACAGTTTTAGGTATTTTAAATCAACCTTTTCAGAAATATCCTAATTGCCATTGAACTGAGTGGTTTGCGTAGGACATTTGAGGGCAGTTAAGAGTCAACCACATCACTCCTGGGCCTGGAATCATGGCCAGACCAGGCAAATATGATAGACTTCCTTCCCTGAAGGACATGAGTGAATCAATAATAAGTTGGAAGCTTTGTGATCACTGTTACTGAAATCTGCTTTCAATGCTAGATTTAATTAATTAAATTTAAATTCTGCTGGCTGGTATGGTGGGATTTGAAACCAAGTTGCCAGACCATTAGACTTGCTCCCTGGCTTACTGGTCAAATGTCATTACCACAACATCACCATTTCCCCAGTTTGCTGAAATGGTGAGCATGAGTGGTTTTGAAAAGGGATAGTACCTGAGAAGTGGAAACTATAAAAATTTATTGTATGTTGTTTGGGAATGTTAAATTGAGGTAAAGTTGATTTCGGTTCCAGTTCTGTGGACATGCCTGACTTTGAGAGGTCAGAAGGTCACTTTGGAATAGGGAGGTTGGCTTGATTGGTTCGATTTGGGTAGCGGAGTTGAGGGAAATTTAAATAGGGAGTGTGGCTTTAGGAAGGGGCACAAGGGGTAATTCAGTTTGTCAGTCATGATGTAGTCAATGACAACAAGATTGTAGTTGATGAGGCCTTGTTCCTTATTGAGTGAATACCTAGGGAAGAAGTGTCTACTTCAACGCCAGGAGCATTGGAAAAAGGTGGGTGAACTTGCAGCATGGGTTGGTACCTGGGACTTCGATGTTGTGACCATTTCAGACATCTGGACAGAAATGGTTATTGCAGGTTCCAGGATTTAGATGTTTCAGTAAGAGCAGAGATGATGGTAAAAGAGGGGGAAGTGTGACATTGTTAGTCAAGGTCAGTTTTACGGTGGCAGAAAGGACATTTGAGGACTCTGGCTGAAGTTAGAAACAGGAAAGGAGAGGTCACCCTGTTGGGAGTTTTCTATAAGCCTCTGAATAGTTTGAGATGTAGAGGAAAGCATAACACAGATAATTCTGGATAGGAGTGAGAGTAACAGTGTAGTTGTTATGGGGGCTTTAACTTTGCAAATATTGACTGGAAATACTATAGTTCAACTACTTTAGATGTGTCAGTTTTTGTTCAATGTGAACAGATTGCTTTCCTGACACAGTATGTAGACAAGCCAACAAGAGGCAAGGCCGCATTGGATTTGGTTCTGGATGATGAATCAGGCCAGGTGTTAGATTTGGAGGTAGGTGAGCACATCGGTGATAGTGACCACAATTCGGTTATGTTTACTTTAACAATGGAAAGGGATAGGTATATACCACAGGGCAAGAGTTATAGCTGGGAGAAAGGCAATTAAGATGGGGATGGGGACAATAGAAATGTGGAGCTTATTAAAGGAACAGCTACTGTGTCCTTGATAAGTATATACCTATCAGGCAGGGAGGAAGTGGTTGAGCGAGTAAGCCATGGTTTACTAAGGAAGTTGAATCCCTGTCAAGAGGAAGAAAAAGGCTTGTGTTAGGATGAGATGTGTAGGCTTAGTTAGGGCGCGCGAGAGTTACAGGTTAGCCAGGAAAGACCGAAAGAGCTAAGAAAATCCAGGAGGGGGCATGAGTCGTTGGCAGATCGGATCAAGGAAAGCCTTCAAACTTTCTACAGGGTATATCAAGAATAAAAGAATGACCAGAGAAAGATTAGGGCCAATCAGGGATAGTAGTGGGAAGTTGTGCATGGAGTCTGAAGAGATGGGGGAAGGGCTAAATGAAATTTTTTGTCAGTATTCACATGGGAAAAAGACAATGTTGTCAAGGGTATTACTGAGATACCTGACCAGACGTCATTGAGGTTCACGAGGAGGTGTTAGCGATTCTAGGAAATGTGAAAATAAGTACCCTAGGCTGGATGGAATTTAACCTATGATTCTCTGGGAAGCAAGGGAGGGGATTGCCGAGCCTTTGATTTGATCTTTAT
Organism: Chiloscyllium plagiosum; assembly: GCF_004010195.1. Lineage (NCBI taxonomy): Eukaryota > Metazoa > Chordata > Chondrichthyes > Orectolobiformes > Hemiscylliidae > Chiloscyllium > Chiloscyllium plagiosum. The sequence continues at coordinate 50,552,346 of NC_057728.1, forward strand.
GTCGTCATTGTCTACAGGAATAGTACCAGAAGACTGCGGATAGCAAATGTTGTCCCCTTGTTCTAGAAGAGGAGTAGAGACAACCCTGGAAATTATACATCAGTGAGCCTTGCTTCGGTTGTGGGTAAAGGTTATAAAAGACAGGATTTATTATCATCTAGAGAGGAATAAGTTGATGGGTTTTGTGAAGTGTAGGTCGTGCCTCACAAACCTTATTGAGTTCTTTGAGAAAGTGACCAAACAGGTAGATGAGGATAAGGTAGTTGATGTGGTGTGTATGGATTATAGTAAGGTGTTTGATAAGGTTCTCCATGGTAGGCCAATGCACAAAATATAGTTGCATGGGATTGAGGGTGATTTAGCGGTTTAGATCAGAAATCGGCTAGCTGAAAGAAGACAGAGGGTGGTCATTGATGGAAAATGTTCATCCTGGAGTTCAGTTACTGGTGGTGTACCACAAGGATCTGTTTTGGGGCCACAGATGTTGGTCCATTTTTATAAATGGTCTAGAGGAGGGCATAGAAGTTTGGGTTAGTAAATTTGCAGATGACAGTAAGGTCAGTGGAGTTGTGGAAAGCGCTGAAGGATGTTGCAGGTTACAGAGGGACATAGATAAGCTGCAGAGCTGGGCTGAGAGGTGGCAAATAGAGTTTAATGCGGATTCTTGGTACTGTAGGTGAGCAGAGAGATCTCTGTGTCCGTGTATATAGATCCCTGAAAGTTGCCACCCAGGTTGATTGGATTGTTCAGAAGGTATACGGCTGTGCTAACTTTTATTGGTAGAGGGATTGTGTTTCAGAGCCACGAGGTCATACTGCAGCTGTACAAAACTCTGGTGCAGCCACATTTGGAGTATTGCATACAGTTCTGGTAACCACTTTATAGGAAGGATGTTGAAGCTTTGAAAAGGGTGCAGAGGAGATTTACCAGGATGTTGCCTGGTATGGAGGGAAGGTCTTATGGGGAAAGGCTGAGGGACTTGAGGCTATTTTCATTAGAGAGAAGAAGGTTAAGAGGTCACTTAATTGAGACATATTATCAGAGGGTTACATAGGGTGGACAGTGAGAGCCATTTTTCTTGGATGGTGATGGCGAGCATGAGGGGAACACAGCTTTAAGTTGAGGGGTCATAGAGATAGGACAGATGTCAGAGGTAGTTTCGCTACTCAGAGTATGGAACGCACTGCTTGCAACTGTAGTAGACTTGCCAACTTTAAGGGCATTTAAATAGTCATTGGATAAACATATGGATGAAAATGGAATAATGGTGGCACAGTGGTTAGCACTGCTGCCTCACAGCGCCAGAAACCCGGGTTCAATTCCCGCATCAGGCGACTGACTGTGTGGAGTTTGCACATTCTCCCCATGTCTGCGTGGGTTTTCTCCAGGTCCAAAAAGTGCAGGTTAGGTGAATTGGCCATGCTAAATTGCCCGTAGTGTTAAATGAAGGGGTAAATGTAGGGGAATGGGTCTGGGTGGGTTGCGCTTCGGCGGGTCGGTGTGGACTTGTTGGGCCGAAGGGCCTGTTTCCATACTAAGTAATCTAATCTAATCTAATCTAGATTGGTTTCAGATTGGCTCCACAGGTCGGTGCAACATTTAGGGCTGAAGGGCCTGGCCTGTGCTGTGCTGTAATGTTCTATGTTCTATGATTTGGTGGCAAAGTGAAAGGTGACAATGGTAGACTGGACTTTGGGTAACCTGGATTAAAAGCTTTTGGGTTTTTGTTTACAGGCTTAAAAGAAGTCAGTCAACCACCTTTACTCCTGATGATGTGACTGATTCAGATTTCAAGAGAGGTGGAACCAGAAGTACATCAGGTCCCAAACTTGGCTGGTCCCGGGATCTGCAGAATACTAAAACGTATGATACATTAGTGTTTACATTTCAAAATGTAATGAATGTGTTGGTTTGTGTGTTAACCTTTAGTCTGACTGACATCTACAATTCAAGGACGTGACAGACCTACGCAATTTTGTAATGAGATAATGTAACATAAGACTGAAACCTAACATAGCTAGCAAATTTATTAACTTAATCTACTTAAAAATACAATCTAATGAGCAAATCTACTAACTTCAACGACTTCGTGCATATGCAAACTCACTGCCTTTCAGCTCATCAGTGACTGCTTACTGTCGCACTTGGCGTTCTTTCTCACTTTCCGTGACCCGGGTCTCTCAAACTCCAGTTCGATGGTGATAGTCCAATGAGTACATCAAAATCCCCGATAGTAATACTATTCTGAGTCTAATATTACATGCTGTATCACCATTTCTTAGTACTTTCAGTATTTTCCCAGGCATTCTGTAGTGTGAAAGCAGGTTGGAAAAACAGATACAGGTATCTGTGTTTTCTGCACAGCAGTCTGTTCCCCATTCCAGGCAAGGTCACCATAGTTACCTTCCAGCCAAAACAGGTGGTTTTTGCACCAGATCCACTTGTCATGTAGTATTCCACTGTCTTTAATTTCTCATTGTCATGTCTGGTTAACCATGAATGATCTAGTTTGATGATTTTTTTTTTAAGCTCAACATGACAAGCCTTGAGAACTAGGAGGCGACTATGTGATCCATTGAGCCTATTCGGCCATTCAGTAAGAGCTTAGTTGACCTTGGTCTTAACACCATTCTTTCCTATTTCTCTACATCCTTTAGAAGAACAAAGAAACTATTAACCTTGACCTTGAATATATTCAACTGAGCAATCATACCCCTCTAGGATATAATGCTTGCATACCGACTGTAGAGCGTAAGGAAAAGAAATTTGAAATTCCTAAGCAATTATTTTACTTAGTATTAATAGAAACTGCAAACATAAGAAGAATGACAAGCAAAGATGAAGTAATTTATTTGGCAGGGGCAGAAAAGAGAAAAAAGTAGACATGATGGCAATGTTCATGGAGGAGGAATACAAGCTATAAAAAGAATGTTTTAATCAGTCAGTATGCTTGGAAAGTAAAGGGTAGATAATGGCCGAGTTACTGGTTACATCTTCTGTAAACATTCCGAAGTATAAAATGAGAAAACCATGAGCTAGGGTTGGATGGGAGCAATTAGAGAGCTTACTGTAATTGTGCCGTATCTTGTGTTCTAAATAAAATTCATCACTAATTCATGATGAATGTAATTTTTCTGTAGTGATCTGGATGCTCCATTTGCAAAGTGGACCAGAGAGCAAGTGTGTAACTGGCTGGATGACCAAGGATTAGGCATGTACATAAGTGGTTCCAAATCCTGGATCACTTCAGGCCAGACTTTGCTGCATGCATCTCAACAGGACCTGGAAAGGGTGAGTCAAATTACAACAACTTCTATTCACTGGTACCTTTAAAGTAGTAAAGTATTTTAACACATTTCACAGCAGTGTAATATGACTCCAAACCAATTCTAGAGCCAGTAAATGACATTAGGACATGTGATTCAAAGAATGGTTAAAGGAGGAGAGAGAAGTTTCAGGATGGAGTTCCAGAGATTAGGTGTCAAGACACCTGGAAGTGTGGCCATCAGTTGAGCTAAAAGGAATGAGGCAGACGTCACCTGGGTGGTGTTTGTGCTTTTGATTTTCTATTAATACAACATATATTTACAACTGATATAGCATGTTATCAATAGGCTAACTGATTTGTCCTGCACTCCAGCCAGGGAAGCACTAAAATAGATTTACAACTTTACCAACCAGGATGGACAAATGCAAGCAGACAGTGTAATTTCTTGTCTGAGATGAGATTTAACCATTCTTTGAATGCTCCATGTCTGAATGTGTGATTAATGTGATTGGCAGAGCTGCTTGTATTTCTACTGAGTTGATTAAAGTCTAGCAACAGATCATTTTTGGTAGTACAGAACTCTGGTATTACTGAAGAAGGATATACTTTGTCATTTGTTTTTCATTTTCACTCATCAGAAAATTCGCAAGAATACTTAAGAGGAAACTAACATTTTATACAATGGGATGCAAGTGTTTGCTTGACAAGTAAATTCTGATTGAAGTTTATCCATGTAGAATACATTTGTAAGGTGACTGACAGTTAATTGCTAGGCTTCCTTTAAATTTTAAACCATGCAGGTTGACTCTCATTCATCAAGGTCCTGACAAGTTGATCTGTAATTGACTCACATTTTGTGGAGTTGAAACTGACCCCATGCAAGCACATATTCTTTCTGTCAGCAAAGATCAGGGCTACTTTTATTAATACTTGCAGCTTCCCATATAAGAAAGTGTGCCACACAATTTTACTGACACTCCTGAGTTGGTTGTCAGTGAATTTTTTCGATACTCAGGATTATCAAGCAAATATCATTTAATTACATAATTGCATCTGATGCTGGACACTGCAAGTTTTGCAAGTGCCGCCTTATTGGGTACAGTCTGTACCTAGTGAACTGCTGAACAGATATGCTTTGGGATGTGCAGCTTGCATACTAGGCATCATACTGACATTTGAGTTTCACGTGTCACAATACTTGTGCGATGAGCAAAACATCTTTTCAGGCTTGACTCCCAATATCTTGTTAGTGGTGAACACCACTCATCTTCCTACAATATAGTAGCAACTTGAAATAGTTTGCCTATTAATCAATCTTGGATTACCTCGGAAGATTATGTCAGTCATTTTACAGGACTGAAAGTGACAGCCTTATGACCATTACTTAGTTTGTGTGATATGCATGAGAAATTATCTGATTACAGTAGCCACTATCCCCTGTGATGTCTTTGATACATCCCATTTCTGCATGAGCTTGCAATTGCTGGAAAATCCCGAGTATCATTTAGATGTGAACATGGGAGGTATGCATAGTACGTTTGCGGATGACACCAAGTTAGAGGTGTAGTGGACAGCAATGAAGGTTACCTCAGAGTAGACGGGGACCTTGATCAGATGGGCAAATGGGCCAAGGAATGGAAGAAGGAGATGAATTTAGATAAATGTGTGGTGCAGAATTTTGGAAACTCAAATCAGAGCTGGACTTGTACACTTAATGGTAAGGTACTGGGTACTGTTGCTGAACAGAGACATTGCAGTGAAGGTTCATCGTTCCTTGAAAGGGAAGTCACAGGTAGACCGAATAGTGAAAAAGGCATTTGAAATACTTTCATTTATTGGTTAATGCATTGAATATAGCAGATCATGTCGTGGCTGTACAGGATGTTGGTTAAGCTACTTTTGCAATACTGTGTTCGATTCTTGTCTTTCTGCTCTAGGAAGGATGTTGTTAAACTTGAAAGGGCTGGAGGGTTTGAGCTACAGGGAGAGGCTGAATAGAAACATAGAAAAATACAGCGCAGTACAGGCCCTTTGGCCCTCGATGTTGCGCCGATCCAAGCCCACCTAACCTATACTAGCCCACTATCCTCCATATGCCTATCCAATGCCCGTTTAAATGCCCATAAAGAGGGAGAGTCCACCACTGCTACTGGCAGGGCATTCCATGAACTCACGACTCGCTGAGTAAAGAATCTACACCTAACATCCGTCCTATACCTACCACCCCTTAATTTAAAGCTATGCCCCCTCATAATAGCTGACTCCATACGTGGAAAAAGGTTCTCATGGTCAACCCTATCTAAACCCCTAATCATCTTGTACACCTCTATCAAGTCACCCCTAAACCTTCTTTACACCATTGAAAACAACCCCAAGTGCCTCAGCCCTGCCTCATACGATCTCTCTACCATACCAGGCAACATCCTGGTAAAACTCCTCTGCACCTGTTCCAGTGCCTCCACATCCTTCCTAGAGTATGGCGACCAAAACTGCACA
>NC_057728.1:50560869-50664515 GCF_004010195.1 Chiloscyllium plagiosum
CCCCAAGAGCACTAGCAAACCTCCCCCCAAGGATACTGGTGCCCCTCGGGTTCAGGTGTAGACCATCCTGTTTATAGAGGTCCCACCTTCCCCAGAAAAAACCCCAGTTATCCAGATACCGGAATCCCTCCCTCCTGCACCATCCCTGTAGCCACGCATTTAACTGTTCTCTCTCCCTATTCCTCAACTCTCCATCACGTGGCACGGGTAACAAACCAGAGACAACAACTCTGAGCTTCCAACCTAGCTCCCTGGGGCTATTTTCCCTGGAGCGTCTGAGGCTGAGGGGTGACCTTATAGAGGTTTATAAATCACGTGGCACGGGTAACAAACCAGAGACAACAACTCTGTTCGTTCTAACTCTGAGCTTCCAACCTAGCTCCCTGGGGCTATTTTCCCTGGAGCATCTGAGGCTGAGGGGTGACCTTATAGAGGTTTATAAAGTCATGAGGGGCATGGATAGGGTGCATACCAAGGTCTTTTCCTGAGGGTGGAGGAATCCAAAACTGGAAGGCAGAGGTTTAAGGCGAGAGAGGAAAGATTTAAAAGGGACCCAAAGGGCAACTTTTTCTCACATGTATGGAATGAGCTGCTAGAGGAAGTGGCGGAGGCTGGTACAATTACAACATGTAAAAGGCATCTGGATGGGAATATAAATAGAAAGGGTTTAGAGGGATATGGGCCAATTGCTGGCAAATGGGACTTAGTCAGATTGGGATGTCTGGTTGGTCCGGGCGAGTTAGACCGAAGTGTGTTTCTGTGCTATATGACAGGCAAATTGAATTTTATCTCATTGTCCATTTAGTCACTTTTCACATGTTAAAATGATTTTGACAATATTAACTTGGTATCCTTAACATCATATAGTATTTTCAAAAGATAGAATACGTTGTTGTCAGAAATTTCCACACCCATGTTCCAATTCAGTATCTACTGCAATGAATGTTTAATGATTGAATTTTAAAAGTTTTCTTGAAGAAACCAATCATTATTTGATCAAACTGTTTGTTTGTGTAGGAGCTTGGGATCAAGCATCCTCTGCACAGAAAGAAGTTACAACTAGCTCTGCAGGCATTTGGCTCTGAAGAAGAAGATAATAAGGGAAAGCTGGATTACAATTGGGTGACAAGTGAGTAGAGTAATGTATCACAAAGTTCAATAAAGACTTGGAGATCAATAATTGCAGTTATTTAAGAAACTAAGTCCATCTCTTAGGTGTAATGATTGCAGTTGGGATATGTTCTGCTGTTTCTGAACCTCTGGTTGTGTGGCTACAAATAGGCATAACATCAATGGAAAAGGAAGGTGTACTGACTGAAATCAGTTTGGAAACCGAGAGAATTACCAGAATATCATGGAGGTAGAGACCAAGTGAAAATGTTGGATGGAATAAAATGTTTGGTGTGGGGTGGGTAGAGAGGGAATTTACAATCCTAGCGGGTGATAATACTGAACAAGTAAGATCCCAGGCTGAAACCCGGCATGATAGACATAAATTGTATTTTTGCAATTTGCAGTGAATGTAAGTTTAATGCACAGAAGAGGAGGAGGAGAAAGTGAAACTATATATTTTATATGAGACAGTTAAAAAGATCTTTTTATAAGCATCAAAATAAATATAATCATTAATTCCCAGCAATTTACAGGTGGTTAAATGTTTAATTTCTCATTCAAATGACAAAGTCTCAAGAGTTTCATTTCAGTGACTGCACATTCAAAAGATGCGCAAGCAGCTTAACTCATTTTTTTTCACTGAAACTCCAAAGGCAAAGCATATTGCATAGCAATATTGTTGCTATATTTGTAATTCAGAGACCCAGGAAATGCTTTGCAGACCAGGTCTGGAATTTGAAATTTTACAAAAAGTCTGAAATTAAAACAAATGATAACCGCAAAACTACTGTCTGGTGTCAGAAAAATCCAAGTGATTTACTAATGGCCTTTAGGGAAAGAAATCTACTAGCCTAGCCTGGCCTGGCCAATATATGACTCCAGATCCACCACAATGAAATGTGGCTGTGAAATGCCCTTTGAAATGGCTAAGTAAGTCACTAAGTTCTATGAAACTCTTTAAAAATCTTAAAAGTAATGAAACTGAGCAAACCATTTGACAGCGGTCTAGGCACCAAAAGCAACAACAGCAAACTCCTCCCTAAAGTGCCAGAACTGGGAGAGCCTTCTTGCAGACTAGTCAAGCAACAGCCTGACGTAGTCTTAATCTCACAATTTACAGACAGTAATCCATACAGCAGCATTATTGCTGATTATGTTCTGTCCCACTGGCACCACTGATCTATCTAAGGTGGCGGTACAGTGGTAAACAGGAGGGAGTTGCTGTGCAAGTCCTCAACATTGACTGTGTTTCCCCTGAATTAATGGCATCAGAGCAAACAGCCCACTTGCCTGCCAACAGAACAGTAATGCAATCATGTGGAGGCAAAGTTTCATCCTGACATGAAGAACTGCTTGCATGCCAAACAGCATAAGCCCCAAGCTGTAAGACTGATTCTCTAATTTAGTGGATCAGATCTAATCTCTAGTACAGCTACTTCTGTTTGTTAATGATGGTGGACAATTGAACAACTCTGCAGTGGTGGAGCATCCACAAATATAATTCCCCTCCCCAGTTTTGGGGAATTCCAGCACAATTGTGCAAAAGATTAAGGTTGAAGAAATTGAAAAAATCTTCGGCTCAAAGTACCAAGTGGATGACTGTCTCTGTCTCCTTCTAAAGTCCCCATGCTACTACAGTACCACACCTCAGCTAATTCAGTTCCCTCCACCTGGTATTAAAAATGACTGAAGGTAGAAGATATTGCAAAACTGTGAGCCCTAACAAAATTGCAACAATCGTACTGAAGATGTGCTCCAGAACTTGCCATGCCTCTGCTTAAGCTGTTCCAATACAGATTCAGCACGCAAGCTGAAAACAAGTAACATTTACACCACACAAGTGCCAAGGAATAACCATCTCCAATAAAAGACTATCTAATACTGCCCCTTGACATTGAATGGTGTCACTGAATCCCCCACTCTCTGTCAACATCGTATAGGTTACCATTAACCAAAAACTCAACTGGACTTACCACAAAAACGCAATGGCTACAAGAACAAGTCAGAGGCTAGGAATACTGCAGTGAGTAGCTCACCTCCTGACTCCCCAAAGTCTATCCGCTATCTACAAGGCACACGTCAGGAGTGTAATGGAATACTCCCCACTTGCCTGGATGGGTGCAGCTCCAACACCAATCAAAAAGCTTGACAACCTCCAGGACAAAGCAGCTTACTTGATTGGTACCAAATCCTCAAACACCCACTCCCTCCACCATAGTACACACTGCTGCTATTGAGTGTTAATCTACAAGATGCACTGCAGAAATTCACCAAAGATCCTCAGACAGCACCTTCCAAACCCATGATATTTACATCTGGAAGAACAAGGGCAGCCAATATATGGCAATACTGCCACTTGCCTTCTTGACTTGGAAATATGTTGTCTTTCCTTTAGTGACACTGGTACAAAATCTTGGAATTACATCCTTGAACGTGTTGCATGTTTACCTACACAGAATGGACAGTAGCAGATCAAGAAACAGCTTACTAGCTCTCCACCTCCTTCTGAAAGCCAATTGAGATGGACAATGAATGCAGTTGCAGTCAGAAAAATCCACATCCCCGAATGAATCAAAAAACATTAGCCACATAAGCGGAGTGTGCTGACAGTACTCAGATATCCTGTGCTTGCAAAACTCAGAACATAGTGTCCAGTTTTAGATGTGATTCTGCAATGGGACATTGCTGTGCCATCTAGATTATGCTAAGACTTGTGCTAATACCCAATTCAAGATGATCAACCAGGCATGCAGTTTGGCCCACATATGTATTCCGGAATGTACACAGGGTTGTACGTTTTGCCAAAGAAGAAAATACTATGTTGTGCTACTTCAATCTGCAGAAAACCCCATACTTATCTTTATCCAGTCACTTCAATATGAAGTAATACATGTTGTTTTGATCATACAAATGTTTTCCAATGCAGTTTGCATACTATCAAAGCAGTAAATAGAATTTATCTCCCTTAGGGTGGCTGGATGACATTGGATTACCCCAGTACAAGACTCAGTTTGATGAAGGAAGAGTTGATGGTCGAATGCTCCACTATGTGACTGTGGTTAGTAAATTCTTATTTGAGAGTTTGTGGTAATTTTTAAAAGTTAATTAATAGCTTACAGTAAAGGTTAGATTTGTATTTTAAACTGCATGCCTCTTTTCTCCCATTGACTGTTAAACAAACAATGTAATTAACCTACTATTTAAGTTTACGTTGACTAGTTATTGTTGCCCAAATCATTCCTTCAAATCAAGTCATAGGTGAAAACATCTTCTGGAAAAGGCACGTGACAGGACCCTAGGAATGGCAAATAATATTTAGAAGCTGAGTTTACAACTAAGGTTGAGAGAGTCCTTGATATTGCTGGATTAATATTTCTTGATTAATATTTCCTTGATTAATATTTCTCATTAAAATAAATGTTTGAGATATCAGCCATTTTAGAGCACCATTTGACAGTTTGGATGTTTTCCAGTTGGCCCAGATGTTAAATCATTTCCAGCAAATATGGTCCAGTTGTACTCAAATAGATCACAAATAGTGAAAGTAGCTTGTGCACAAAAGGGAAAGAGAAATCATAGGTCAAGACTCAATTAGAAAGTTCTGTCCTAAACAGTTTCACCTAACCTTTCATGCTTAAGAAACAAAGGTGCAAGAATGTTTCAGATAAACCATATTTAATGCAAATTTGGTGTTTCAAGCAGAATTGTTCTAAATGGCATTTTCTAAAGTAGTGAATTTTAGGCAATTTTAACCGTTTATCATTTTTAAACAATCCTTTTTAAAATTTCTGTTCCAAACTAGTTTAAATTTGCTGGTCTTAAAAGGATGATTTGAGTGTTTCACTGCAGTATTAAATATCTGTTGAACTAACAAGCTAAACACTTCATCCTGTTTTTGTTTAAAAATTGTACTTGTATAAATTAGCAAGCACCTGCCATTTTTCCTGTGACACAATTATGTCCTTGCTTTTATTATTAGCATTCAATTTGGTCCTCATTCATTTCAGTAGTTTGTCACAGGGATGAAATACAGTTTCTCAGTTTAGTTTCTGATTCCTACTCCTGTAGGATGACCTGTTGTCGCTAAAAGTTGGAAGTGTTCTCCATCACCTCAGCATCAAGAGGGCAATTCAGGTTCTCCGAATAAATAATTTTGAAGCTAATTGTCTTCGTAGAAGACCATCTGATGAGGTATGTGTAAAGATTGCTGTGAGACAATTTGAGCTTGACTGAACAGCAAGACTTTGGTTTGGATCCCCCGCATGCATTGAGGGTGGTGTGTGAAGGCTTGGCATGCCTGACTGTGAGAATTGTGAAGAAATATCTGTGGACTGCTGCCTCATTACTGCTGGCAAAGTGAAATTGGTAAAATTCCTTGGGCATAGTTCCTCAGGAAGGTAAAGGGATAAATTGAGAAATATATTCTCTGAAATAATTTGTTCTTCCTGTGTAGTTGGTGTCATGCTTCATTCTGCCCTTTAATAGGTGCCACTGTACTCCAGCCTTGTGGTGTGGGTATTGCTCCATCGTTGAGTGAAGGTGAGCAGTCAGGACTTGACTGCAACAAACATTATTGTGTTCTCTTAAATGAAATCGATCCTCCTTGTATCATATATTTTCCAGTGATTATATTAAGCTAATTTGCTACCATTAACATCTGCAAACCAGAGGGAGGTGATGAGTTTTGGGTGGAGGTTTGCTCGCTGAGCTGGAAGGTTCATTTCCAGACGTTTCATTACCCTACTAGGTAACATCTTCAGTGGGCCTCAAGCGAAGCAGTGCTGAAAATTCCTGCTTTCTATTTATATGTTTGGGTTTCTTTGGGTTGGTGATGTCATTTCCGGTGGTGGTGGTGTTTCCTGTGGTGAAGTCACTTCCTGTTCCTTTTCTCAGGGGGTGGTAGATGGGGTCTATCAAAAAACACAGAGTTAGACCCCATCTACCACCCCCTGAGAAAAGGAACAGGAAATGACATTGCCACAGGAAATGACATCACCAACCCAAAGAAACCCAAACATATAAATAGAAAGCAGGAACTTTCAGCATCACTTCGCCTGAGGTCCACTGAAGATGTTACCTAGCAGGGTAACAAAATGTCTGGAAATGAACCTTCCCGCTCAGTGAGCAAACCTACATCCCAAACCTCAACCTGAGCTACAAATCTTCTCAAGACTCAATAGGAGGTAATGAGTGCCTATATCTATGGAGCCTGCATTTACCTGATGTCTTTCATGACCTGGGTGTCCTTAAGTATGTGCTCACTGTTAATACAGGTGTGAGGTGCAGAACTTAAGTCTGTGTCATCTCTTAAATTTGAGGGGAAAGACCATTTGAATCAGCTGTCACTACTTACTTTCTAGAATAACATCACCCCCGCTGAAGTCTCCCGGTGGACGAATCACCGAGTGATGGAATGGCTACGCTCAGCAGATTTGGCAGAATATGCACCCAATTTGCGTGGTAGTGGAGTGCACGGTGGATTAATGGTAAGAGGAAACAGAACATAAGAACAAGGAGCAAGAGTAGGCTATCTAGCCCTTTGAGCCCACTCTGCCATTCAATTAGATAATGGCTACCGTTCAATAAGATCAAGGGTCAGCTCCACTTACCCACCTTCTGACCAGAACCCTTAATTCCTTTACTGTTCAAAAAATTATCTATCTTAGCTTTAAAAACATTCAATGAGGAAGCCTCTACTACTTCACAGGGCAGGAAATTCCATACATTCACAACCCTTGGGGTGAAGAGGTTCCTCCTCAACTTGGTCCTAAATCTACTCCCCCTTATTTTGAGGCTATGCCCTCTTGTTCTAGTTTCACCTGCCAGTGGAAACCACCTCCCTGCTTCTATCTTACCTATTCATTTTGTAATTTTATATATTACCATTTGATCCCTCCTCATTCATCTAAATTTCAGTGAATATAATCCCAGTCTACTCCGTCTCTCCTCAAAAGCCAACCCCCTCAACTCCACTGAAGTGAATCTCTGCTGCACCCCCTCCAGTGCCAGTACATCCTTTCTCAAGTAAGGAGACCAAAACTGCACGCAGTACTCCAGGTGTGACCTCACCAGCACCCTATACGGCTGTAATACAATCTCCCAGCTTTTAAACTCAATCCCTTGAGCAATAAAGTACAAAATTTCATTTGTCGTCTTAATTACCTATTGAACCTGCAAAGCAACGTACTGCAATTCACGCACAAGAACACCCAGGTCCCTCTACATAGCAGCATGCTACAATTTTTAACAGTTCAAATAATTCTTTTTAACTGTTAATCTACCAAAATGGATCACTTGATATTTATTAACATTGTACTCCATCTGCCAGACCTTTGCCGACTCACTTAAACTATCTCTATCCCTCTGCAAACCTTTTGAGTCCTCTGCACGTTAACTTTGGCACACTACATGTGGTCCCCAACTCCAAATCATCTATGTAAATTGTGAATAATTGCAGTCCCAACACTGATCCTTAAAGCACATCACTAGTCACTGATTGTTTTTCTGGTTGGCAATCACTTATCTCCACTCTTTGCTTCCTGTTAGTTAGGAGAAAGTGAGGTCTGCAGATGCTGGAGATCAGAGCTGGAAATGTGTTGCTGGAAAAGCGCAGCAGGTCAGGCTTATGCCCGAAACGTCGATTCTCCTGTTCCCTGGATGCTGCCTGACCTGCTGCGCTTTTCCTTCCTGTTAGTTAATCAATCCTCCATCCATGCTGATACTTTGCCCGTAACACTGTGCACCTTTATCTTATACACCGGCTTTTTTTGTGGCATCTTGTCAAATTCCTTTTGGAAATATAGAGGCACCAGATCTACTGAGTTCCCATTGACCACCTTGCTTGTAATGTCTTCATAGAATTCCAGTAAATTAATTGAACATGATCTGCCTTTCATGAACCCATGTTGCGTCTGTCCAATGGGGCAGTTTCTATCTAGACGTCTTGCTGTTTCTTCCTTGATTGATAGATTCAAGCATTTTCCCTGCTATAGAAGCCAACTGGCTTATAATTCCCCATCTTTTGTCTACCTCCTTTTTTTAAGCAATGGCGTCACACTTGCTGTTTTCCAATCTCCTGGAACTGCCCCCGGATCCAGCGAAGTTTGAAAAATTATCACAAGTGTACTTGCTATTTCTCCTGCCATCTCTTTAGTAGCCTGGATTGCATTCCATCAGGTCCAGGAATCTTGTCTGCCTTTAAGCTCCACTAGCTTGCCCAGCACTGTGTTTCATGATATTGATAATTTCCTAGGTCCTCACCTATTTTCGTCTCCTTGTCAATTACTGGCATGTTATTCCTGTCCTCCACTGTAAGACTGACACAAAGTACCTGTTCAATGCCTCAGCTATTTTTTCATTTACCATTATTAAAAGTCTTCCTTCTCATCTTCTAAATGACCAGAGTTTACCTTAGCCACTTTCTCATTTTCTGTATTGGTAGAAACTTTTGCTGTCTATCTTTGTTCTGAGCTAGTTTACTCTCATAAGTAACTTTTCTTTGTTGCTTTTTTTATGGCTTTCTGTTGACCTTTAAAGTTTTACCAATCTTCTGGGTTGCCACCGGTCTTTGGCACTTTTGTATGCATATCTTTCGATTTGATAGCCTTCCTTATTTCCATAGACATCTGTGACTGAAAAGAAGGCAGACATTTATAGCAGGTTATGTTCCCTTCACCAGCATCACCACAGTGGCTAGGAATAAAAGCACCAGACTGACACTTTAGGAAGAGCAGATTGAATAGAAACAACAAAGTTTCCTTTTAAAAGGAAAATTTAGTGGATGCTGAAAACCTTTTTTAAAAAAAAACTGCTGGCAATACTTGGGTCTGGTAGTATCTACGGACAGAGAAACAGAGCAAACATTTCAAGTCAGTGGCCTTTCGTCAGAACTGAAAAACGTTGGAGACAAGCAATTTTTTAAACATGTCCACAGACTTGGGGAAGAGGTTTTGGACTGGGAACCAAGATGTTTTTTCCTGTATCCAAATCTGAGATTTTTCTCTCGTGTGTACTTGATCAATGTTCTATTTTTATTTCCCTCTTGTTAAAACCTGCTAGCCTTTTGGTAGTTACTCCAATGCTGTATTGGTCAATAGCTAGCTGCTGGTGCATCTAGTCTGTGAGAAGGCAGTAGCTATTTGTTTCATTGGGAGTAGTAGTTTCTCCAATTGTAACTAAATACGACAGGAAGTATTTTAACCTTGCGCTGTGCACTCTCGCTTCTGGAACTTGACTGGAATCCTATACATCTAACTTTGGATTTGTGTAGCCTTGGGCAGTCAGCTGTGAGGACAGAGATGCACAAGGTTGTGAAATTGGAAATAAGCAGTCTTGATCAAGAATACATGTTAAATGTGATTAATCTATTCTATCTATAGGTTCTAGAACCTCGTTTTAATGTGGAAACACT
Organism: Chiloscyllium plagiosum; assembly: GCF_004010195.1. Classification (NCBI taxonomy): domain Eukaryota; kingdom Metazoa; phylum Chordata; class Chondrichthyes; order Orectolobiformes; family Hemiscylliidae; genus Chiloscyllium; species Chiloscyllium plagiosum. The sequence continues at coordinate 50,570,393 of NC_057728.1, forward strand.
AGCGATGCTGCTAAACATCCCTCCCAACAAGACACTACTTAGACGACACTTAGCTACTCACTTTAATTTGCTGGTTGGTCCTGATGCTCAGCAGCAGAAACGAGAGGCTGTGGAATCCCCAGACTATTCTCTCCTAACAGCCACTGCCAAAGTAAAGGTGGGTATAAAAAGCAGTACATGCAAACTGTTTCTCCTTATTCTGTGTTGTATTTATGTGATTGTATCTTGTGCACATTATACAGATGAACAATTTGAAGCACCATCTAGGTATATTCAACAAGCATGTTGAAGGCTGAGTGTTTTTGTTGTAGGTACAGAAGCCCACATTCCTGTCAATTCTCCTGTTCCTTGGATGTTGCCTGACCTGCTGCGCTTTTCCAGCAACACATTTTCAGCTCTGATCTCCAGCATCTGCAGACCTCACTTTCTCCATCACTTAAGAAAGCTCTAATAACTTTCTGTTTTTAGGGCATAGAACTGTACAGTACAGGAACAGGCCCTTTGGCCCACAGTGTTGTGTTGAACATGATGCCACATTAGACTTCTCCCTTCTGCCTGCTCTTGATCCATGTCCCTCCATCCCTTGCATATTCATATGCTTATCTAAAAGTCTCTTAAATGTCCCTTCATATCTGCCTCCACCACTATGCCTGGCAGCATGTTCCACACTCTCTGCAAAAACAAAACTTGCCTCTCACATCTCCTTTGAACTCCCCCACCTTAACTGCATGCCCCCTAGTTTTGGACATTTCAACTTTGGAGGGGTATGGGGAAAAGAAAAATTAAGTGTCAACCTAATCTGTGCATCTCCGTTTTATAGACTTCTATCAAGTCTCCCTCAGCCACTACTGCTCTAGAGAAAGCAACCCAAGTTTTTCTAGCCTCTCCTTATAGCTCATGTTCTCTACTCCAGCCAGAATTCTGGTAAACTTCTTCTGCACCCTTTCCAAAGCTTGCTGTAAATGTACTTACCACAATACTGTGTGGCCTAAGCAAAGTCTTATAAAGCTGCAAGATAACATCCTGACTTTTGGACTCAATTTCCCAACAGATAAAAGCAAGCATGCCATATGCCGCCTTTACAATCCTACCTACTTGCGTGGATTCTATATAGAGGGTATAAATTGGTTTGTGGCTATCACTGATTGGATGTTGATAATTGTACATTTCTCCTACAGCCAAGAAAGCTGGCATTCAGTAATTTTGGAAGCTTGAAGAAACGGAAACAGGATGAAGAAGAATATGTATGTCCAATGGAATTGGGACTTCCTGCAGGAACTGGTTTCAGACAAGGAAATAAACAGACACGGGGAATAGACATACGAGTATATAACGATGAAGACTTGGACAGGATAGAGCAGGTAAAGGTGACCATGTGCAGACTAATGCTTAATGTTGTTAATTAAGATTTTTAGTAGAAACCATTTTAGACTTCGCTAAGAACATAAATTCATTTAAACTGTCGACATGTACATCAGCAGGAAAGCTGCTACTTCTCGGTTGCTGCTAGAGTTAGTCTTTGAGGAATCAGGAATCTTTTTGCTTTGTATAGTAGCTCAAGTATTTTCAGCTGTTTGAGGTCCAATGTTAAAAGCGCCTTCATATTTTTCTCAAACGTTTTGGCACTTGAGTGCTGAAACAGGCCCAAGCAGTCTACAGACATAACCCTTTTCATGTCCATTGTCTAAGATGAGTTACAAAAGCATATTGAGAGTGACTCGGGTGGAGGTGCCAATGGGACTGGAGGAGGTACTGTTGGATTGAATTATAAATTGACTGTATGGTCATGATGTTTTATTGACGAATGTTCTTGAGGATAACAATGTGTGCTACTTACTTGTAGATGGATGATTCTGAAGGAACAGTGAGGCAAATTGGAGCGTTCTCTGAGGGAATCAATAACCTAACAGTAAGTGTGGTACTGAAAAGCAATAAACTTAAAATAAGAAATGTGCCTGTGAAAGAAACTAGAGATTTTGTATCATTTTCCAAAGTATTTTTTAACTTTATTTTTGCCTATTTATCTTGTGCCTCAGTATCTTCTTTCCTTTTCTTTGTAGCATATGCTAAAGGAGGATGAGATGTTTAAAGATTTAAGTGCAGGCTCTCCATGCACCAGCATGACTGATGAGGATTCAAACGTGTAATTGTGCATCAGAACTCGACACCTTGAATATGGACCCAGCTTTTTATGGAAGTTCTTAGACCAACACTACTAAATTTTAAATTTGTGTTATGAATACATTATGCAAATACATAACCGCATACATTGAATTATTTCTCCTGTTTGGAAAGATCTTTTATCTACACATTTTGCAGAAAAAATGCGATCATTATGTTAGAACCGTTGGACTACAGTCCTTTTCATGAAAAGTAAATTCCGTACGTTTTGAATTTAAAATTCATGTTTTATCAGACTGTAGATGCCAATAATTTATTTTTTGTAGATTGATTGTATAGTGGTTCAGTACAGTATTAAAAGCCAATTCTTGAATGTTTTTTTCATCAAGACATTGGGGAATTTTTAATGAGAGACGTGAAGAGCCTAAAGTGCTAGTGTCCTCTGGTGGCCTGATTACTGAACTGTCTCCTGTAGTCTGGTCTGACCTCCAAACCCAACAAATTGGGTTCAGCAGCCAAAAAAAACACTCATGAGTTATGAGAGTAAAGCAATATTTCCAGAATGCCTTAAATAACCAAAAATACTGCCATTTTGTTAATGTCACTTATTTTACATTGACTTTGCCTTGTCCTGCCACAATACAAATTTTGTACCTTTTTGTAATGTCTTTCTAAATGGCAGGTAAAAGGGGATGTTTTATAACAAGCAACTTGTACTGAGATTACTGACAAGCGCAGTGATTAATGTTGATGTAGGGATTGCATACCAGCTGGTTACTGGCCTAGAATCCACACAGAATTTATCAAGTGTTTCTCAAAATGTGAGGTTTGAAGTACTGTAATTACTGTTTTGTAATCTGAACTGCAATTATAATCTAGGAAGTCTTAACAGAAGTTGACTGTTGGGTTGTAACCATGTTCATTTTAAGTATCTGGATATTTTAAATGGTACATGCTACATTGTAAGAACTATTCCTATTTCTTAACCAGAAGGTAACTGGAGATCATGTTATTGATCATTCTGAACACTTTAACTGGCTTAAGCAATTTGATTTTGCTTCATCATATGTACATCAGTATCTCTCAATTCACTTGGATGGCTAAGTTGTGTGGAAATTACATCATAATCTGAGTCTAGCTCAGTATCAGTTTAAAATCGATTATCGACACCCATCCTGTCAGAGTGGACTGAGATTCTTGCTAACCTCTTTCCGTACATCAGTGCTATAGATTAGTTAACATTTCTGCATTAGAAATGCAATCAATGTAACATGGAATCCTGAACAAATACTTTTCACAGAATTATGGACATTGAACGTGAGCCCTTTCTATGCAGTAATTTGTTATTGTTCTGTATTGCATAATGCATCATTGTAATACTTAATTTTGTTTCACAAATATATATTTTAGCCAAAATTTATGTTCATACGACTTTAAAATTTAAATAATCTTCTTATTTAAACATCAGGAAGAAAACTAATCTTTAAAAGCTACAGCTTCCTGTTTGCTCAAGTCTCTGAACACTATAATGTGTATTTTTTTACACTCTTCAAATATTAAAAACAAATTACATTAGTGCCATTGAGGGGAAAAAACCCATAATTTTGAGGGTAATGTACTGGCAGTCAGGGAATCTCTAAAGCAAGACATTTTCAAAACATCAGAGTCACTTGTTTTTGAATCTGGAAACTGTAGCCCTGCATCAAACCTGGTGTTCAATGTGCTTTATATTACTTTATTTATTTCACTGTTAATGATGCCATTATTCTGCCATATACTTTAATGTTGAGGGTTTCTTGTGCAATGTTTGTGGCATATTTATATATGTATTTAGTATGTTAATTTCCATTGATAACATTTACTTGAGAACAGTGGCTTTTTTGCAAGATATTGTTGAGCTCCAAAGTGTTCTAAAAAAACTCAAGATTCTTGCACCAGCCTCCAAGAACGTGAAAACTCATTTTAGTGGCTGTGTGAATTTCCTTTCTATTCCTGCCTTAAAATAGAGTTGACTTTCGATCATTGCATTCTGCGAAGGTACATTATGGACAAATTTTGAAACAGGTACAATGTGTGTACCTCAGTAACTACCCATAATATCCTTGGAAGTATTTTTTGGTCTCCAGTTTGGTTTACTGGCCAAGCTTCTTTGAACGCAATGTCAAAATCATCATTTATTCAGAATTAATGTTTCAAGTAAAAATAAAATATTGCATAATGCATTTTTGTTTGAATTGCATTTTTTCCCCGAGAAGTTACCTTCAGTGAGGTGCTTAAGTGTGGAAGGATAGTAGTGTTGTACTAATTTGAGAATGATTCCACATCGTTCCTGTGGAACAGCAGAACGATTCTAGGGATGAAATCTCAGATATTACTTCCACAGCATGGGTCATGGTTTTGTAAGAACTTTGCTCAGGGCTATTGAATTTTCTTCACCTTGTAGATGCCTCCTGTGGCTGGCTGATACAGGTAGGACTGCAGAGAAACAGGCCTATATGCCCTCACTGTGTACTTTGTATCCAGGAATGTGGATTTAAAATGCTGTCACTTGCTGAGTCAACATTTAAATTAGTGGAGGAGTTCTCATAGCCTTTTACAGAAAAGATGTAATTGCACTAGAGAAGGGATTTGAGGATGTTGCCAGGATTGGAAAAATTGGCTACGTGGTGATTGCTCTCCTTGGAATACTGGGGAGAGTCAACTGTGTACTGGGTTAGGAGGGGCTTATTTACCTTAGAGTCAACCACAGGCAGCATGAACTTGTTTTCCATTCAAAGGGTGGTTGGGATCTGAAACTTACTGACTGTACTATATCATCTGCAGGACTACTGAGCACATGCTGGAAAGTGGGATTAGGTTGAGTGAAGTGTTTTGACCTGAGTAAGCATGATGCCTTTGTGCAGTAAATATTGATTCTAAAACAGCATGCCATTTGTAAGCACATTTAATGAACAATTACAAAATAAAACACTTCATGCTATTAAACCCCCAGTACAAAATAGAAATCTCTCTAAACATTTAACATCGATTCAATCCTAAACCACATTTTCACAGATTTGTAATTGAGAGGTTTTGTTTCTAACACCAATTATGGAGAATGTTTTCCATCTCATTTCTGTAGAAACAATGGATATCTCTAAGGTTAGGATCCAAGCAATCTTGCAACACACTCTGTTTTTGAGATTTACTCTGACTCTTTGTTAAAAGCAGGTGTAGTACAAGGATTGATGTGGATTCTTCTTCACCTATATTGTCATTTCTGATATCCTGTCAGGAGTCCTGCGCCGATAGAAGTACTTAACAGTCTAATTAGATGAGGAAATCACGAACAGAACCATGAGCCTGCTGCTTCCCTTGGCCATTTGTATGTAACAGTTAAAGTGGTGAGACCCTGCTGGAATGACATTGTTAGAATTATCCAATTCCAACAGTTTGCCAAAAGCATAGGAGAATTGGAAAAATCAATTTATTTCTTCTTCTTTTGAGCTATTTTCTGAGTGATTTCCTCCACAGCTGGGGCTCCCAGCTTCTTTTTCTTGGCAGTTTTTACTTTTTCTTTAAGAGCTTGAATGTTAATTTTTGTTTCTGCAGCTAAAAGAAAATGAGAGTATACTTGTTAGCAAAAGCAGACAGATCTGGTCATGTAAGCTTTACTGACAAATCTTTATTGTCTGTTTTTTTTTTATATGGATCAACACCAATATCCCACATGGGTTTTCCAGGAAAATATTACCTATAATGTATTTAATCATCATACTACCAAGGCCCAAAGGGACTTAGGTGAGAGGAAAACCATTGAACTACTGTTTTATTCATGGCATGTCACTATAATTAACCACAAATGATTGTACAGAGGACCAGAATTTATCATTTGGGTTTTACAACTGATTTAACTAATCCAAAGGAAAAACACAATACTGTCAAAGACAGCATGACTTCATTTACTGGACTTTTAGGTCCAATAGAAGAATTATAAAAATGGAGTACTAATTGAGAACATGTCATAGGGATGACTAAAACCTGGCCTCCCCCTTTTGAGTCTTTAACCATCAGAGAACACATTTCAGAGAGTGGAGAGGGCTATATTCATTTGCCCTTCCTCACTTACAAAATAGTCTATAATCTAGTGGAATGATGTGCAATGAATTTTATATTAAATGGAAACTACAGAACTTGGTTAACTTCTGTAATTGTATAAACAAAATGAAAACCAGTTACCTTTTTTTACTTTAACTGCAGGCTTTTCTTTAGGAGGAATAAAAGCTTTATTTCTTTCTTCCTTTCGCCTCGCTGCTGCCTCTGCTTCTTTTACCTAGGTAAATATTTACAAAACAATATACGTTTATGAAGAACCATCCTGCGTAAAATCTTTGCAGCACATAAGGCTTGTGTACATTTGCACAAGCTAAATCACGTCTAGAAAGTGTAGCAGCAAATCTGAATAATGTAACAAAAAACTTGGTGATGTTGACTAACTGCTAAATATTGGTCAGGACACAGAGGGTGGCCACCATACTTTTCTCCCATGTCGTTGGGTGTTTCAACTCCATCCAAAAGACAGCATTTCTCATGCAGCACTCCCTCAGTACTGATCTGGAAGGGTCAGACTTGATGTTTGGAGTAGGACTTGAACTCACACCCTCAGGCTTTGGTAAGTGTTTATTTCCCCCATCAGTAACAATTAAAGTGTTCAACATTCATACCTTTATTTCATGTAATTTCTTCTTCTTCTTGTCTTTCTCTTTGAGGAAGTATTCACCTGTGGCCAGTTCCTGATCAATCTGGACAATAAATTCAGCAAACAATTAAGAACAATCCCTAAAGCACAACTGTACCAGACAGGGAAATATAATTATTCCCTTTAATACAAACCCTCAAAATATAAGATTAACTTAAAATGAATATAGTAAAACATTTCCTAAACAATGCAATCAGAAATTTGAGTCAAAGGACTGAAAGCATTCTAAACTACATTCCCTTGTCCTTCGACCACATACTGCTTAAAGTTAACAATTCCAACATCCATTACAAACACTGGGCATTTGCTATGGTCAGATTTTGTTTAAATGGCCAAATAAGTGTTTTTGCTGGACACAGTTCAGGAGAGCAAATCTTGGGCAAAAAAAATCTTGTCCTGTCTTAATCCTCTCACATTTAATCTTACATCCATTCCCTTTACCTTTGAGATTATTCAGTGATCAGGAGAATCAAAGTATTTTATCACTTATCCGGCTGTTGGACTTCCAATTGGTGGGTTGTACAAAGGGCTACAGTCTCTCAGGACCTCATTAAAAGTATAATTTAGTGCAGAATTGGCAGGCTTTTGAACTCTCAGCCAAAGCTAATGCTGAAGGGGAAAGCATGATTTCCCTTTCATAAAAATATGCTGATTCTATACACTCCTGCTGTTTTCAAAGTGCTGTACTATTAAATCATTTACAATGGATTCTAGCATTTTCCCCACTACCAACGTCTGGCTAAATAGACCTTGGTTTTTCTATCTTTTCTTTAAATAATGGAGTTCCATTAACTACCCTTCATTATTATAAGAACTGCTCCAAAGTCTATCAAATCTTGAAAGATGACCGCCAATGCAGCTGTCACTTCCCAGGACACTTAACTATTCTGGGATGTAGATTATCAGGCCGTGGGTATTTATCAGCCTTTAGTGCCAACTTCTCTGATTTCTTGCAATTGCTGCCATTACTAGACATTGTGTCCTCCTTTGTGAAGGCAGAAGGACAGTGTGCCATCTTAGACAGGTTAAGGGGACAAAGGGACATTTACTTGCCTTCACATACTTATATAAGCTTTTAAAACAGTTTGTATGTTTCCTGCAGGCTTACTTCCATATTCACCTTATTCAATTCTACTTTTTTTAGTTAATCCTTTTGTCCTCTTCCTTGGATTTAATACTGTTCCTACTTTCCCTTGTTAGCCATGATCCAATCGCCTTTCCTGTTTTAATATTTGCCATTGCATATCATCTCTAAGTAGTATCCTCCAATTTAACACAGCGGTTTGAGATGTGAGCTAGCTATCATTTTCTTTCTTTTGATTCAGGACTTTAGTCCCGATGAAACGTAGTGCTTCCCAGTGCAGAGATCATTTATGGTGCACTTATTGGTGAGAGGTGATTTTGAGAAAGCATTTAGGAAACATTCGGATATCAGAGAGATGAGAATGTACCACGCCTTGTCTATCAGTGAATGATTCAGCCCAGTGTGCCTATAAGGAGTAAAGAAAATTAAAACGGGCAATTAGCACTTACCTTGCTTTCTGGTTGTGGTGGTGGGAAAGGTGTATACTCCTTCTTCACCCTCCTCTTCTGCGGCTGTTTCCGTTTGCTTAGGTTCTTGTGCTTGAACTTTGGCAGAAACCGCTCCCAGTTCTGTGTTCTAAGCTCCGCATCTCTCGCTAACTCACGTTTAATCATCAATGTCTTTTTGAAAAGAACAGAGCTTTCTTGTGCAGTTGAAACATGCAAGTGTGATTGTTAAAGACGTGAACAGTCAACCCGAAGGAAACAAATCTACAGAGAAAAGATCTCTCTGGTTTTCTTATTTTATAAAGCAAGATCCAGAAGTCTAAATTTAAATGCCAGAAATACTCAGTAGGTTAAGCAGTATCTGTGTGCAGACAAACAGAGCTATCATTTCTGATCAAAGACCTTTCCTCGGAACTAATATTTCTGGTTCCAATGCTGTGATTTCCAGTTAAAACCAGACCTTCTGTAATCTCAGTTTAGGATCCATTACAAAACTAAATGAAAAGGGCTATGGCAAACTGAGGGAGAATATACAACAAATAATGTTCAATGTAAACTAAGTTGAAGTATTATCCTCTGCGTAGAAGAAGAAAATGAACATGAACAAAATGAACGAAAATGAGTGGGTTCACAGGCCACCAAAAACAAAGGTATTCATTAAAATCAAGAGAGTTCCTAGGTTAGGAAACGATATCAAATCATATTACTGGGGCAATGCTGGACAAAACAGGTAAAGGCAAAGCACAAACACAATGTCTATGGCATGGAAAAATGCTGAGGAAAACTGAAAGAGTGGGCCAGTACTGACTGACTGACAGAATCAAAATTCCATAAGCATCAAGGTTAAAGAGGAGAAACAAGATTATTTCCAGTAGCAGGGAATCATGCTGGCAGCATAAAGGGTAATCAAAAATGCTCGAAGGAGATTTAATGCCATTTTCCTACACTGTCCCTGTGATGTTTCATTAAGCAAAAATCCACGATCTCAGTTTTAGGCAGAGAATTCCAGAAATTCCCCCCACATCTCAGTCCTAAAAGGTTTGCCCACTTATGTTCCCTGGTTCTAGACACTCCCAACTCAACTCCAAAGCCAGGGAAAACATCTCATATCCACTCTGTCGACCCACCTAAGAATTTCATGTTTGAAATTCTTCAACACACCCAACAATTCCCTCTTCACTGCCCAGCTGATCAGAGTTTCTATGCAATTAGCTGCCAACACATTGACTTTTGGTTCTGGAAGGGAGATTTGAGCAGCAGAAAAACTTAACAGGAATGTATATCTCCTTTCATTCTTCTAAACTTCAGACAATATAAGCCCAGTCTATTTAATTTTTCCTCACACGGTAGCCCCTGCAACTCAGGAATTAAGTTTGGTGAACCTTTGTTTCATTCTCTCCTTGGTAAGTAAACCTTATTGTAAGGAGATCAAAACTGTACACAATACTCCAGGTACTGTCTCACCAAGTTACTATAATATAACTGCAATAAGACTTGTATTCCTTTACTCAAATTGTCTTGTGATAAAGGCCAACATACCATTTACCTCCTTTAATGCATGCTGTATCTGCCTGATAACTTGGTCACCCACCAACACAGACATCCAGACCCTTTTATAGTTCACCACTCACCATTAAACAAATATATCTTTCCACCAAAATGAATAACCTCACACTTCTCCACATTGTATTCCATCTGCCTTTTTTTTGTCTTAACATTTTAGCCTCTCCAAATGTTCTTGAAGCACCACAACTCTCACTTCCACCTAGTTTTGTGACACCTGAAGGCTTGTAAATATTGCATTCAATCAGCACATTCAAATCATCAACATCGACAGCGAATAGATAGGACCCCACGTGCCCCACTTGTCACAGGCAACCAGAGAACGATCTACTTGTTTCTACGCTCTCCAATTTCTGTCTGTTAACCAATTCTCAAAAGATGCCAGTATATTATCCCTCCCCCCATTTCATTTCAGCATCCCTGTGACGCAGGGAGAGCACTGAGAACACACAGGATTTCTCATTACAGATATCAAGGTGCTGATAGGGCTATGCAAGATAATGACAGAGATAAAGCAGACAAAAAACTGTTCCCGATACCGACTATGTGGGGCAAAGGGACACAGGCAAAAGGTTTTTGGTAAGAGGTACAGTGTACATAGCAGAAGTAGGCCATGGTGCCTGCTTTGCTATTTAGTCAGATCATTGGAGGGGGTGAGTGGCCATGACTTGAACATCTAAACCTCTGAGGGTGGTAGAAGAGGACATGAATCATTTTAAAATGAAATTGCATGTGTATTTCACTGAAATTTGTGGGTTACAGGAATAAAGAGGAATTGGACCGATTTGATCGCTGGCAGAGAGCCAGACTAGATTCAATGTAACAATCATGAAATTTCACTTCATTAATACCTTGATATTGTAGATTGGGTGTACGTTCTTCATGGTATCGGTGACTACTTTTCTCACCTGGAAAGGTGAAAATATTAATACATTAATGTTTAACCGTTAGTGGTAAAAGGCTGAATTATATTTAGCTGTTCTCACACTGGCAAGGCTGTATTTACTGTTCACCTCCACATATCCTGAAGATGATGGGCCTTTTTTGTTTACTGGCCAATGTAGTAATGGAGCTTCAGAGTGATTGCTTAAAGCTGAGTGCTTAGCCAGGCCAATTCACAAAGTATTAGGAGTCTTCTGTGCAGCCTTTAGCAATATAAGTACTAATCAAGCATTAATTTCTTTTTGACTGAACATTGCCATTTTGAAACTATTTTCCTAATTCACAAACAAGCCAGATAGAGTTGCACTGAAGAATAAAAACTCAATATAAAAAGGTACAGAGAGCGGTTTATCGAACAGCTAACGCAAAGTTATAAACAGCATTGAAAAGAAAAGTACAGCACACCCTCAATCCAATTTACTCACCTCTTTCAGTCCAGAGTGTGGTCCTAAAGCAGACACTGTATTCCCCTGCACCATGATATAGCAGTTGGTCAACAGCTCCAAAGCCTATGAGTAGGGGACACAATAGAATGAATCCATCAATAACAGACATTTGGCAAACACAGCACCCCCATCACCAATTGATCTGCTCCTGGTAACTCAGAAGACGTTATTTTGTGAGGGTATCATGTCTTCTGTTTCTCAGAGGCTGCTAATTGAAGCTTTACGAATTGCTTTGACTTCCTGAAATAAATAAGGGTAGCCCCCAACACCAGGCTGTTAGTTAAAAAATGTTTTAACTGACAGGCTCTTAGTAGCATGGAACTTGAATTTTGGTAAAAATATTACAGAAGCTTTTTATTTTACGCTCATCAGCATCAGGCTGGTTCATATATGGAATGAACTGTCAGGGGAAATAGATGCAGGTATAGTTACAACATTTAAAATACGTTTGGACAAGTACATAGATAATATAGGCTTAGAGCAATATGGGCCAAATGCAGGCATGTGGGACTAGTTTGGATTGGGAAACTTGGTCGATATGAATGAGTTGGACTGAAGGGTCTGTTTAGATTAGAGTGGTGCTGGAAAAGCACAGCAGGTCAGGGGTTAAAGATGGGGCATTCTTCCTCCAGGCATCGGGTGGTAAACTAGGCCCAGGAACTGCATATCTCGGGGGAGTTGAAATGTTTCGCCATAAGGTGTGGGGTTGATTGGTGTGGATGTCCTGGAGATGTTTCCTAAAGTGCTCTGCGAGAAGGCGTCCAGTCTCCCCAATGTAGAGGAGACCACATCGGGAGCAACTGATATAATAAATTATATTGGTGGATGTGCAGGTGAAACTCTGATGGATGTGGAAGGCTCCTTTGGGGCCTTGGATGGAGGTGAGGGCGCAGGTTTTGCAATTCCTGTGGTGGGGGAGTCGGGGGGGAAGATGCCAGGATGGGAGGGTGGGTTGTGGGGGACGTAGAACTGACCAGGTAGTCATGGAGGGAACGGTCTTTGCAGAAAGCAGAAAGGGCTGGAGAGGGAAATATATCCCTGGTGTTGGGGTCTGTTTGGAGGCGGCGGAAATGTCAGATGATGCAGTTTATGTGAAGGTTGGTAGAGTGGAAGGTGAGGACCAGGGGTTCTGTCTGTGTTACGGTTAGAGAGGTCAAGTTTGAGGGCAAAGGTGCAGGACGTGGATGAGATGCGTTGGAGGGCATCTTCAACCATGAGGGAAGGGAAATTGTGGTCTTTAAAGAAGGTGGCCATCTGGTGTGTTGTGTGGTTCTCCTGGGAGCAGATAGGGCAGAGGTGGAGGAATTGGGAATACAGGATGGCATTTTCGCAGGAGGAGGTGTAATCTAGGTAGATGTGGGAGTCGGTGGGTTTGTAAAAAATGTCAGTGTCAAGTCAGTCATCATTGATGGAGATGGAGAGGTCCAGGAAGGGGAGGGAGGTGTCAGAGATGGTCCAGGTGAATTTAAGGTCGGGGTGGAATGTGTCGGTGAAGTTGATAAACTGCTCAACCTCCGCACGGGAGCACAAGGTGGCGCCGATGCAGTCATCAATGTAGCGGAGGAGGAAGTGGGGAGTGGTGCCGGTGTAATTATGGAAGATCAACTGCTCTACGTAGCCAACAAAGAGACAGGCATAGCTGGGGCCCATACGTGTGCCCATGGCTACCCCTTTCGTCTGGAGGAAGTGGGAGGATTCAAAGGAGAAATTGTTATGGGTGAGGACCAGTTCAGCCAAACGAATGAGTGTTGGTGGAAGGGTACTGTTGGGGACGTCGGGAGAAGAAGAAACGGAGAGCTTGGAGGCCCTGGTCATGGTGGATGGAGGTGTAGAACGATTGGATATCCATGGTGAAGATGAGGCGTTGGGGGCCGGGGAAACAGAAGTCTTGGAGGAGGTGGAGGGCGTGGGTGGTGTCTCGAACGTATGTGGGGAGTTCCTGGACTAGGGGGGATAGGACAGTGTCGAGGTAGGTAGAGATGAGTCCAGTGGGGCAGGAGCATGCTGAGACAATGGGTCAGCCAGGGTGGTCAGACTTGTGGATCTTGGGAAGGAGGTAGAACCGGGCAGTGCGGGATTCCCGGACTGTGAGGTTGGAAGCTGTGGGTGGGAGATCTCCTGAGGTGATGAGGTTGTGTATGGTCTGGGAGATGATGGTTTGGTGATGGGGGTGGGGTCATGGCGGTTGGAGGAGGTGTCTTCGAATTGGCATCTGGCTTCACTGTGTAGGGATCAGTGCGCCAAACTACCACTGCACCCCCTTTATCTGCTGGTTTGATTGTGAAGTTGGGATTGGAGTGCAGGGCTGTGCATTGTGAGGGTGAGAGGTTGGAGTGGGGTAGACAGGTTGAGGCGGTTAATGTCGCAGTGGCTTTTTCGAAGGAGAAATTGTTCAGGGTGAGGACCAGTATTGTGACGTTTTACTCTATGACAAATGCAAGATTGCCAAAATTCAAATATCAAAACAATTTGTACAACAGGAGAGAAAGGTGCTGACTTGTTGGCAAGTCAAGAATGACTGGGAGAAAGTGCGGACTGTAGATGCTGGACACCAGAGTTGAAAAATGTGGTGATGGAAAAACACAGCAGGCCAGGCAGCATTCGAGGAGCAGGAGATCGACATTTCGGGCATAAGCCCTTCTTCAGGAATCATTCCTGAAGAAGGGCTTATGCCCGAAACGTCGATTCTCCTGCTCCCCGGATGCTGCCTGACCTGCTGTGTTTTTCCAGCACCACGTCAAGAATAACTGGCCAAGTTGCTATGGAAAAAAGAATGGCATACTATTTCAAACACCGAGTGCACCAAAAGGTACACTAACAACTGACTTAAGATAACGAAAAGCTCATAATGTGGTTCAGCGTATCTTCTCCAGAATTTGGACTGTGAGGAAATCACATGTTTCTTTTGAATTCTGAGAGAGACTAGGCAGCCTAAGGAATGCAAGATGAAATGTTTCTGCAAAACATCTCACTTTCAAAGAAATTACCCACTAGGCTCAGGTGACTCAGTCACATCAGGGAGTTTCGCAGAATAGAGAAAAGCAGAAGTGTTTCATCATGAAATTTAATCTGCAAAAATTTGTTGATTTCTAAGCTTCTTAAAAAATTTAGAATCAGCTACAATTATTTGAATTTCCAGGGGGCCCATAACACAAGCCAAGTTGAACAGCCAAACATCATTAGTGTTCTTCATGGCCCAAGCCAGCAGTATGCAGTACCAAGAAAAAGCCATTAACATGTTCCAAAGGTTTACTCCCACACTCTAACACAAAAATCAATTAAAAGTCTTCTCAAAAGATAAAGTGAAACTCAGTTGGGTGTAACAATCCTCCAGAGCTACATAACCATTGTTGTTTTAATCACTTTTTTTTGTAATATGATCAACTCTCAGGTGGTTCCTTGCTCAAATGAAAACCATTTCCACAGCATAACTCTTCAGAAAATTCAGTATTTATAAAATAAATTTGCAAGAGGATTTCTGCATACATACTACAAAGTTACATCTCGAAGGAACAGGAGGAATATGCCTGCTTATCACTGTCCTACCCTTCACTATCGTGATGAAATGGTTCATCTTCTATGTCCACCTCTCTTACCCCAATCCCACCCTGCACCACTAATTAACTTTGTTATTTAAGTGCACAGTATGGCAGCTTTCCCCTTCTTAAACAGAAGCTAAGGTGGGGGAAGAAAAATAAACCCAAGATTCAAAAGACCAAACACTTTGGCCACCAACATTCCTTTACACAAACTGGATATAAACGAAACTGTCCCAAGCCACTGCTGCATGTTCAATCTACTCTGCTGCCTGAATTGAACCTCAGGACATTTACTTTTCAACTGAAACCATCAGCAAGCATGTGATTATGGAGCTGCTTTCTCTTTACAGTTGAAGTGTCAGGCATGGATTTCTCCTTACTCACACATACTTAGTGTAGTCATCTGTAAAGGGAGGTTCAGATGATCCTTACTATCCAAACACTCGTTTTAAAATAATTATTTGGTACCATAGGAATTGAGTGCTGCTAAGAAAAGACACAATTCATTGACTCTCTACAATATCAGGACATTTGCAAGAATGTAAAAGAGACCAACATTTTATACCTACCAAATGAGCTTTCTCCACCCTCCCTCCCCCCAGAATAGAATGTTGTCCCCAGTTACATTAGTTTTAAATGATTACACTGACAATCTCTTCTCACATTTGCAATCAGATTATTCAGATGCATGTTAAATAAATTGTGGTCAAGGAACTTACTAAGTTCATTTAAAATGTAATAACCATCTTGCGGTTTGGAGATCATTCCTGTATCCAAGCTGTGCAAGAATTACGAGAAGGAAGATTCACTGTTCAATGGCAGGGGAATTTATTTTCTAAAGATTCAAGAAGCAGCAGTCTGGTTACCTTCAGCGTTGATCCTTTTGGCCCAATAAGTCTTAACCTTCTTTTTACAAATCGTTCCCGGTTTCTAACCAACGATCCGATTTTGATGATGTCACATGCCACATCATCCTGAAAAACACGGACAGCCTAGAACAGGAAACAAGAAGTTACAATTCAACACCCCAAATATCCAGGTCAGAACATCTATCTCCATCGACATGAAACAGGACACACAAGGTTTGTTTTACAAGTCTGTGTGCAAGTTGCAAGATCTGCCCAGGTATTCAGATTCTTTCTCTCAGAAACTTCCAGCAACTAAAATAAATGACAAAGTAATGAGGAGAGGCATCCAAATGTTTGGTGTGTACTTCTCTCTTGGAACGCTCATTTTAAATATCATTTTTACCTTGTGTATTCTGCTTTCAAAGTAAAGTGATATTGTCATCACTGATTCAGCTAAAGGTTCTCTTCAGTAGTTGTGCTACTCACTTGCTCAAAAGGAACACTTCTCGCCAAAAGCTTGATAAAATCCCTGGCTTTAATGATGATATATGGATCGAATGTCTTCTTTGTGGTGGAAACAGTCATACTGCCTTCAATCAAATCTAATGTAGCTGTAATATACTAAATAAATGAGAGATGATAACCACTATGTGTTCAAGCAAATATAAATATTTTGCATATCAGAATAAACATTTTACTTTGGATTAAGCTTTACCAAAATCATTAACTCTGTTTCTCTTTCCACACATATCTGACCTAATGAGTGTCAAGAATTTTCTGGTTTATTTTGAATATTCAGCACCTGCAGGGTTTTAACTAAATAATGGATACTAAAAATCTCAAACTTGATTAACAATGTTACAGGGCTTAAAGACAAGATTAAAACAGAGTTAAATCCAAACAAATTGCATCAACTGAGACTAATCCCACCATCCTCGTGTGTACTGCCTTGTAACATTTTCATACTTTAAAAAAAACATTAAGTAATTTGTTTTGAAAAACAAAACACTAAGTTTAATTAGTTTGAACATTCCAGGGTGAACTGCCTGGCACCTTGTCCTGCCCGTTTAAATCTGAAGCTTGCTCAAATGCAAGAAAATCCTGTGACCTTGACTCTAAGACACTGAGTGCAATGATAGGATGTAAGGTCAGATGCACTCAGTTGCACAAAACAAGAACTTGAATGTTGCTAAAAACAAAAAGAGACCTGTCAAAGCTTGGTAGCCATATCAATCAGGACAAACACAAGAATGACAACATTTCAAAAGGATCACAACAATATGCACCAGAGGAGAAAAGGGGAATGATTAGTTGGCAATGGCACTCTGATTAATGTTGTCAAGGAGAAAGAGAATGGCAATACCTTAGCCATTCACACTCAATTTACCAACCAGTCATTCTACTTTTCTCCTGTAGTATAAACTGTGATTGTTTATAATTTGTTATTCACGTTTGCCCCGATGAGAACAACAACATGTCTCTCTAATCAGCAATATCCAAAAGTATTCTCCCCCTATACATCAGCATCTATATTTTCAGTCTTGCATTTTGAAAATACATTCTTCAGATCTGGACATTGCTCACTGGGTCAGCACTTATTCCCCATCTCCAGTTGCCCTTGTGAAGATGGTGGTGAAACCACCTCCTTCAAGCAATAAATAAGCTAATTAGGAAGGAGTTCCAGGATTCTGACGCTACCATAATGAAGAAAAACAATGCAGTTCCAAGTCAGGATGGTGTAATACTCACAGGATGTGGTATTCCATTGTAAGAGGTCATAAGTTTGGGGGTTTAATGTCAGTCATACACCTTACAAAAGACTACATCACCTGGGATGAAGAGTTGAACAGTTTACCAGTAACTGCCTTTTGTCCCATCTCCAGCCATTACGAAATCACTATCCAGATAATGATGCATTTCCTGAAATACCTTTATAACCTCCAGAGGCCCTACAAACCTTTCAGATCTCCACATTCCTACAATTCAGGACTCTTGCAAATTCCCAATCGTTAACACACCACCACCACCACCTGCCTGCATTCTCAAGGCCTGGAATTCCTTCCGTAAACCTTTTTATCTCTAAAAGACTCTGCCTTAAAAATTCAGCCTTTGAGCAAGATTTTGGTTGCTCGACTTAATATCTCAGTCTGTGACACAGCGTCAATTTTGTTTGAGACATTGTGCACTAAAAGTGCTACTTACACATGAGCTGTCATAATGAGAACAATGGGAACGGCATTTATACAGGTGTAAAAGGTAAGGAGAGTATTGAGAGGGGCTTACATGTTCTTTCAGAGTGTTTTGTACCAAAGGCCAACATTCTTTCAGATAGGCCTCCCTGTATTTAGGGAACAGAGTAGCAAAACTGCTCTCCTCCAACAGGCCATAAGCATTGTCCTTTCGGGTGAATGGTTCCTCCTTCCATCCTTCTGGTACTGTCAGCAGCTCCGTTTCATCCACTGTGGAATAAAACGCACTGGTTAGCAACTACAAATTACACAACATTCACCCTTCACACAGAGTCAGTACAGAAACATGTTGCTCAACAGCTTTGTAAATTAGAAACCCTTTTGAATGCAGCAAGATTTTAAATATGAAAAATTTGAGCAATAATCAAATCTCTTCGGTGTTGTAGTAGGGTGTAGTACATTTATTTATTCCCTTTTTTTAGTTTATTCATTTGCAGAAATTTATTACTCATGTGAGGTGCTCCATTTTGGGAAAGCAAATCTTAGCAGGACTTATACATTTAATGGTAAAATCCTAGGGAGTGTTGCTGAACAAAGAGTCCTTGGAGTACAGGTTCATAACTCCTTGAAAGTAGAGTTGCAGGTAGATAGGATAGTGAAGGCGGCGTTTGGTATGCTTTCCTTTGTTGGCCAGAGCATTGAGTACAAGAGTTGGGAGGTCATGTTGCAGGCTGTACAGGATGTTGGTTAGGCCACTTTTGGAATATTGCGTGCAATTGTGATCTCCTTCCTATCGGAAAGATGTTGTGAAGCCTGAAAGGATTCAGAAAAGATTTGCTAGGGTTGGAGGATTTGAGCTATAGGGAGAGGTTGAATAGGCTGGGGCTGTTTTCCCTGGAGTGTTGAAGGCTATGGGGTGACCTCATAGAGGTTTACAAAATCATGATGAAGAAGGGCTCCAGCCCAAAACGTCAACTTCCATGCTCCTCGGATGCTGCCTGACCTGCTGTGTTTTTCCAGCAACGCTGTCTCAACTCTGATCTCCAGCATCTGCAGACCTCACTGTCTCCCTTTTAAAACCAGATATTGATTAAATTCAAACTCCCCAGCTGTCATGAGGGGATGCAAACCCTGATCACCAGAAAATCACGCAGGTTTCTGGATTATAACACCACCTTCCTTCAGACAGATGCTTGGCAGATCTTTACCGAAGAAATGTTTTAAGATCAAACAGCTCATTCATTTCAGAACAGAAATTTTACAACACGTCACCAACCCAACTTCTCTACATACTCGGCAATATTTATTACAATAATTTAAATTCAAGACAAAGAAATAGAAGGATTGACTATTGCAGTACGTTGTTCTCACTGCCCTTTCAACTGTAGGACTTGGCTCCCAGTCAGGCTCAGAGAGAGCATGAGGCAGAGAGGGGGAGCGCATGCGCACCTGGAGGGGGAGGGGGAGAGAGAGAGAGAGAGAGAGAAAAAAAAAAGAGAGAGAGAGAGAGCACAAGAGGGAGAGAGAAAAAGAAAGGGAGCAAGAGTGAGAGAACATTTTGAGAGAATGTACAATAAAAGTCCTATGTACACATCAGCTGTCATAATTGTAACAACTGCAGCAACATTTATACAAGTGGAGGAATTTATAAGACTATTGGAAGGGGCTGAGATGTTCTTTCAGACCATTTTCTCTCTTACACTCTGTTGAAGAGACAGTCGAGGTGCAATTATGCCACTGGGTGTCTGGTACAGACCACTGACTAGTGCAATGGAGGAGACATGCTGCAAATTACAGTCTTTAGAGAATCACATTAATTGCAACAGAAAGTCACAAACTACAGAGGAACCCTGATTATCCAAACGAGATGGGTGGGCAGCATTTCATTCAGATAATTGATTATTCGGTTAATTGATTGAATGCCTTTCCTCTGGGGCTCAGAGTTTTCTGAAGTTTCCTTTCTCCTTGATCTGTCTGCCTTGCTCCCTCTCTCCATCTCAGGGTTTGTTTCTGAGCAGACACACACACTTGTGTGTAAGGGACCTGCAGCATCGCTGAAGCCTCCACCCCCCAATCAGTTCAATGGGATTGACACAGCGAGCACTTGCTAAATCCGCTCCTAGTTCAGGAGACTAGGCAGCAGCATACCGCGTGCAAGACCTCGCTCCCTCCCCCCAACCCCGTCTCCCCGTACTCCCCAACCTCTGGGGCAGCTGGACTGGACACCAACAGTAAGACTTCTGCTGCCTTTGGTGGTAGGAGTCTCCAAATAGTACACACACACACCTTTTTACTGCAACTTTTTCTCAGGTTCCACCTTTGCCCTGTACACGACAATGTTGGAGAGATTATCTGGGGAGGGGGGATTTAGGGTATACCCCTGTGTCGAACTCAAGGGAAAGTGTGTGGGGAGGGAGGGAGAAGGCGGGAGGTCAGTCATTTGGAGACGGTACCTGGACTCCCATCAATGTCCAGGACTGTTCTCAGCAGTGTTTCATTAAGCCGCGTTTGTTTTAATCATTGTAAACAAAAGGCACGATTAGTGTTGGAAACACCTCTTTGATGCAATGTTTCTCTCGGGACCTCGAGATCTCCTTCGGATAATCCGATACTTGGATAATCGTGGTTCCTCTGTCCAGAGTCATTGTACTGAGGCACTGCTTCCAATGCCATTTCAAGGCTTATAAAATGACAGTCTCAGTCAGTGGGCTGTAAAGGTGGGCAAGAAGGGAGGAGAGGAAGACTAGTGAGAATTTGTGTCAGTGGTGTAAGTCATTGCTGCCTCAGAACTCGAGGTCCCAAACCCCACTTTGAGAAGCCCTGTGATAGGGGATATTATTGACCTAATATAGATCAGGATAGTAATATTGCAAAAGGCAGAGAGGAAGGAGAGTTACAGAGTGTGTCAGGAGAACACTATGGGCTGAAGAGTGTCTTCTGAACAGTATGATTCCTCATTGGTATTCTTCAGGAAACGTCTGGGGCAAATGTCAGGTCAGGGAATCCTCAGAGAACCATGATCAGAGCATTAAAAAGGTAGACTGGAGCAACTGAAAATAAAAATCTCAAATTGGAGGGGAGACAGTTTCAGTGGATTGAGAACAGATAGGACCCAGACAAAGTGGAATTAAAGATCTGCACGCAAGGTACATTGTGACTGGGGCCAAGCAGTACTATGCCAAAGTGAGAGCTCCCCAAATTACGAAAGATTGACAAATTAGTAAAATTAAATATATTAGCAATCTGATAGCTGTCATATAAGGGAAAATCAGCATGAACTTAAAAAGTTGAGATGGAAAGTGAAAAAAGTGCAGAGAAGAGATTGAATAAGTAAAGACTAGCAACTAACAAAAAAAATCCAAAAGTTCGCTATGAGTGTACAAGCTGTAAAAGGGCGAAAAGAATAAAAGGCTAATTAAGGATTAAAGCACATAAAGGCTGAGATACTGAGAGAAATTTCGATTAGTCTTTACCAATGAAGATGTTCCTACTAAAGTCATAGTGAAACAGGAACCTGGATGGATGAAGAGATGCAATAAGGGTGGCTGTACTGATAGGCTGATAGGTCACATGGGTGTTGATGAAAGTAGTGAAGGAAACTGAGGTGGTACTGGCCATAATCTCAATCTCCTTCAATATTGGACTGGTCTCAGAGGACTGGAGAATTGCAACTATTACACCATTGTTCAAAAAGAGTGTGGGGTTAGATCCAGTGACTACAGACCAGTCAGTTTAATGCGGGTAATGGGAAAGAATTAACACTCACTGGACAAACAGTTACAGAATGGCTACGGCACAGGAGGCAGCCATTCGGCCAATCATGCCTTCACCGGTTCTGTTATCTAGTTCCAATCTCCTGCTCTTTCCCCATATCCCTGCACACCATTTCTATCCAAATAATCATCCAATGCCTCAACTGAACCTGCCTCCACCACATTTCCAGGTATTCCATACCCTAACTACTCGTTGAACAAGTTCTTTCTCACAATACCCTTGGTTTATTTGCACATCATTTTAAATCTATACCCTCTCAATATTTTTCTTTCACAAGTGGGGAATGCTTCTCCCATCTACTCCCCGCTCATGATTTTGAAAACTTCTATTAACTCCCCTCAGCACAGAAACAGACCCTTTACTTCAACCAGTCCATGCCAAACATAATCCGAAACTAAACTAGTCCCACATGCCTGCTCCTGGCCCATATCCCTCCAAACCTTTCCAATTCATGTACCCATCCAAATGTCTTTTCAACATTGTAATTGTCCCCATATTTACCACTTCCTCAGGAAAGTAGAGAGTTGTGAACACAGAGAAAGTGAGGAGCGCAGATACTGGAGATTGGTGTCTGGTCAGCTAGCATCCAAGGAGCAGGAGAGTCAACGTTTCGAGCATAAGCTCTTTATTAGGAATGAAGAGTTGTGAACACAGCCCAGTCCATCACGCAAAGCAGCCTTCCTTCCAATGACTCTGTCTACACTTCCTTTTGTTTCCCAAGGAGATCAGTCCCAACATCTTTAATCTATCCTGATGTTGATTAATAAAGCCAAGATTTGTAAAACACTTTGTGGATGAGGTAACAGAGGGTTGCTGTGGTGACGTGGCTTGTATGGTCTGCCAAAGGATATTGGATAAAATATCACATAACGAGCTTGCAGCCCTGGAATAACAGGGACAATGGAAACACAGATACCAAATTGTCTAAGTAACAGGAAACACATATTGGTATGATGTTATTTTCCAAACAGGAGGAAGGTTTATAGTGGGATCCCCAAGCACTCAGTACAAAGGCCACTACTTTGTCATGACCTAGATGAGTGGGCTACACTTGGATGTACAGGTCACAAATTGAAAGCTTGAAAGTATTGTGAACTATGAAAATATTACAGACATCATGCAGCCAGAGAGCAGGTGAACATGTGATAAATGTCATTTATTGCAGCAAAGTGTGAAATGGTACATTTCAGGGAAGAAAAATGAGGATATGCATTATTAAATAAAGATGCTGCAGGACTACAGAGACCTAAGGTATACCATCACAAAACATTCAAGATGAAATGTTAATATGGATAAAGAGACAAACTACATTTTGGAATATATAGAGAGGTGGAGTATAAAAGCAAGTTAGTCCTGATCGGTTTCTTCATAGGAGACCATCATGGGAAGTCTTGTAGCTAGCATGACCCTTGGTAAACCAGTATAAAACACTGGTTCCCCCTCAACTGGAGTACTGTGTCCAACCCTCAGCATCACACTCTGCGGTGGAAGTGAAGGGTTGAAAAGTGTAGCGCTGGAAAAGCACAGCAGGTCAGGCAGCATCCAAGGAACAGGAGAGTCAACGTTTCAGGCATAAGCCCTTCATTAGGAATATGGAGGGGGAAGGGAGCTGAGAGATAAATGGAAGTGGGGGTGGGGATGGGGCTAAGGTATGTGGAAAGGCAATAGGTAGATGCAGATGGGGGGTAATGGTGATAGATCGGTGGGGAGGGTGGAGTGGATAGGTGGGAAGAAACTTGGACAGGTAGGACAGGTCAAGAGGGCGGTGCCAAGTTGCAGGACTGAATCCAGAATGACGAGGGGGGAGGGGGGTGGGGAGGAGAGATTAGGAAACTAGTGAAGTCAATGTTATTGTCGTTTAGAAAAGGTGGAGGAAAATTCAGTTGAGTGGGCAGAAAGAGGAGGGGGGACGATGCTGATTAGATTAGATTTAGATTAGATTAGATTAGATTAGATTAGATTAGATTACATTACAGTGTGGAAACAGGCCCTTCGGCCCAACAAGTCCACACCGACCCGCCGAAGCGAAACCCACCCATATATTACCCCTTACCTAACACTACGGGCAATTTAGCATGGCCAATTCACCTGACCTGCACATCTTTGGACTGTGGGAGGAAACCAGAGCACCCGGAGGAAACCCACGCAGACACGGGGAGAACGTGCAAACTCCACACAGTTAGTCGCCTGAGGCGGGAATTGAACCCGGATCTCCGGCGCTGTGAAGCAGCAGTGCTAACCACTGTGCCACCGTGCCGCCCACAAATGTTGTGGTAATGTCACTGGGTTAGTCATCCAGAGACCTAGGCCAATGCAGTGGCAAAGTGGGCCCAAATCCCAAGGTGAAATTTAAAGTCAACCAGTAATATTTCGAATTAAAAGTTGGTCTCAGTAATGGTGACTACAATGTATGTACATGTATTTGGAAAGACAAAGACTGATTAGGGATAGTCATCATGGCTTTGTGCATGGGAAATCGTCTCACAAACTTGATTGAGTTTTTTGAAGAAGTAACAAAAAGGATTGATGAGGGAAGAGCAGTAGATGTGATCTATATGGACTCCATTAAGGCATTCGACAAGGTTCCCCATGGGAGACTGATTAGCAAGGTTAGATCTCATGGAATACAGGAAAAACTAGCCATTTGGATACAAAACTGGCTCAAAGGTAGAAGACAGAGGGTGGTGGTGGAGGGTTGTTTTTCAGACTGGAGACCTTTGACCAGTGGAGTACCACATGGATCGGTGCTGGGTCCACTACTTTTCATCATTTATATAAATAGTTTGGATGTGAGCATAAGAGTTATAAGTTAGTAAGTTTGCAGATGACACCAAAATTGGAGGTGTAGTGGACAGTGAAGGAGGTTACCTCAGATTACAACAGGATCTTGATTAGATGGCCCAATGGGCTGAGAAGTGGCAGTTTAACTTAGAGAAATGAAGTGCTGCATTTTGGGAAAGCAAATCTTAGCAGGACTTATACACTCAATGGTAAGGTCCTAGGGAGTGTTCCTGAACAAAGTGACTTTGGAGTCGCAGGTAGATAGGATTATGAAGGTGTTTGGTATGCTTTCCTTTGTTGGTTAGAGTTTTGAGTACAGGAATTGGGAGGTCATGTTGTGGATGTACAGGACATCGGTTAGGCCACTTTTGGAATATTGCATGCAATTCTGGTTTCCTTCCTATCGGAAGGGTGTTGTGAAACTTGCAAGGTTCAGAAAAGATTTACAAAGATGTTGCCAGGGTTGGAGAATCTGAATCAGCTGGGGCTGTTTTCCTTGGAGCATCGAAGGCTAAGGGGTGACCTTATAGAGGTTTACAAAATCATGAGGAGCATGGATAGTATAAATAGACAAAGTATCTTCCCTGGGGTGGGGAAGTCCAGAACTAGAGGGCATAGGTTTAGGGTGAGAGGGGAAAAATATTGGGGAGACCTAAGGGGCAACTTTTTCATGCAGAAGTTGGTACGTACATGGAATGAGCTGCCAGAAGAAGTGGTGGAGGCTGGTACAATTGCAACATTTAAAAGGCATCCGAATGGGTATATGGATAGGAAGGGTTTGGAGGGATATGGGTCGGGTGCTGGCAGGTGGGACTAGATTGGGTTGGGATATCTGGTCGGCGTGGACGGGTTGGACCGAACGGTCTGTTTCCGTGCTCTATGATTCTAAATCTAATCAATTGTTGTAAAAACCCACCTGGAGAAGGAAATCTGTTGTCCTTACCCAATCTGGCCTACATGTGACATAGAGTAATGTGGCTGATTCTTAACCGGCCTCTCAGAGGTCACATCTCTTCAGAGTGCTCTTCCTGAAAAGGCAGTAGAAGCAGATTCCTAGAATATTTTTAAGGTAGGGGCAGAGAGTTTGGTGTTCAGCAAGGAGTTGAAAGGTTATCAAGCGTAGCTGTGAGTCTGAATTTGAGGTTTCAGTCAGAGCAGCTGTGATCTTATTAAATATTAGAACTGGCTTGAGGGGCTGAATGGCTTACTCCTGGTTGTGATTTATGTGCCATCTGAAACAATTCAAAGGATGTGCAACAAATGTCAGATTTACCAGCGATACCCACAGCCCAAAAAGAATAAAGATTGGAGAAGCTGAGGCAAATCTCTTAGTGAAAAGAAAGTTGATAAGAAATTTCACCAAGGTGTTCAAATTCAAGAGGAGTCCAGGTAAGGTAAATAGGAGAAACTATCCCCTTTGGTGAAAAAATTGAGAACCAGAGGGTGCTGATTTAAGATGAATGTGAAAAGTATCAATGCTGGCACAATAGGATAAAGAATGTTAGGATCTGGACACCCGAAGTGGTGGTGGAGACAAATGAAGATAAATTTTAAGGGGAAAAACACAGTTCAGCTGTACTTTAAGTCACGGAGCGATGGGGATGTTTGTTCAAATGAGTGACTCTGTTGAGGAACATTTCAGGAATCAACTTCTGAATGAGAATAAAGTAAACCGCAACAAACACTTCAGAAAATCTGGTTCAGCTGGTTCAATGTCCCTCGCTCTGGATGAAGGGACTCAGGTGACTCAATTTTAACCACAATAGATCCACAGAGAGCGAGCAAGCTAATGTTTCGAGACCAGATGAAGTGTGGAGGGGGCGGGGGGGTGTTTGGGCGGTTTGGCCGTTCTGCCATTTAGATCATTTAATCTGAACTATTAACATTCTTTCTCCCCTCCCCCTCCCCATTATTATATAAATGCTGCCTCCTCCACACCACCTGCTTGACCCGCTCTGATCTCCAGCAATTTGTTTTTGTTACAGATTTGCAGAATCTGCAATTGTTTCGGTTCACAAATTCCCCTTCTATCGCCTCCTTTACCTTTATCTTCATTTTTACCGCGTCTCCCTTTCCCTGGAGCGACCTCCATGCCGGTCCGACACTCAATACCTTCCCCTACCACGGACACACTTCCGCCGGTCCGACATTCAATGCCTTCCCCTACCACAAACACACGTCCGCCGGTCCGATACTCAATACTTTCCCCTACCACGGACACACTTCCGCCGGTCCGACACTCAATACCTTCCTCCACCACGGACACACTTCCGTCAATATGGAGCTGAACTCTGTCAGGGTTACACCAGCTCGCACTTTCTCCCTTTGGGTCCGATGCGGCCATTCTCTGAGCTGCATTCTGTTCTGATGTTTATTTAAAATAAATTTTCTGTGGGTGTTAGTGTGGCCTCGGAATCAGGAAAGTTGATCAGTTTAAGAGCCGCTCTGAAGTGAAACTGAAGCAAATGGCCTTCACAGATTTTATATAAAATCCAAAAGAAATTTGCATTTGACAGGCGAATTTTAACACTGTAGGAGGCCCACTCTGCCGAGGCTGGCAGGTGTGAAAGATCTCAGGGCCAATACTCTAATAAAAATAATCTGACAGATGGAGTGTCGTGTGAAAATGAGAATCTGTTCACTTTGGCAGGAAGAATAGAAAAACTACATTTCAACCAAAAACCTTTGACCTTAGAGGAGTTGAAAGATTGGATAATAAAGTGTTCAAAATAATGAGGTGGATTATTTGGTCGGTTCGGCTCAGACAGGTTTGAAGCAGGACCTCACACCTAAACCTTTGGGGTGGCATGGTGGCTCAGTGGTTAACACTAGGGTCCCAGGTTCGATTCCAGCCTTCCTCGGGCGACTGTGTGAAGTTGCACAATTTCCCCATGTCTGTATGGGTTTCCTCCCACAATCCAAAGATGTGCAGGTCAGGTGAATTGGCCATGCTAAATTGCCCATAGTGTTAGGTGCATTAATCAGAGGGGAAATGGGTCTGGGTGGGTTGCTCTTCGGAGGGTTGATGTGGACTGGTTGGGCCAAAGGGCCTGTTTCCACACTGTAGGGAATCTAATTGACTAACCTGAGATATTCATAAAAACTTTAATGATCTCGGAACAAAGTATTGAAAGGAATCTGGATTTTACATTTTAATCAGCAGTCTATATTCTCATTGATTAAAAGTTTCAACAAGGGCAATTAGTTTTAAAATTGTTAACTTTATGCTTATAAATACTGTGTCTTATACCTCCCATACCATGCCTGAGGAAGGAGTTGAACTCCAAAAGCTTGCAATTTCAAATAAACCTGTGGACCATAACCTGGTGTCATTTTGTTGACTACAAGAATAGGGGTATCTAGACAAGGTAGATAGAGACTTGAAATTGGTCCAAAGGTCAAGGACCAGAGAATACAGAGACAAGGTGATCCACAAACAAAACAAAAAAATGAGTGAAACCACTTTTATATGCAGTGAATAGTTAGGATCTGGATACACTGCCTGAGGGTATAGTGAGGCATATTCAATCATTTTTTCAGTTCTCTAATTAATAATCAAACTTGACAGTATTTTGTAGATGGTTATTATTTTACCTGTCCAAGTAGTTGCAGCAATTTCTCAGAATCAAAATTCTGCAACTGTTCTATTGGACATTGGTGAAATTGACAGCACAATTTTATTCAGGTCAGCTGGCATTGTTTGCATCATAGATGCTGCTTGGCTGATATTTTTGGAGGTGCCTCCAACCTGATGAAGGAGCAGTGCTCTGAAAGCTAGTGCTTCCAAATAAACCTGTTGGACTATAACCTGGTGTTGTGTGATTTTATTAACTGGCGGATATTTAGCTATTTTGCTTTTGTACTGAGATGATTTATAATGGCCCTTGAATCCTAAAGGGTTCAAATCATGTTAAGTCAGATAGATCTTTATAAAACAAGGCAAATGCCACAGACATGCATCAACCCAATATATTTACAGTTAACCGATTTCAGCCAGCATGTACCCAATTCTAAAAGAAGTGGAAATCACTGGCAAGGCCAGTATTTGTTGCCCATCTCGAAATGCCCTTGAATAGTTTACTGTGTTCTTTGCAGTCAAAGCTCCCCATAAACCAGAAGAAAAAGACCACTTAAGAGTGCAGTGAAGAATTAACCACATTTCTGTAAGCCTGGAATTTTACATGTGGCAGACCTAAAGGACATTAGCAAGCCACATGGGTATTTTCAATTATTGATGATAGTTTCATTATTTATTTGTATTTTGGTTCAGGTATTAGGAGGAGCAACTATGAAAAGAGATCAGCCTCACACTAAGGATTCACACTAATGATTGCTACTGACCAGATTTGCTAAAATTGTTCATGTGAAGAACAGTTTTCACCAATATCCGTGCAGCAAGAGACCAACACCTACATCAATCACATGACAAATGTGTAATTGGGGAAGGGGAAGGATCCCAGCAGAAATCCAATTTAGCAAAAGTCTGATTGGAATAAAAGCACACCATCAGTTTCAACTAGTATCAATAGTCACAATCATTTTTTTTTTAATTTTGTATTTGTTTATAAAATACTGAAATGAGAAAAAGCTGTTTTAAACCAATGTTTGAAAGGGTAGCTGTACATTTTGAAAGCATGTAATCTGATACCCATTGCAGGCACCATGTCAAGTCTGTTTCCATGCTGTACATCTCTATGACTCTATAATTGCTGAACAAGCAGGAATTGAAGTGGGAGATGCACAAGATTTGAGGTTGAGGGGTGCACTGATGCAACTTTTGTTGGCAACAAAACGTAGATTGGTCGATGCACTAGTGACCAGTTATCGATGACAAAGATATTTTTGACGGCGAACAGGTCAATTTGGAAGTGGGAATAAGTTACATAAAGGAAGGAATGCTCAGTTTTTTTTAATCCCCAGCTCCGAGGAACAGTTAACTGTGTTCTTTGCAGTCAGTGCTCCCTGTAAACCTGAAGAAAACGACCTTCATTTAAGCTGTTTGTAGCTGTGACATTTAACTGAAAAGTAGTTTAACTAAGAGACTTTGAGTGAACCAGCCACCTTTGTATCTCTTACAAACCACTGGAAGCATCCAGATAAAGATGACTGAAGCAATGTGCTGACCAGCATAAGAGGCGTAAGGATTATCCCAACAAAAGCAAAAACCGAAAATGCTGAAAAAACACAGGTGGTCAGGCGGCATCTGTGGTGAGAAAGCAGAGTTAGCATTTTGGGTCCAATGATCCTTCTTCAGAGTGTTCTGAAGAAAGCTCACTGAACCCAAAATGTTAACTCAGAATAAAGAATAAAGGAGCATAATCTTAAAATTGGAGTTAGGCCCTTCAGAGGCAAACTCACACAAAGGAGAGTGAAAATTTACAGATTCAGAGATGATCAGAAATAGAGAAGGCAGAAGCTATTGACCGATTTGAAGTGAAAGATAGGAGTTTAAACTCAATGCATTGTTTAAACAAAGCAAGTTTGTAAGATCAGGGTGGAGGGTAAATTTTGTTTGGTGTGAGGTTTGGACAAAGTTGGATGAGCTGATGTTTAAAGGGTAGATCACGGGAGGTCGAGGTCAGCGAGGGTGTTGTAATAGTCATCTAGAGGTAACTGAGCTATGGATGTGGGTTTCAGCATCTTATGGACTAAAGCAGGATGGTGTCAAGAGACATTATGGAAATAATTCATTGGATGGTCAAAAGGGACAACAAAATTTTGAAGGATCCAAAACGCTTACAGGAGTCAATTGTCCTGGAGCATTGGTGACCTTATAGATGTGTATAAAATCATGGGGCATGAGTAGGGTGAATAGCCAAGGTCTTTTCCTAGGGTGGGAGAATCCAAAACTGGAGGCTGGTACAATTGCAACATTTAAGAGGCATTTGGATGGGTATATGAATAGGAAGGGTTTGGAGGGATATGGGCCGGGTACTGGCAGGTGGGACTAGATTGGGTTGGGATATCTGGTTGGCATGGACGGTTGGACCGAAGGGTCTGTTACCATGCTGTACATCCTATGACATAGGTTTAAGGTGAGAGGGGAAAGATTTAAGAGGGACCCAAGGTGCAACTTTTTCACACAAAGGGTGGTGAGTGTATGGAAGGAGCTGCTAGATTGATTACATTTAATAGGTATCTGGATGGGTATGTGAATAGGAAAGGCTTAGAGCGATAAGGTCCATATGCTGACAAATAGGACGAGATCAGTTTAGGATATTTGGTTGGCACAGATGACTTGGACCAAGTGTCTGTTTCCATGCTGTTTGACTCTATGGTTGTAGGTTTTAGAACTAGGGGACACAGTTTCAGAATAAGGGTCTCTGACAGGAGAATGCACTGGTAATCAAACTCCATTACTCCACAAGCCTTACCAAAAGTGTAAATGGCTGATTTAATCACGAAAAATGGTCAATTTGTTTCTCTATCAAGAAATAAGAGACTTTCACCAGGTTGCTTCAATAAACTCAAAAAACCTATTTAGTATAAACAAACATTATTTAGAAAAGTGGCAAAACTGTTTATCAACTAAGCTATTTTACAGAATTAAAGTATATCCTCCTTAATCCTAAGCATATGCATTTGTAGACAGCCAAGACTATACAGTTCAGCAGAGATGTCATTTTTTAAAAAAACCCAAAAACAGGAACAACATCCCTGCATGGCAAAAAAATTAGAAAGATGTAACTGGTTGACTCCTCTCAGTTTCTTTGAATCCATCAACAAGACCAAATTGATGACAGTTACAGAACGGTGGAAGATCTTTAGACCAGAGTTCAGATTCAGATGGGAAATAGTCATGATATTTGAAATTTTATCAAGTTTTCAAGCCATTTCATTGAGAGAAATATTTTAGCAAGTTATGCTTTCTGTTTTTTTCCTGAGGGGGGGGACACACTGCCTCCTTCTGCAAGTTTCTTCAGCAGCATCTCTGACCTGTGAAAACACACAGCAACTTAACCTCAGATGCTGTTGCTAGGTAATGAACAACAGACCCAAGGCTTCTCAAAGTCTGTTGGATTCTGGAATTAAGTCATAAATCCATCTCATCTCTTTCTAAAGGTTTTGCCACTCTGCCTCACCACAGTCATTTGATTTTTCTTTATACGGCATTATACCCTTTGACCTTTTGAATTTTCATTTCCAAGAAATCACACACTAAAGTCTCCAACCTAGAAATGTTCAAATAGATCCATGTTCCAATGTGGCATACACGTGGACATAGTTCTTTCCTGACAAACTGAGATGAGGAATTTCTTCACTCAGCCGCTGTTTAATCTTGGATTAGAGTGATGCTGGAAAAGCACAGCAGGTCAGACAGCATCCGAGGAGCAGGGGAATCGTCGTTTCGAGCCCCACTCTAATCTGCAGTACCCACTTTCGCTTCGCTGTTTAATCTTTTGATAATCTCCAGGACTGTGGAGGGTCAACCGTTGAGAATATTGACGATAGAGGCCAGTACACTTCTACAAATTAAAACAGTCAAAGGATAGTGTAATAGTGTTAATGTAGAAGGATAACCATTGCATAACAGAACCTCCTACACCTATTCCCCATGAAAGCAGATTGGCCGATTCCTCTTCTACTGAAGGCTACGTCCCTTTAAGTATCCGAAACCTGCAAATCTAAGATGGAACAGAGTGTTTTTATCGAGGCATTCACTAGTGAGTGCGTGGGTTCACCTGGACCGTATTGTGACCCGCCTCTTAGCAGGAGCTTTGTCAATTAAGAAGAGCTCAGTGTTAAAGTGGGGGCGGGCAGAGTTCCTTCTAATGCCTACACTGCAGCTGCTTATTCAGCGTCCAATCTTCCCAATTAGTTTACAAAGAGCGGGCTGGGTCAAATGCCGCTGAGGGAGTAATGATTTCTCTCTGACCCCGCTTTGGTGGGAGGAGAGCTGAACGAAATGTCCCTGAGTAGTTTGGCCCTGGTTTTCCTTGTCTCTGTGCTGATATTGACAGGAGCCCAACCATCTGCAGGTACGGATTCCAGTCTTCAATACTGCAAACCGCTCGATCAAATCTCATTCAACCCCAACTTAATTCCCAATTTGTGCAACGTTGGAGTTTTTATAAAAGCAAGATTTTTTTTATATCTAACCCTTAAATCAGTACCAACCGGATACTGTGTCAATCCCACGCAACGTTTGAACAGGCAATATTTGATTATCTGTGCAGCTCCATTGAAATAATTATTCTGATCATTGGACCTGAAACACTAACTCTGTTTTCTCTCCACAGATGCTGCCAGGTCTGCTGAGTTTCTCCAATTATTTCTGGTTTTGTTAGTGAAATAATTGTGCTTTTTTTATTTGGTTTACAGTGTGTAGAGTTACACATCCTAACTTTTATATTTAATCAGTGATCCCTAATTCCCCAGCCTCCCAGAAGAGGACATGTCCTCTACCCTGTCAAGATCTCTCAGCTTCTTCTTTGTTTCAATCACGTCACCTTGTCTTGTTCTAAACTCCAGATACAAACCTTGTCTACCCAACCGTTCCTTGTAAGATCACATTCCGGGTATCAGTTTGGTAAACTTTGGCTGAACTATTAAAGACACACTTATGTTCTTGCTTAAATAAGGGGAGCAATTCTGCACTTCCACAAATTGCCATCCCTGTGCTTGTCAATATTAAACCCATTTGGCCTATTGAGTTTGCTATGCCTTTCGATCACAGCTGGCATGTTTCTCAATCCCATTCTCCTGCCTTCTCCCTGTTGCCTTTGATCCCTTTTGTTAATCAAGAACAATCTACCTCTGCCTTAAATACACTCTGACTTGGCCTCCACTACCTTCTGCAGCAATGAGTTCCACATGTTCACTACCCTCTGGCTGAAGAAATTCCCCCTCATTCCACCCCTAAAGGATTGTCTTTTGACTCTCCAGCTGTGTTCTCTGGCCGTAGTCTCTCCTACTAGTGAAAACATCTTCTCCACACACACTCTATCTAGGCCCCTCTAAACTCCATTGAGTATAGACTCCGAGTCTTCAACCACTCTTTAGCCAAACCGTCATCCCAGGTTCTTTCTTGTAAACCTCCTCTGAACCCCCAGCACTTCTTTCCCTAGACACTGGACCTAAAACCCATCACAATATTCCAAGTGTGGTCTTGCCAGAGCTTTATACCGCCTCAGCAATACATCTCTGCTCTTATACTCTAGCCCTTTTTGAAATTGAAACTAAAGTTGCTCCTTCCTTCCTAACTACCAACCACGCCTGCATGTTAATCTGAATGAAGACTCTTGAGTCTTTGTCCTTCAGATTTCCTAAGCCTTACTTTTTAGAAAATGGTCCAAGCCTTTATTCTTTCCACTAAAGTGCAAAACCTCTCACTTTCCCACATTGTACTCCATCTGCCACTCCTTTGCCCACTCTCCTATCCTTTCCAAGTCCTTCTGCAGCCTCCCTGCTTCATCTACCTGTCCCTCCATCTATCTTTGTGTCAACTGCAAACTTAGCAACATTGTCCTCAGTTCCGTCATCTATATTGTTAATGTATAATGTGAAATGATGTCCAGCACACTCTTCCACCAGTTTAAATATCCCCCCAAAATTGTAAGTTTAAGCATTTGTCTTCTGTGTGCCAGTTTGTTGTTTTAAGCAGCCTGTCAAGTTTCCTTTTGTAATGTGTGCTTGACTTGCATTTAAGTAAGTGCCAAGATTAGAGTGGTGCTGGAAAAGCACAGCAGGTCAGGCAGCATCCAAGGAGCAGGAAAGTCAATGTTACAGGCAGAAGCCCTTCATCAGGAATGAGGACATTTCTGTAAGTGCTTCTATCCTTTTCTGGTGCTAAGTTTGAATAAGAAAACACACCTCCTTTTGAGGTGCCTTTACCAAATGCATCCCATTCAGATCTGAAGATGGTAGCAATTACTAACTCAATTTGTCTTTCAAACATACTAACTGGCATGTCTTGATGTTTGTAAGAAGCTGCTGAGGAAATATCCTTTTTATAGAATTGTTTTGTCTTTTAAAGGGGCAGAACCAGAAACCTGTGGAGCTATCTCTCTTTGCTGGGAAGTGACATCTAGTCTCACATCTGAGAGGTACAGTAAAGTTAACTGAAGAGAATCTACACCTGTAGAGTAACACTTTTTTTTCTAGAAAAAATCATTCTTGGGATATGGGCATCGTTGGCTGCACCATAATTTATTTCCCGTCCCTAGTTGTCCCTGAGAAGGTGATGGTGAGCTGCTTTGTTGAACCACTGAACTCCATATGCTGTAGGTAGACTCTCAATGCTGTTAGGGAGAGAATTCAAGAACCTTGACCCAGTGAAAGTGAAGGAACGCTGACCTATTTTCAAGTCCAGATGGTGAGTGGCTTGGAGTGGAAGTTGCAAATGAGTTTTCCATGTACCTACTTCTTTTGCCCTTCTAAATGGAAGTGGCTGTGGGTTTAGAAGGTGCTGCCTGAGGGCTTTTGGTGAATTTCTGCAGGTTGTAGTCAGTAGCAGTAGTGTGTACTGAGTGTCAGTGGTGGTGAGAGTGGATGCTTATGGATGTGGTGCCAATCAAGTGGGCTGCTTTGTCCTGGATGGTGTCAAGCTTCTTGACTGTTTTTGGAGCAGCACTCATTGAGGCAAGTGGGGAGTATTCCATCACACTCCTGACTTATGATTAATGGGCAGACTTTAGTGAATGTAGCAAGTAAGAGTCCTACAGCATGGTTCTGCCCTACTCTCATCTGTTGAAATATGGCTACCTCCAAAAATAGAGCAGTCTATGAAAGCTGGGCCCTATATTAATGATTAGGTTCTAAAGCCAACAGTGATTATTCAGGATTATGCCAATTTATTCCAAAAATCTTTTTTACTAAAAGAATGAATCTAATTTTAGACCAAATGTATTTGACCTAATTTCCTTGACATCCGACTTGAACACGACATTCCAACTTCAAGATTCCTTTTGTGCTCATTTTACATAATGTTCAGTTCCTATGTAATCTTTGACTTGAATGTTTCAGTAGCAGTAACAACATGCATTTATACATTGTACCCTTTAACACCAAGGGTTTCATAGTGTCTTAGTGTTTGACTGTTGAGACACATAGACAAACAGATGACCAAAAGACCAGTCAAGGTGTGTTTAGGAAGAGTCTTGAAGGAGGCTTAAAACGTTCTTGAGACAATCTCAGTCCTTTGAGCCAAGGCAGTCAAAAGCCATGTTTGGCAATGGGGTGGGGGAAGAGTCATTAGTAAAGATAAATAATACTCAAGAGGCTAGAATTAGGGGAGTACAGTTATCCCAGAAGCTGTGAAGTTAGAAGAGATGGGAGATAGGAGGGATTGACAAATATGGTAATGGTGATTGTAAATTAGTGAGCAGATGGGGTGATGAGTAAGTTATCGAGTTGAGATACTAACTTTCTTTATGGACCCTTTCATGAAAGCAATGGGACTAGCATTGCATAGCCTTCCAATTAAATACAAGCCAAGCTTTGAGAGATGTTTGGATCATTAAAATGGTAGAAAGATATAGTAAATCAAGTAACTAGTTCCTCTGGTGTTATAAAGAATAAGCAGATGACATCATAAAATTTGATTTCATTTACAATGGAAATTAAGTAGTAGTTTTTCATAACCATTCTACGATTGCAGCACAGAGGAGGCCATTTAGCCTTTGTCTGTGCTGGCCCTCTTGAAGAGCAATTCAACTATTACTGTATCTCACCTTTTTCTCACAGCCCTGCAATTTCATTACAGATAATGATCAAATTCTCTTGAATACAGTGATAAAACTTACTGCTAACATATTCCACACACTAACCATAGAGTTTTATAGTATAGAAGGAGGCCATTTGACCAAACTCTCTTGAAACCTCAGTTGGCAGAGCATTCCAAATCCTAACAATCGAGTAAAGATGGGTTTTTTTCCCCCCCTTCTTGCTCTTAAATCTCTCTTGTTGACAATCTTGGAAATTGTGACCCTTAGTTACTGACACATGAGTGGAAACAGAATATCCTTCTTTACCCCGTCAAAATTGATCATAATGTTTGAACACCTTTTTAAGATTACCTCTTATTCTCCTTGGAGCAGAGAAGATTAAGTTTCAATACAAGGAAAGATGAGAGAAAAAACTCTCATTCCTTGTATCATTTTAATAAATCTCCTTTGCACTGTCTCCAGGACTTTAAAAAAGGAAGAATGCTAGATGACATGCTCAGAACTGAAAGTAATACTCCCAATGTGGTCTGATCAAAGATTTATAAAGGTGTAGCATGACGTCCTTCTTTTTCTACTCTATGCCTCTATTTATAAACCCAAAGTTCTATAAGCTGCCTTACTAACTATTGCAACTTGCCCAGCTACCTTCACAGAATGATGCACATGAATCCTGAGGCCCCTCTGCTCCTGAACTCTCCTCAAATTTGAGCCTGTGTTTTCTGCACATGCTTCTTCTACTAAAATTTATTACCTTTCATTTCTCTGTATTGAAATTCATCTGCCGGGTGTCTGCCTATTTGATCAAACAGGCCATGTCCTGCTGAAGTTACTCAGCATCATCCTCTCAATTCACTGTTCTCCAAGCTTCGTATGATCTGCAAACTTAGAGATTTTGCTCATGACACCCATCTCCAAATCGTTTATGTAAATCAGGAAAGAGCAAGGGTCCCAAAACCAATCCCTGGGAACACCACTTTCAACTCCTCTCGAATCTGAGAAATTCCCATCTGTGCCTAGCCTCTTCCCTGTCTTTTAGCCACCTTCCACTCTATGCTGCCAAGGACCCATCAATCTCAAACATTTCTAATTGACTCATCAACCTGCCATGTGAGTGTCAAATGCTTTCTGACCGTCCAAATATACAACATTCACAGCCCTACCCCCAACTCCTGTGTCACCATATCAAAGAACTCAATTAAATTTGTCAGACAAAGCCATGTTGACTGTCTAGTGTTGATTTATTTTTCACTGTGTATATTTACCTTTCTCTTGTATCATAGCCTCAGTTTTTGCACTATTCGTGTCAACTTGTTAACAAAGTTTCCTGGGTTATCTTGCTCCTTTCCTAAACAGTGGTGTCACATTTGCGATTCTACAGTCCCATGGGACTAATCCTGTGTTGAGAGATGCCTGGAAACATTCTCTCTGCAATCTAGGATGCATCCTCTTTGGGCCTGGTTACTCCTACCTGGAGTGTTGCCAGCCTTGATTAGCATTTCTTTATCACTATACAGCTCAGTTGCTCAATGCCCACATTTTCAATTGGGCCATTGTCACCATCTTCTGATTTGGTAAAGACGGATGAAAAATATTTATTTAGTGCCTCTGCCATATCCTTTGCTTCAGTGAGCAACTTACCCTGCTGTTCCTTTATGTGCCCCACACTATCCTGCATTAATATGTTTGAAGAACATTGCAATCCGTTCCTCATGCTTCCTCTTAGCCTTCCTTATTCCAGCCTTAACATCTCTCCTGCATTTGAGATACTCTTCCTGATTCCTGTTAATATAATTATGCCATTGATTTTTCTTTAGAAACAGTTTTCCACCTGTCATCATTACTTCATTTGCCATTTACCTTTAGATCTGTGTCATCTGGTTCATGATCTTTCTGCTGGTGGGAACAGTGGCTGGATTTCTCAATTTTGTAATCATCTCTAGGACCCTCTAAGATGCTTGGAGCTTTGGACACTGAGAGCAATGAGATTTTCGTATGTAATTGGTATCAAAAGCAAGTGAAGGGAGTTGAGTGACAGGTTAGCTCTAATCTCGTTGAAACGCTGTGAGAGAGGCGTGTACAGGGTGGAATGGCCTCCTGCTTTTTCTAGATCAGGCTTTATGTATGCTGTCCTAGCCTGCTGTCTGACCTTGTGGGAGGTCCAGTGTTTAACTGCAGAAAGCCTTTTTTCTAAAAGGAGAAACGTTCACTTAATTTTCATCTTGTTCAATAAGTCTTATTCAAGTGATCCCTTCACCCTTTGAGGCAGCTGGGTTTTTAGTTTCTGGAGGGGACATCTTCCAAGGAAGAGACTGTTAAAAGCTTTGTGATTGTCCATCCCCAAGGTGGTGATATTAATGATGTCAGCAATAGCCCTGTCAAAACGCCTTTGAATTTCCAGAAATTCAACAATGGTATTTGATGAGATGTTCTTGTCATTAAACTGTTCTTTTTTTTTGCTTTGTGATTCCAGAAGGCAACTTTATTTAAACAATAACTGTGTCCTTGAGGCTGACAGAAAATCTGGCTCCTGGTTTCTGGAGCCGAGAATGCAGCACACTCTACGATACTCTCTATCGAACAAGTCATCTACCTGGAGAATCTACACCATGTGTATGTACATCTTGATAAGACTGCTTTCTTCAAAGTGTGTTTTTTCTACCCTTTTTTAACAGCTGTGCTTTGCAGATGAACCATAACATGTTAGATTAGATTCCCTACAGTATGGAAACAGGCCCTTCATCCCAACAACTCCAGACCGATCCTCCAAAGAGTAATCCACCCAGACCCATTCACTTGCCATATATTTTACCCCTGACTAATGCACTTAACACTATGGGCAATTTAGCATGGCCAATTCACCTGACCTGCACATCTTTGGATTGTGGGAGGAAACAGGAGCACTGGGAGGAAACCCACACAGACGGGGAGAATGTGGAAACTCTACACAGGCAGTTGCCTGAGGTGGGATTCGAACAAGGGTCCCTGGCGGTGTGAGGCAGCAGTGCTAACCACTGAGTCACCGTGCCGCCCCACTAGCTCTAACCTGTGTCTGTACCTTGGGATGATCTGGGTGTGAATATATAATAGGTGGTCCCTCCCCCCTCTGTGCTTGCTTCATCATGAATAGGATCAAGGCTGCTCTAGTTTTTAAACGCATCTACCTTTCTGCTAACACTGATATCCTTTTCACTTCTCTGCTTAACAGGAATCTGCCTACCCTGCCTTTAAAAGTATTCAAAGATTCTTCCTTCCCAGGAAGACAGTTTCAAAGGCTCATGACCTGTTGCTAAAGCCTTTCATCTTGCACTCATCAGCAAATTTCAAAGGGAGCAAAAATTTATATGACATGTGATGGAGGATGATGATGAAAAGCTTTGATAGCATGTCTTTTCAGCAAATTCAAGTTCTATACTATAAAAGTGTTTATTAAAGACATGTTTTTCTGAAGCCAGTCTATATTTCCTGGGATGAACTGATGGAAAGGAATTTTCTTTCCTGAAATACAGTGGATAATTTTAAGAGAATGAGATTGCTTAGAATTTCCAGGACAGAAACACGCTAGGCAGCCTCATCAGTCTGTTCTGATCGTTATGGTCCATTTTATCTATCTTTATCTGTCACTTTCCACATGATTTAAGTGTAAAAAAATGATTCAACAGGACAAAGCAGCAGTGTCTTTTAGGTTTATAGATATTGCAAATAAACTTTGCTATTTTTCTTGTAATAATGTTCAGGTCCTCCACACCTCCTGGTGGATTCCCTAAATGGAAGTGGTGCACAAATGTTTCCCATCCCGTTTGCCAACTCGGTAAGTGGCCAGCTGCTGTGAATGTGTTGAATGCTGGACAGTATGAGCGGAGCTCCCTATCTCTAATGATCTGCAAGAATTCGGCCTTTCTCTTTCTAGAAAATCAAAGACTCTGACCAAAGCTTCCAGTTCCAAAGGAGCATCAATCTGGGCTGTCAGGGAGAAGTGTTTCACATCTCTGAGGCAGATGGTGTAGCTCTGGTATTAGGTAGATGAGTACTTTCTTGTTAACCATTCTTTTTTAAAAGCTGAAAGGAGACTTATTGAAGCTTTGAATCTTGCACTTATCAGGACAAACCCAACTCCAAATAGTCTCCAGTTTTTCTCTAGGAAGAAAAGTGTACTGCATTTGGTGTGGTGTTGCCATGAAGAAATCAATGGGGCATGGTACACTCCCTAAGCTCCTGGGTAATTCAAAAAAAGGCACAAGACTTGAACATTATTCCTTTTATTGATGGAGAATGGATCCCTGGGTATGAATATATGTTGTTTCTAGCAAGCCACACTAAGCTCAACTGTTTGCAATTTGGTGCACTCATGCTTGTCCTGTGGAGTGCAAGATGAAAAGTTGTTTTTGTCAAAAGTTTGTCTTCAGTAATAAACATGCCGTGTACCACTAAGAGACTCCTTAAAAGAAGAATGCTGGAAATCTGAAATAAAACAGTACATACTAGATCAGGATTGAGTCAGGAGACCTAATTTAATATAGATCAGAGATAAGTTCATAGTTGAGAGATAATTAATATGTCAGCTTATTGACCATCCATCGATCAAACCTCTTGGTTGAATATATATAAGTAATTCTAAATGTGGTATTCTAACAGCTATCAGATTATTTGTGGGTGTTTTCAGGGAGAAAATTAAACTTTTTTTTTAACCACTTTTTGTTGCACTAACCATTGAAACTGATTCCATCTTGAAGTTCGTGCTGCCGAATTCCCCTTGAAGATCACTACAGTTAGCACTGCTCTGAGTCTCTCTTGGGGTTTCAGAGACTGTTTCCTTGAGGGTTCACCTTGCACCCTTCTGTTGTTCGACGCGAGTGGCAACAATGTGTATCGAGAGACTGTCCGAGATCAGACCGATGAAAAAATCCAAGCCCTAACACCATGTGAATGTTACACGTCATGTTTGACTATTGCAGGGCAGCATGATATCTGTGCTGCAAGCATTACAGGTAATTTAGTTCTTAATGAACCTTGCTTTTTTTTTAAACTCTCCTTTTTTTTTGCAACTGTTTACTCAAAGTCTTATGTCAACAATTTTGCTACGTCACTGTTATGCTGTAGTTTCAGGCACTCAATCAGAAAAATCTCTGCCAACTTGGTCACTATTTTCTCAACATCTGTTAAAACTAACCATGGGAAACAATGTTCTAGATCACTGGTAAATTGGTAACCAGACATAAATTGGATGAGTAATATTTTATAGCAGCAGTTACTTCCAATACTAAGTGTATAAATTTGAGGACTGAATAAATGAGTGATTAAACCTTTTTTGATTAAAAATATTTGAAAAGATTGGTAGCTAGTAATATATTGGTATTTTTATTGTGGGTTTATTTAGATTAAAAATATGAAGTGCCTAAGTTCCGTAGTATTTTGAAATGACTTTCATGTATAAGGCTAAGCTTTAAATGTCTGTTTTTGTGCATCAAGTGTTTCCTGCTATATAGTCCATACAGCTTGTAGAATTCCAAATGATTTTGTCTGCAATGATTCAACACTCCCAAATTAGCAGGTTACATCCAGTAGGCTATGCCACACATGCTTTCTGGATCTCTGTGTATTCGAATCACAGTTGGGATGTCTTCTCCAGCTGGACAGAGCCATCTGTAGAGTAAACTGGCCTGCATAAGCTGACATGTTCCTTGGCAATGGTACATACGTTCTCCTAAGCATTAAGGAACGATCAATCAGTGCCAATTATCTTCCAAATCTTTTTTTCCTTTTATCACCTTGAGTAAAATTGAGTATTATTGAGCTCAACTCAGACTTTGTAAGCAGGCTTGCTAATGAACATACTTTCCAATATTGATCCATTAAAGACCTATATTTCTTTTGTAGACCCTATGCCACCTAGTAACTTAACCATAATCAGTTCGAGTGCTCATAGCCTTACTGTTTACTGGGACAAACCAGCTTTTGGAAGCTTTGACTGGTTCCAACTTGACGTCCACTTGCTTGGACGGAGGGGCGAGGTCGCTAATCCATTACTTCAGTCTTACAGTTTGATACAAAGTGGAACAACATTTCTTATTGATGGACTGCCAGCTTGCCTGAAAGTGAACGTTTCTCTCGCATCTGTGTGTGAAGTGGTTGAGATGAAGAAAAGCCCAGAGATCTTTGTGGTGGCAAATCTAGGTAAATCGATCAGTATCGTTCCTTAAAAATGAGAATCCAATCGTGTTTGTTTTCAAACATTTGTTCACAAGATTTAGATGTCACGGACTGGGCCAACCTTCGAAGGTGACCTGGCTTTGTGAATCACTGCAGTCTGTGTAGTGTAGGTTCATAGCTCCTTGAAAGTAGAGTTGCAGGTAGATAGGATAGTGAAGAAGGCGTTTGGTATGCTTTCCTTTATTGGTCAGAGCATTGTCTCTTGGAGTTGGGAGGTCATGTTGCGGCTATACGGGACATTGATTAGGCCATTTTGGAATATTGTGTGCATTTCTGGTCTCCCTCCTGTAGGAAGGGGGTTATGAATCTTGAAAGGATTCAAAAAAGATTTACAAGGATGTTGCCTGGGTTGGAGGGTCTGAGCTATAGGGAGAGGCTGAATAGGCTGGGGCTATTTTCCTTGGAGCATTGGCAGCTGAGGGGTGACCATATCGGAGTTTATAAAACCATGATAGGCATAGATAGGGTAAATAGGCAAGGTCTTTGCCTCTGGGATAGGGGAGTCCAGGACTAGAGGGCATAGGTTTAGGGTGAGAGGGGAAAGATTTAAGTGACCTAAAGGGCAACTTTTTCACACAGAAGATGGTGCGTGTATGGAATGAGCTGCCAGAGGAAGTGGTGGAGGCTGGTACAATTACAGCATTTTAAAAGGCATCTGGATGGGTATATGAATAGGAAGGGTTTGGAGGGCTATGGGCCAAATGCTGGAAAATGAGACTGGATTCTGGTCGACGTGGACAAGTTGGGCCGAAGAGTCTTTCCATGCTGTACATGTTTGTGACTATGTAATGTAGAAACACCTACAATGCTGTTTGGACAGGGGTCTTCTGGGGATGTGACCCAGCAACAATGAAGTATAATGATTTTATAAGTAAAGTCCCCTGTGGGGTTAGGATGTATAATAATAGTGGCCACTAAGTATCACTTGCCTATTCCCATTTTTATTTAGAACTTGCCGTTATTTTGAGTAGTTTGGCTGTTTAGTTTGGTTTCTGATGAATGTGCATGACTGAAGTTCTTTGGGCTAGTTATCTAGGTTAAAGCTTTGGGTACACTTTCAAATCTAGCATAGTAGCTGGAGAAATTAAAAATACAAACTGTTAAAAATCTGGGATTGAAAGTTGTGTGGTGACCATAGAACTAAGCATTTTTTTTTTTAAGATTTAAAAAAAAATCTCATTCACTGTCCTTTCTTTTAAAGAGAAGGAAATGTACTGCACTTGCCCTCTAGCCCACAGGTGACCCACAGGAATATGTTTATTGCCCTCTGAAATGGTCTAAGCATGGCACTCAGACAAGGGCAATTGGGTGGTTAAGAAATGTGGGACTTGCCACTTAGAAATAAATATAAGAATAAGTTCCCAGCTGGGAGGGGCTAGTATGCAGAAGGGATAATAGTCTGCACGTGTGCTGTTTGGGCTTTTTGTGAAATAAACCTGGAAGACAGGCAAGTTCCTACTGCTTTCTTGACCAGATCAGCATCCCACATTTATTGCCCTAGTTTCCTGACCAATATTTGTCCCTCAAACTGGGATTATCTGGCTATTATCACATGGTATTTGCGTCCTGCTGTGTAGTTTTCCTACCACTGTTTATTACATTAGTGATTAGCCTTTGAAAGTTCCTTATTGCCTATGTAAAATTTTCTTTAGGAAATGAGACTTGAAGGCATCATATGTTTGCAAATTTCTTTATACGAGTATATGAGCCTTAATCTGTCAAACTCCTGAACCACTGCTTTTATGTTTTAATGTTCCCATCTCTTCAACCACTTAATGTTTTTCATTGCACACAGCTCCTGTGAAGTTTGTAAAAGTTACTCAGACAGCTGGTTCCACTGATGGTTATGTCGTGTCCTGGTCCGTGACAGGCGATCCAACAGAAATATTCTTCTATGTTTACAAAAATGGAGCCCTGCAATGTGCCCAGAAACAGATGGAATACATTTCAACTGGGCTCCAACCTTGTACCCAAGAGATACTAACAGTAGAGGCTGTTTGTAGGACTGGTGCAGTGGCAGACTCGAGAACAATCACTGTGGCAACAGGTTGGTACTTTATGTAAAGGATTATATTTTCTTGCCCTAGTGCCACAAGGATCGGTGCTGGGTCCTCTACTTTTTGTCATTTACAAAAATGATTTGGATGCGAGCATAAGAGGCATAGTTTAGTAAGTTTGCAGATGACACCAAAATTGGAGGTGTGGTGGACAGTGAAGAGGGTTACCTCCGATTACAACAGGATCTGGACCAGATGGGACAATGGGCTGAGAAGTGGCAGATGGAGTTTATTTCAGATAAATGTGAGGTGCTGCATTTTGGGAAAGCAAATCTTAGCAGGACTTAGACACTTAATGGTAAGGTCCTAGGGAGCGTTGCTGAACAAAGAGACCTTGGAGTGCAGGTTCATAGCTCCTTGAAAGTGGAGTCGCAGGTGGATAGGATAGTGAAGAAGGCGTTTGGTATGCTTTCCTTTACTGGTCAGCATATTGAGTACATGAGTTGGGAGGTCATGTTGCAGCTGTGCAGGATGCTGGTTA
This sequence comes from Chiloscyllium plagiosum, assembly GCF_004010195.1. NCBI lineage: Eukaryota > Metazoa > Chordata > Chondrichthyes > Orectolobiformes > Hemiscylliidae > Chiloscyllium > Chiloscyllium plagiosum. Next base: position 50,615,275 of record NC_057728.1, read on the forward strand.
GGCCACTGTTGGAATATTGCGTGCAATTCTGGTCTCCTTCGTATCGGAAAGATGTTGTGAAACTTGAAAGGGTTCAGAAAAGATTTACAAGGATGTTGCCGGGGTTGAAGGATTTGAGCTAAAGGGAGAGGTTGAACAGGCTGGGGTTGTTTTCCCTGGAGCGTTGGAGGGTGAGAGGTGACCTTTATAGAGGTTTACAAAATTGAGGGGCATAGATGGGGAAAAGGCTTGGTCTATTTATCCTAAGGTCGGGGAGTCCAGAACTAGAGGGCATAGGTTTAGGGTGAGAGGGGAAAGATATAAAAGAGACCTAAGGGGCAATGTTTTCATGCAGAAGGTGGTATGTATATGGAATGAGCTGCCAGAGGATGTGGTGGAGGCTGGTACAATTACAACATTTAAGAAGCATTTGGATTGGTATATGAATAGGAAGGGTTTGGAGGGATATGGGCCGGGTGCTGGCATGTCGGACTAGATTGGGTTGGGATATCTGGTCAGTATGGACAGGTTGGACAGAAGGGTCTGTTTTCATGCTGTACATCTCTGACTCTATGATATGTCCCAGTTAAATTTCCTGCAGAGAGCATTGCTTGATAAAATAAAGACACATTTTTTTTTTTATTTCCACACTCTAACACCAGAGGTTTAAAATATCACTCACTTGCTTGACACACTCTGTCATACAGGATTAGATGCAGTGGAAGATGGAGCAATGGCATTACAATGTATGTTGTTGCGCTTCATGGCAGGTCTATAATTTGTTAGATGACTTGATGGTCTTGTAAAGCAAAGGATCCTCAGTAAGTCATGAGGTATTTGATTTGATTGTGAACTTCATTTTGGAACAATTCAAGTCTACTCCTGCTTTCAAGGTATTATTACCTCTAGCTATTTACAGAGGATCCTCGATTATCCAAACGAAATAGTGCCCGGCCATCTTGTTCAGATAATTCACTATTCAGTTAACTGATTTTCCTCTGGGGCTCGGAGTTTTCTGTGAAGTCTGCTCCCAGTTCGGGAGACTAGGGAAAAAGCACACTGCACACAAGACCCCGCACCTCCAACCCTGTTCGCTCCCACCCTGCCCCCTGCCCGCCTCTAACCATGTCCACTCTCTCTCTGCCTGCCCCTAACCCCGCCCGACCCCACTCTCCCCCTGCCCCACCCCCCCAGGTCCAACCACCTCCCTCCAGTCCCCCCCGGGGCAGCCGGACTGTACACCAACAATAAGACTGCTGCTGCCTTTGTGGGGTAAGTCTCCAAATAGCGCGCGCTCTCACACACAACTTTTTTTGACTGGTTCCACTCTGTCCTGTGTAGGACAATGTTGGAGAGATTATCTGGGAAAGCTGGGTTTAGGGTTCACCCCTGTGTAGAACTCCAGGGAAAGTGTGGAGAGAGGGCGGGAAGTCAGTCATTTCGAGACTGTGCCTGGACTGTTGAGGCCTGTTCTCAGCAGCATTTCAGTGAGCCAAGTTTGTTTTTAATCATCGTACCTGTAAACAAAAGATGCGATCAGGGTTGAAACAGCTTTTTGACATAATGTTTCCCTCGGGACCCTTTCGGATAATCTGATATTTGGGTAATTGAAGTTCCTCTGTAGTTAATTTTCAACTGGTTTGATGATTTTCTGGTGGAATTCTAGCTCAGCAGATACTGTTCAGCAGTTACATGATCATGTAGATGACAAAGTGAAGTATGTTCAAAGTCCCAACTCTGAAGACAGGTTGTCATGAGATTACTCAACAACTTTTTACCCAACCACGTTTGGAGGAGGGATGATGTAGGGAGTCCTCACATTAAGTTAGGTTGCATTTTCTGAAAACCACTGCTTTAAGTCCCATGTCCCCATTAGAATCAAAGTGAATGTCAGAATTGGGTACTTATTTTTCTTAAATTTTCTTTTGCCTGTGAGACAAAACTCAATTGAAATACATATAAGCATTGTGCATTCATAGTTAAATATTTTGCAAAATAAAATACCTGACTATATACTGCTGACTGTGCAGCGTTTTAATAAATGTGCAACATTTTAAAATATGATTTGGAGATGCCAGTGTTGGGCTGGGGTGTACAAAGTTAAAAATCACAACCACCAAATGAAGGAGCAGTGCTCCAAATGCTGCCAATTAATCCTGTTGGACTATAACTTGGTGTTGTGATTTTTTTTTTAACATAAAATACTTCAGCTGTATTTTTAGATTGACCGGGCCCTGTCTGGTAGTAAACGTTGGTGGGTATTGGGAGCTAGAATTCCCGAGCCACCAGATGGAGCGCTTGAGTGAGAGTGTGGAAACAGTCAACATGATGAAATCCATTCAAGGAAGCTGCCTGATCCTATTGGCTGGCATCTCTGGATGGCACTAGTCCTTCCAGCTGAGGGATATAATTCCCACTTTGCTCGTTTAGGCTGCCATCACCATTCAAGCGTACACATTAGAGTAAGAATAGCCTGCTGTTTGATTCTGCTCACCTCTTGAATACAAAATGTATAACAACAGATATGATTGTGACCTCAGTTGCACATCCCTGTCTCACCCTGAACCTTTGACTCCTTTGTTAATCAATCCTTCTTCCTTTTTAAATATTTAATGACTCTGCCTCCATCACTCTCTCCATGGGATAATCTAGAAGGGAATGTCATAGTATTAGGTTAAGGAGTGGCAGGTGAGGATAATTACTTCTCTTGAAGGGTTATGCCTCTGTGGAATTTGCTACCCTGGAGTGTGGTGGATACCAGGACATTGAGTAAATTGGAGGAGATAGACAGACTTTAAATTAGCAACAAAAACAGAAGTCAAGAAAAATCAGCTAATGTTTTGGGCCCAGTGACCTTTCCTTCTAAGTTTTAGTTTTGTCTGAAAGGTCTTGGAGAACAGGCAGGAAAGTGGAGTTGAGACCAAGATGAGATTAGCCAGGACCACATTAAATGGTGGAACAGGCTCAAGAAGCTGAATGGCCTATTCCTACTGCTCTTCAATGAAGATATCCAAAACTCATGATCTTTTTGAGGGGGGGGTTGGGAATGTATTCCTCCTTATCTCTGTCTTAGATGGGAGAAATGGTGGAACAGGCTCAAGAAGCTGAATGGCCTATTCCTACTGCTCTTCAATGAAGATATCCAAAACTCATGATCTTTTTGAGGGGGGGTGGGAATGTATTCCTCCTTATCTCTGTCTTAGATGGGAGAACCCTTTCCTTAATTCTATCCTATCGAACAAGGGGGAGCAACACTTCAGTATTCACGCTGTCAAGAACTGTCAGATTCTCAAAAATGAGTACTCCTCATTCATCGGCCCAATGAATACTGGCCCAACACTTCTTCCTCCTTAAGATAAACCCCAAATTGTGGCTATCAAGTAAGTTAAATCTTGTAAATGGCTTCCAATATATTTACAATCTTCCTTTAAATCAGAGTTCAAATTATATAGTGTTCCAGATGTGGTCTCATCAATATTCCACAGCACTGCATCAAAACATCCTTTTTATATTCCATTTCCCCTGATGTACACACAACAATATTTAATTTGAGTTCCAAATTACTTGCTGTAGCTGCATACTAACTGTGTTACCAGGACACCCAGACCCCTGCCACTCTGTACCTTTTAAATACCTCCATCTCTCTTCTTTTTAACTGTTGGTTTTCTATTCCTGCCAAAGTGGATGCTTTCATATTTTCCCACATAGTCCATGTGCCAGATTTTTGCCAACTTGCTAAGCTATCTATATTCCTTTTCTGGACTCTTGTGCGCTTCATAACTTGCTTTCCAATCCAATCTCACTTGTTTTGTAGACCCATTGGTCTGTGGAATAATGTTACTTCTGCCAAGTAGAGAGAATTTGTAATTAGTGGTTTTAGTTTTGTTGTATTTGACTCTGTTATGGGCTTTCTATTCATTTTAAAATGTGTATTAATTTCTAGCTCCTGAAACAATCACTGATTTGTTCTACAAGCGAGCTGTTGATGGAGGCTTTTTCTCCTGGAAACCCCCACCAGTATTTCATGGTGTTTCTATCAGCATTGTTAACACATTAACAGTTTTCACCAGGAAGAATTATTACCAAGTGCTGGGCTTAGAATCTTGCACCCAATACCAGTTTGTGTTTGAAGTAGTCTGTGGGCACTGGAGGAGTGAAGCTATCACCAGGACTGAGTTCACAGGTATGCGAGAATTTATTAACAATTGCAAGCCTGTAGTATAAAGACACTTTTTAATTTTAGATTTTTCTATATTTTTAATTGTGGACAAATGAGAACAGAACCAAGGATTGCTGTACGGTTTGAAAGCAAGAAACTTGATACTAGCTTTCAAAACATATTCATGGTGAATACTTTGCCCAGTAGCTGTTTCCATCTTTGGTTACAGGTGAGTGGTAGTTGATCAGTTATTGACAATGACAAAGGCCTAGCTGTGAACAAGATACATGGAAGCCTTCAGATCTCCCATCAGCTCAGCTCTCTCTTCTCTGCAGTAAAAGCCAGGTTAAGTCTGAAACACACACAATACTTTAAATTCATCAGTTGTTGTAAGCTATGACTTTTAATCAATAAATCAACCTTTTGTAAGTGAAGTAGCCAACTTATACCTTGTGAAAGCATCTGGAGAAGGAATACTGAGAAACAGCAATTCTGATCAGCACAAAAGCATCCCAGGGAATCCTGTGAACAGAGATCACAGAACTGCTTTCCTATTTTCCCTCTGTCCAATACAAGTGTAATGCACCAAGAATAGCATTGACTTTTGTCTGTTAAAGATTCCAATCATTCAATAGCCTGCCAGTACATCAAAAGAAATTAACTATTTGAATATTTTGTTGGTGGTTTTCTCATTATGTGCAAATATTCCCAACACTGGAGGTGTGGGAAGGTGGGGAGGGAGAGAATGGAGATGTAAGGGGGTGGCATAAAGAATAACTTCTATATTCCCTGTATAATACACAGGAATTTACTGCATCTGAAGTAATTGTGCATTGTCTCCAGCTCCATCTGGATCATGAACGTGCACAACTAGGGTGGGAATGGGACTGACTCGATTGCATCTACAATGATAGCAAACATTTAAAGGGCTGAATGGCCTCCTTTTATGTGCTGTAATTCCCTTTTGTGTTATTATAACCTGAGTTAGGGTAAAGAGGGCAAATTCAAGAGATGACAAGAAACCAATGTTCTTGAACAAACTAGTGCATTTGGAGGGTCTGCTTTTTAACAGGTTTTTGTCTTTGAATTCCATAGGTTGTCCTGTAGACATCCCGCCTTCTGGTTATAGAAGCATTGTGGTGCTGCCAGAAACAATACATGTCCACATTTACTTTCCTTGGATGTTTTCTGATTACATGAATGATCCGACTTCTAGAGCATACGTAAAGCTGGCAACTATTGCTAATTCCAAGGTGAGATTCAAATGAATGTTAAACCATGGTTTAACCTTAGAGAGGTAACAAGATAGAATAGCATGTTTGTGAAAGGAACCTCTTATGTGGTGAGATTGTAGCATGGTGGCTCAGTGGTTAGCACTGTTGCCTCACAGCGCCAAGTTTGATTCCATTATGAGGTGACTGTTGAGTTTGCACATTCTCTCCCCATGTCTGTGTGGGTTTCCTCTGGGAACCTAAATAGGGGAAAAGTTGATTCCTCTGCTCGGAGTCCTAAACCAAACTAATGGCTTTGTTCTGTATATTCTGCATGTCATAAATCCATCAACTTAAACATCGCATCCATTAAAATATCTTCTAACCAACCTGTACAGAGATGGTATTACAAGCCTCTTGGAGCAGGTGGGACTTGAACCAGTGTCTCCTGGCTCTGAGGTAGTAGCACAACCTCTATGCCACAAGATCCCTTCATCTTATCCATTAATAATTTTCATTTTTATTGATTTTTAGATTCTGCCATGGCTGGTTTTAAACCAATTTCTCTGGATTAATGGTCCAACAATAACATCTCTACACTACACTATTGCCTGCCCTTGCCACCATCTCCATTAATGTTATCTATTTTCTAATCGCCCTCTTTAGAGTTGCTATCACTCACCTTTTTGGAGTAGCTGGGTTTTGAACCCAGAGGTAGGGACGCTACCACTGTGCTGCAAGGTGCACTCCATCTTTTGCATTAGCTTTTTGTTCTTTTCTACATTTGAATACAAAGGTGCTGGATTGCAGTCACCTGCTTTAGTGATGTGGATCGGAATTCCAGGATGACCACCTGATGTTTTTCTTTCTTTAAAGAAGTTCTTTGGACTGACCAAAATTCCTCCGCTTCTATTTTAAAGTTCACCTTCTAAAACTCAGAATATATTGCCTTTTTTTTTTGTCGCAACATCCTGCCTTAAATATGGAGGCAAAACTGTACTCACTACTCCATTACTTTGCCTCTGCGGCAAAACATCCATCCTTCATATTGCATTCCTCTCCAACAAATAATAATTCAATTTTTGGACCATTTAGAATATAATAATAAAAAGGGATGAGTGCAGGGCCATTAGACTAATTTGATAATGTTTCAAAAAGCTGGCACAATCATAATGGTGTACTTAATATATCATTCCATAACCCATCTTGAGTAGAGTTATTTCTATCTGGTGAAAGATTAGACTTTGACTATTTCCTTCTGTTTTTAAAGAAAGCCATGACACCTTTTCATTGAATAAAAATATTATGCCAGCATAAATTTAAATTTAAAACATGAATGAAAAGGTTAAAAAAAACTGTTACGTTGACAGGAGCAACAGTTTTAATAGACTGAAATATAGAGTGCCCCGGTCCTTCCATCTCCTGTGCCCAATGTTCTTGTATTAATTTCACAGATTCTGCAGTTATTCCTGGATTCTGGTCAATTCTCCAGCGTAGAAGTAGAGATGTTGTACTTGTCAAAAAGCAATGATACAGTTGAGATGAATGTTGCAGTGGGTGTCCACTTCAGTGACCCCACCTCAAGCCTTATGCATCTCTTGTCCGGTGTGAATCACTCTAATGTGTATCCAATGGGCAGTGGACTGTTCTGGAAAGGTGAGTGAACAACAGTTCCTTCTGTCACTTTAAAATGTATACCATCTCTAACCGCTGTTTTAATTACTCATTCAAATGTACCTCCTGTTTAGCTCAGCATCTGATTTATGAAATGTCTTCCCTTTTGAGTAAACAAATCTGGCTGCATTTTTCATTTGATTCTCCAGGTAGAAATTTAAACCAAACATTAGTTGTCCAAGTTCTTGGTTTTTTTTTTGTTTGTTTGTTAAATAACCGATAATGTGGATAATTGTTTATATAACCGTCATAAATTTAAAACTATTTTCGTGTAGATGAGGATGAATGTGCAAATGCTACAGCTAATGATTGCCCAGTGGAATCAGACTGCATCAACACGTTTGATTCTTTCACATGCGTTTGTCATCAAGGATACTTCGAACCCAGTGGACATGAGAGAGCTTGTAAAGGTATAGTTCTCTTCTCCTGTCAATGAGAAGCTGAAACTTTAATGTGGGCATCTTTTCTTAATTCACTTAATGAATAAACTGAGACACTTTCAACAAACCGATAGTGCCATTATACTGTAAAACACTCAGCAACTTTTTTTTTAAACTTTTTGTGTGGAGCTAGAGAGTGAGGGAAAAATAGTTAAATAGAGTCATAGAGATGTACAGCATGGAAATAAACTCTTCGTCCAAATTGTCCATGCCGACCAGATATCTTAACCTTATCTAGTCCCATTTTCCAGCACTTTGCCCATATCCCTTTAAATCCTTCCTATTCATATACCCATCCAGATGCCTTTTAAATGTTGTAATTGTACCAGCCTCCACCACTTCCTCTGGCAGCTCATTCCATACACTCACCACCGTCTGTGTGAAAAAGTTGCCTCTTAGGTCTCTTTTAAATCTTTCCTCTCTCACCCTAAACCTATGCCCTCTAGTTCTGGACTCCCCCACCCCAGGGTAAAGACTGTCTATTTACCCTATCCATGCCCCTCATGATTTTATGAGCCTCTAAGATCACCCCTCAGCCTCCGTTCCAGGGAAAACGACCCCAGCCTGTTCAGCTTCTCCCTATAGCTCAAAACCTCTAACCCTGGCAACGTCTTTGTAAATGTTTTCTGAACCCTTTCAAGTTTTACAACATACTTCCAATAGGATGGAGATCAAAAATGCAGACAGTATTCCAACAGTGGCCTAACCAATGTCCAGTACAGCTGCCACATGACCTCCCAACTCCTATACTCAATGCTCTGATCAATAAAAGAAAGCATACCAAACGCCGCCTTCACTATCCTATTTCAAGCTGATGGCATTTCCATCAGCACTGGAATAAGTTTATAGGTTTAATGGTTCATAAGCAGCCGGGTAAGAAGGTTGAACTCTATGCTTGATTTTCTTACTGATTTAAAAATCTCAGCCTTGAGCACATTAATCACCCAGTCTCAATAACTCTGCAGTGTTTCTTTTTTAAGAAAAAATCAGATTTACTAATCTGAGAAGAAACTCCTCCTCATCTGTATTAAATGATCAATTCTTTTACTCTCCTTGTGCTGTCTGGCCCTACACTCTCCTACAAGGGGAAGTGATGTTTCTACATCTATTCCTAGCATCTGCATAAGAATCTTTCATATTGCAATAAGGACACCCTTCATTTTTCTAAACTCCAATGAATATAATCTCGACCTCAACAGCTTTTCTCCATATCCAGGCTCCGTTTAGTGAACTTTCTCTGAACTGCCTCTAATGCCAGAAGATGAAAGACCTCCTACTTTTTATACTCCATTCCCTTTTGAAACAAAGGCCAATGTTCCATTTGCCTCTCCCATTACCTGTGGATACTAGCTTTTTGTGATTTAGGCACAAGGAGCCCTAAATTCCCTGAGTTGCAATTTTGTTTCATCTTTTTCTTTCCATTAAAGAACAAAAATTCAGCTCCTCTTTTCCTCCTGCCAAAACACATAACCTCCCCATTTTCCCGAAATTGTATTCCATCTGCGAGCTATTTGCCCATTCAACCTTTCCATATATCACTGCAGACTCGATCATCTTCGCTACTCGCCTTACATTTTTGGTAATCATTTTGGATTTTAAAGCTTTCTTAATCCTGAGGTTTATTGTTAATCTTTGTCACATTGTATTTTTTTTTCTTTCAACTTAGTCTATCCATGACTTACTTGTTTAACCGGTAGCTTATCTCCATCTGAGAATCTTCCTTTCTCTCTATCTTTGCTGTGAACTTTTTTTAAAACGTCTGCCATTATTCCTCAGCCATCATTGTCGCTCAACTCATTTCAAAGTTCACTCTATTAAGCTGTGTCCTCATTCCTTTGTAATGGTCCTAATTTGAGTTTGACACAGTTGCTCCCAAACTAAGTTTCTCCCCCTCAAACTGAATGTTGCTGCAATTACAAAGGAATTGATATTTGGGAAGATATGGTAATTTTCTTTTGAAAGGGGTGGAAAGGATTGGTATTCAATCTAATATTGTCCATCCTGTTTTTTCCCTTTTTTTGCATTTTGTTTTTTCTTCAAGATGTCAGCTCCTTTCTGGAGTATAGTCTGAGTGTACATCCTTGAGCTATTTTAACCCAATGGCTGTTTCTTGTGTGTAAGGTCAGGCAATAAGAGAAAAAGTTAAACAAGCTGATAACATTCAACAAGTTAGACAATATGTCTAGACCCAAACAATGTGAATGTTTGAGTTTGTGACTTCCTAACCTTTTATCAGAACTAATGAAAATTAGCAATATAATGTTTGAACAATTTAAAAGATGTTTTTGTTTTGGTGGGGCAGGGGAGGGGATCGTGGTAAGAGAGAGGGAGGGTGAAGGACAGTAAAGATTGCACTAATGACACTTATCATTCAGAAACCATAGGGTGCCCTGATGGGATGAGTAAAGAATCAAGGATGTCTAGGTCAGGTGTGAACGGCAGGATGGTAGCTATCTGAAAAAGCAAAGAAATGGATTAAGGGATATGTATTTGGTTAATGCTGTAACTAGGTAAAGCACCAAATGTGCATAAATAAAGTTGGAGTGATCCTCCCAAACTCCCATCCAGCCGCTGTTTTATAAAATTGCAGTGGCTAAATTGACTTGTGCCAAAAATACCAAGCCCATAGAATGGCTTCCGAGCAATCACAATTGTGTTAACTGAGCAGATAGTACCTGGCTTTTATTGTAGCCATGGATGTGGGAGATCTGAAACTGAGTGCTGGAGAAACTCAGCAGGTCTGGCAGCATCTGGTGAAGGGAAAACATTAAAATCCTTTATCTCTTGTGGCCTACACATGATTCCACAGCAACACTGTCACTTTAATTGCCCTGAGAGCGTGCAACCTGGTTGTGTTGAAACACTTAAATAAAAAGAAGCGCAGATGGAGGCGATCTGAAGCAAAAACTGAAATTGCTGGAGAAACTCAGCAGGACAGGCAGCATCTGTTTTCTCTCAAGTCATTTTGTTTTAGTATCAAAAACCTCCTTCGGGCTTTTGAGGATAGCTGACAAACGTTGCCCTAACTATCAGCACCAACAAGTGGTGAACAAATAATAAAACCCTTTTTTTAGTCCCTTGTGCTCTCTGCAGCTGAAATTAGTCATTACACAATTCAAAGCTCTCTTTCGCAAACAGTATACAGAGGAACCTTGATTATCCAAATATTGATTATCCGAATTTCAGATTATACGAAAAAGATCTCACGGTCCCTCAAAAGCTTTACATCAAAGTGTATTTGATTTACCTGTACTGAAGAACGTGTGAAAACACTGGCAAAAACAAAGAAACACCAGCACCTCCAGCATCAGCGACTGGATATTTTTATAGGTAAAGATTAGTTATACAGCCCTTTGCAAAAGTGTTTTACAGGGTATTCCTGTCACCTTTCTGGGCCATTCATGAAAAACATGGCTGAGAAAGCCCTTCCTGAAGAAGGGCTAATGCCCGAAACGTCGATTCTCCTGTTCCCTAGATGCTGCCTGACCTGCTGCGCTTTTCCAGCAACACATTTCCATCTCCGATCTCCAGCATCTGCAGACCTCACTTTCTCCTTGAGAAAGTAAACCCATGCGAGGTGGTGCTTCTCTCTTTCTATTGCGACACTGAGTTTTCAGAAACTGACTAGTGCTTTTGTGCACATAGAAGCTCTTTGGGACCTTGTTTCATGCTAGGATTTCACACAATATTTATGTGATGGTAAGTCCTTCTCCGTTTCACCTGTAATTTGCAAAGATAAGTTTGTTTAAATAGCAGACTTATTAAAATTATAGAATTAAACAAGTTATCTGGTAGAGCACAGCGTTAGATTGGTATGGCTTCCCTTGTTTAAGGTAAATTCAATTACCTGAATAATCAATTATCCGCCCATTTTGTTTGGATAATCGTGGTTCCTCTGCATTAATCAGTGCATGTTTTAAAAGCTCATTAAACAATATTTTAAAATGTCTCAACTACAACAAGCAATGCAGGAGGTCCCATTGACATTTTCGACTCTCTCTCATGGCCATCCAAAAGACTACATCCATCATGCAAAATCTCTGATATTTTAATGATGAGGTAACAACACTATAATGAAGATAGTTAAAGCCCTGGGATTTGCTCTTGAGAGAAATTGTATTGAAAAGTGGGAATCTTATGCTAAAACCTCAGTATATTTAGAGCACAGTATGTACCTCTGGTCCCTGTCATAAGGGTGGCACTGGAGAAGATTAGGATGATGAACCAACTGAAGTACGAACTCAATGGGACTTTTTTGGTTCCAAAGAGCCAAATTGGATTCAAAACATTAACTGTTTCTGTCTCTTCACAGATGCTGCTAATCCTGCACAGTTTCTCCAGCACTTTTTGTTTTGGAAAAGGCTGAAAGAGAAATAAAGGAAAGTGAGGGGAGCCCTAATAGAGGTCTTGGATTAATTTTATAATGAAGTCTTGTGATACCTAGTTTTGGGCGTGCCATTAAACAGATAATGGTCCTTAATGAATCAAAAGAGTAATTCGAGAGAAACTTTGTTATCTAGAGATGTGTGAGAATGTGAAACTTTTCTACCATGCGTGAGGGGAGGTTTTTAAAAAAAAAAATAAACGTAGGTAGAAGAGAAGGAGTTGTAGGATAGGTCTGCTATGATGGTAGGATGCTCAGAGTAAATATTATATGACAAGCGAGGCTGTGTAGTCACCTTTGCTGTAGACTCAGTAGCCCAATGGAGTAACTAAAACCAGTAGGATTTCTCAATAGTGATGCAGCGGGGTATTAAACTACAGGCAGGAAAATTTTTTTCATTGGGTCTAACGTTTAGTATCAAGATGTGGATTTCTCTCATCTACAAGCGTTGTCTTGTTTTGGTTTCGCCTCTTTAGATCACGGAGTATTCACAAGGTGTGAACCAGATTTAATGAAAATAATTGTGTCAAAAGAATATTTGGCAGATCAGTTGAAGTCCGGATTGAATCTGGTCTTGAACGATGGTAGCTGTGCTGTCAAGGAAGGGCACGAATACTACACCTTTACAATCACTGAAAAGCAGGATTACTGTAGAGGACAGCTGCTGGTAAGAAAGATATTCCTTCCTCTCTCAAGCTAAGGCCAGAGATGTATTGTGTGAAGTAATGATCTCAACTGATATGTTTTAATTGAATTTGGTAATACTTTGAACTGGGTATATGTGGACACACTTTTTAAACTTACAATTTAAATTCTATTTGCATTTTAAGTTTGAATAAATTTTTGTAAATTAAGACCTGGTAACAGGTCAAGTCTCAGCTTTGATTTTAAAATGCTAAGGAGATCAAAATGCTATTTGGTGTCTCTTTGAATTTTTCTAGATAAATGAGACACACAGTATATTTAAACATGTCATCACTAATGACTTCCATTCTGATTTAATAATCAGAGAAGAGCCGTTAATATTTGAAGTGAAATGTGCCTATCTACGTCAATCCTTGGTGAATATGCCTCTGCCAACTCCCCCACACATCAGGTAAATAGTTGTTACTCTTTTTTTTACTAGGATTGAGTTTATTGATGGCCATTGATGCAAAGAGAAGCGGGAACGAGGTGGATGAAAATGATTAAAAATTTTGTCTTTGTCTTGCCTTTGTGTATAACAGACTGCTCAATGTCTGGCAATCGACTGATTTTAAGAGAAGCATTTGGGAACTCCTGTAAATGTATTTTTTTTAAACTATTGTACAGAATGTGAAATTGATCTTTGAATAGGTTTGGGGTTGCTGTGCCCAGGTTAGCTCATTGTTTGGACCAATAGAGAGAACAACAAGCTTAAATTAGAATCTGTTTTACAACACTGACCATTTGTTCCAGTGCATTTACCTTGGTGTTCTCATGTTGGGTGTGGCTCAGTGACACTCATGTCTCTGATTCAGAAGGTTATTGGCTCATTTCCCACTCCAGTGACTTGAATGCAATTTTTTCCAGTGCAAAGTTAAAAATCATGCAACACCAGGTTATAGTCCAACAGGTTTAATGGGAAGCGCACTAGCTTTCGGAGCGGTGCTCCAAAAGCTAGTATGCTTCCCATATAACCTGGTGTTGTGTGACTTTTTTTAACTTTTGTACACCCCAGTCCAACACCGGCATCTCCAAATCATGTTCCAGAGCAAGTCATGAGGAAAAGCTGTGTTGTCCGAGGAACCATCATTGAGTTGAAGGGGCAGCGAGTAGTTTTTGTTCTTGATTGATCATAAGAGATTTCATGACACTACTTTGAAGAAAAGCAGTAATGGTGAGGAGATAATGTTAGACAACATCAGTCTCTGATTCACTATTAATCCCTACATTTAACATCTGAAAAGTGCTTTACAGCCAATGAAGCTTAGCAATGTCTTGAGGTAATTTAAAGGCACTCTGTAAATACAAGTCTGGACTTCTACATAAACTACTACCCAGCTTCCCTCATCCAGTTTTCAATATATTCTCTATTCCTTTCTTTCTTGTGTTTATTCAGATTCACCTTTACACAACTACACAATTCACCTCAATTACTTTCATTCCATTTGGTAGCGCGTTTCACGTTCCAAACAATTCTCCTTAATTCCAATTGGACTTATGGCTGGTTTCAATTTATGGTCTGGCTTTGTACAGAGATAATAATACAACTTTTTTTCTTGTTTCTTGCTGAGGATTTTTAAGCCCATCGTGCAGTACCATGAAGAAAAACTCCAACTCACTATGACCCTCTACAAAGACCATACTTTCTCGCCTGATGCTGCTTATGGTGCAAGCCCAGTGATTTGGCTGAATGATGATCTCTATTTGGAGGTCAAATCCTCTGGGGCTTTTGGCATTGCGTTTGTGCTGCAAGTAACTTCGTGTTGGGCAACGACCACACCTGACTCTCAAGAGAAAAGGAAATTCCACTTCCTTCAGGATGGGTGAGTAAAATTCTCAGTGTCTCGGATATGTTTTCAGTTTTGTCCCTTGTTCCTTTTATAGTTGTGAAGGTCTTTGATAGAGTAAATAAGGTGGTTGGGAGCAAGGGCTGCTGTTTCCATTGGCAGCAAAGTCCAATACCATTGGACAGAGAGGTAATGGCAAAATACACTGTATTCATCTCAGTCAGGTTATCAGTGTGACCACATCTGGAATATTGTGCACAGTGTTGATCACCACCTTTATTTAAGGATGCAGATAAATGCATTGGTAAACTTGTTTTGAACTGCTTCCAACCTAAATACAGGTCATTTTGGGAGGGAACGTTGGACAGACCAGCCTTGGATCTGTTGCAAATTAGATTAAGAGGCAAGTTGATTGAACATGAGAACTAGGGGTATGAGGATGCAATTTAGCACCTCAAGCCTGTTCCGCCACTTAATACAATCCTGGCTGATCTCCTGTCATGTCAGCCTCATCTCCACTTCCTTGTGCACACTCCATAGCACTTCAACTCAACATCTTGAGATCCTGAGGTCTCTTAACTTAGTTGATGCGGACAGGATGTTTCCTTTTGTGGAACTCATAGCCACTGTTCTTAAAAATAAGTGGCTGCTTATTTAAAACTGGAATTGTTTCATTTTGAGGGTCAGGAGTCTTTGGAAATGTCGTCTTGAAAAGTAGAATTGGTTTTTAAAATGGGAGTGGATAGATTCTTGATAAGACAGTGAGAAGTTACGAAGAGTGAGTGGGAATGTGGATTTGAGGTTATAATCAGAAATACCATGATCTTCTTGAATGGCACAACAAGCTCAGGGGATCAAGTAGCCAATCCCTGGATTCTTTCTTTCTTATGTAACAAGCTAGAATGGTCAAGAATTCATTGTCTGGGGAAACACACTACTGAATTTATTTCAGTCTATGTTTAGGGAACTGTGGATTTTAAGGCAAGAGCAGGGAAGTGGGTGATCGGAACTTTTTTTCAAATACAGCTCAGCAAGGAGGGCAAATTTGGATACTTGGCATACTATGCCATTATCCAAGTCTTTAAAAACAAAATGCAAGTAAGTAAGGCCCTTGTGGGATACCACTGGTCACATCCTGCCAATTTGAGTATCTACCCACTATCTCTACTTTGTCACCTATAATTCCACCAACCAACTTCTCAGCTACGTCAGTAATTTGTCCTCCAATTCTATGGGCTACAATGTTTTTTCTAATTAAGACAATCTCTACAGAATAAGTTCTATTCTCTTGTACTGGCGATAAGCCCATTCCTTATTAAGAAATCTGATCTTTTTGTTTAAACCCAAATTTCTAGGCAGTTGATCATCTTAGTAACTGGAAAAAATATTTTTGTTTTATAATGTGATGCATGAGGTCATGGGTCAAGAATGACAGCACACTCCCTAGTTACTATCCTAACATGCCGAAGAAGAATCATGCCCGAAGTAAGCAGTTTAGAGACAAGAAAATTATTTAAAGTTTTGAAATAAAAATCCAACAAGACTTTTCTCTCTTAGATATGCAAAAAGGTGTGAACTGCCTCAATGGAGTCAAAATATGTTCATTATTTTTCCAAGTTGGATGCTTTAAAGAATGTTCTTCCAATGGTTTAATAAAATTAGGAATACTTAAAAGCTATTGAAACAGTTTAAAACTGATTTGATACCCTTTTTGTTTCAGCTGCAAACAATTTTGCCTCATCTATTAATTCAGACCATTTTAGAATATTTTCTTTTTTTTTGGAGAAATTATAAACTGGTAACAGCTGAAAGATCAGTGTGGGTGCCAGATCAATACCATGCTAGGAAAGGTCAAAAGCACACTGAGTCCGTCTGTCTATAAAAACGAGCTGTTAAAAGTTTGCTTAGCAATTTGGAGCACAAATTTAACACATCAGTATTAACAGCGAAAGAGCTAAGAGATTCCCAAAAAGATACAATTCACATTGAAGACCAATTTAGAATCAGATGAAACTTCATATTCAATAACTAGAATGTTATTAAGACACACTTTCAGAATCTAACGACCACTTCTGAGCAAGTGCACAGAAAAGGATTTGGTGTAGTCTTTCAGATGGGGAACTAGCAAACTGAATAGTTGAGTTGGTGATTGCATCTACAAATTTGCTGATGACACCATGATATCTAACGACAAGTCAAAATATAGAAGGGAGATAGAGGGCTTGCGACGTGGTGCAAAGAGAACAACCCCTCTCTCCACGTTAGTAAAACTAAAGAACTGATCATTCAGGGAAAAAAAAGGAGAACATGCCCCCATCTACACCAACAGAATGGAGTTGGAGAGTCCCAGTTCCTCAGAGTGACTATAACCGACAACCTGCCCGGGACTTCCCACATAGATGCGACAGTCAAGAAGGCACAACAACACCTCTTCTTTCTCAGGCAGCTCAGGAAATATTGGCATATCCATAAGGACCCTCACCAACTGTTACTGATGCACCATTGAAAGCATACTGTCCGGGTGTGTATAGGCCTGGTACGGCAACTGCTCTGCTCGGAAGAAACTGCAGAATGTGGTATGCACAGCTGAGACCATCACGGAAGCCAACCTCTATCCATGGACTCCATCTACACAGCTCACTACTGCAGAAAGGCTACCAATATCATCAAAAATCTATCAAACCCTGGTAATGATCTCCTCCAATCTCTTCCAACAGACAGAAGATACTGAAGCCTGATCACACACACATCAGCAGGTTTAGGAATAGCTTCTTCCTGGCCATTATTAGATTGAATGGACAGTCTAGCCTCAATAAGCAATGTAACCTGTATGCCTTGAAGTCTCTTTGGTCTATACATCCTTGCTTACTGTCTGTACTGCTCATAAACAAAGCTTTTCACTGTACTTCAGCATACGTGACAGTAAGTAAATCAATCAATGCATCTTCCCCCATGAAATTGCCCAGCAAGTATTTCTTAGATTCAATCCTTAATGTCAAAGGATAAGGATGGATGCAAGTGTGAAGCGATTCTCTCAGATCGTCGAAGTTTGCAGGTCCTAAGTACAGACTCGACAGTTGATACAATCACTAGCGCACCTGAATATGGGAGGCAATATCCAGCTTTCAATCAATTTGCAAGGCACGAGGCAGAAGCAGTGCACTCATGCAAAGTCCAAAGCAGCTATGAAGAATCAGCCCAAACTGATCATGAATAAGGAACACCTTTTCAAGCTACAATACTGGTCACCTGGTAACCAGCCTTGCACATGAATTGATCAAACCAGAATCTGTAAAGATGTTACAATGAGTGAACACATGTTTCACACACCTTCTCTCCATCTTGTGGAAGGCATCAACTTTGCAAACATTACACATTGTATGATAAAGGTCATCTGAAAACTGGTGACTGTTATTCCTGAAGGTTGGCACTTGTTCCAGTATCAATATACTACCGCTGCAAATTCTCATCAGACCATGTGGCCCCAGGCTTGGGAAGCCATGATACAATCTGTTGAAGGTAAAATGTTAAGCAAGTGACTGTATTCACCAATTCTGTGAAAAATCAATATTGCTGATCTGTAAATGTTCTACTGAATAGAGTTTGCTGGATTGAAATACACCATAATCCATGGAATCAGCACCAGACATCTGGATTCACAACAGAAACTGCAGTAGATTATTCAATAAATACTGAAACAAACAAAATCCGACATTTCTGGGATATCTCTGCAGGTTTGGCTGCATCTGTGGAAAGAACACAAATGCTGCTGGATCTGCTGAGTTTTTTCCAGTAGTGTGTGTGTGTTTGTTTGTTTGTTTTTATTATTTAAGAAATATTTTCAGAACTAAATGAAACACTTCTTTTTTTTATGAATTAGTGAAATGAAATCATGCTATCTGCTCTGAATAGAACTGGGAATCCAGTAGGACAGACTGAGCAACCAGATGAGAATTGACCCAAACTCTGTGTCTCAATCTGAAGACTTTTAAGGGATATCACTGCTCACAAAGATGAACAAAGAGGTGAGGGAGGAAAATAAAAATAGGATGAACCACTAGCTCTGTATCCACAATCCAAATAAGTCTGCCAATCTATACAAAGACTTGGAGCGATTCTCAGGCAAAACTGATCAGGCTTGACAGGAGCAGCTAAGGAAGCATCAGCTTAAGCTCAAATCAATGCTGCAGGAAATGGTGGACCTCCCAAAAGTAAGTAGAGGTGCACCATGCATAAAACACGAAGCTACAAATTGCTCAAGGCTGTCTCTTTTTTTTTTTTTAGAAAGAAAATGGGTACTCCAGTGACAGAAACTTGGACAGGAAGCTGCCAAGTCACTGGACCAGCAATTATCACTAATGGCACTTCACTTCAATCACTATTTGGCTAAAACAGATGAGCATCAAATAGCTGCTTGTGGCAACTTGCTTTGCGCAGACAACTACCATTTGTACCTTACATTACAGCAGTGACGGCACTTTAATATTAAATTGACTGACTGTTTTCAAGCATTTTGGGAAGCCTTTGATACAAATTTTAAGAAGGGTTTTTAATTGTTGCAAAGGGGCAGAGTAGTTTGGGAAGAAAGTTGTGATGGAGACTAAAACAAGGATGATGGTCCCTAATTAATCAAACATGAAATTCCAGAGATTTAGTGAGAATGTGGAAATGTCATGGGGAGGTGAATGGAATAGTTGTTTGTCTAGCTTCCCCTGGAAATATAAAGGAGAAAGGTACCTCAGATTATGTTGGTGGGGTGAGACCAAAGGGATGGAAGGAGGTTCTGATGGAGCATAAACATGAGCAATTTGGTCTGTAAAGCCTGTGAAGAGAAATCTGCTTTTCTTTCTTTTTGCTTCATAGTGATAATAACTCTAGCTGTACCACTCCCTAAATGCTTTGGATGAGATGACTTCTATATTTAAAGTGAAAGAGTCAGCACCTTCCTACGTGGATGTATTTGCACCCGCCATCCTCTAAAGATGGGGATCCACTGGGCTGCCTTGGTTTAAAATCACTTACTGGTCTAATGACGAGAGGCTATTGTATTGTACAAGAAATAACTTGTTGCATATTAGCAACTAGTTAGAGATTACATTGTCACAATGTTGCTATAGCAGAGACTAAAGAGCTGGATGTTGGGATTTTGGCATGAGACGTAAGCTGTTCTGCATGCAAGTGATTGTAGCAACATTGTCTTGGACAGTAGGAACAGAAGAACAGGAACAGGCCATTTGTCCCCTTGAGCTTGCTCTACCCTTCATTACGTTATGATTTATCATTGTGCATTCAATACCTCTAATCCCACCCTCCCCTCATATCTAGTGATCCCTTTTCACTGTGAGAGCTATACCTATCTCCTGGAGAAAACCCTATTTTTGCCTCAACTGCTTGTGTGATAGTGAATTTTACAGGCTCACTTCTCTCTGGATGAAGACATTTTTCCTAGCCTCAGTCCTAAATGATTTACCCCTTTATACTTAAACTATGACCCCTGTTTCTAGTTTACCCCACTATTGGGATCATCCTTCCACCATCTAACCTGTCCAGTCCTATTAGAATTTTATAGGCTTTTTGAGATTTGCCCCAACTCTATTCTTCTTAACTTCCAGTTAGAGTCCGAACCAACTCAATCTCTCCTTGGTAAAAGCAAATTACCGCGGATGCTGGATCTGAAACCAAAAGAGAAAATGCTGGAAAATCTCAGCAGGTCTAGCAGCATATGTAAGGAGAGAAAAGAGCTGATGTTTCGAGTCTAACTGACCCTTTGTCAAAGCGAAAAGCTTTTAGCTTTGACAAAGGGTCAGTTAGACTCTAAACGTCAGCTCTTTTTTTTTCTCCTTACAGATGCTGCCAGACCTGCTGAGATTTTACAGCACTTTCTCTTTTGGTTTCAATCTCCTCTCGTATGTCTTGCCTGCCATTCCAGGAATCCATTTGGTATGCCTTCACTTCATTTCACTCCTACAGTGAGACCAATCCTACACACCATACTCCTTGGTATGGCCTCACCAATGCCCTGTATATCTGTGCTTCAGGCAGTCCTCAGTATTAACCCTTTTCAGATGCATATCCAATGATCACGTTGATTCTCCTGCACACTGGTCAACTCTGGTAAGGAGTAAAGGACTGCTTGCTTTCCTTTTTTCCATTTAGCTGTCCTAATGATGAGACCTTCAGATGGCATTCTGCAAATGGAGCTTCCAATAGTAGTCGCTTTTCCATCAAGATGTTTCACTTTGTTGAGGTAGCAAACCACCCCATCTATCTTCATTGTCAAGCCAATATCTGTCACGCTGGGGCTGCTGATTGCTTAGTGGTAAGTTAATTCTTTTAAATGTATTCTACAAAATGGTAAACAAGCTTAAAATTGTGAAATTGCAACTGTTTTCAATGGTCAGGGCACAGTTAAGATAATTGACTTTTTTTTTTAAAAAACAACCCTTTTTTTTTAAACATTGTTATTTGGAATGCACTGGCTAGTTGTAACAATAGTTGCCTCCAAAAGGGAACAGGATAAATATTTATAAGGAGAAAAGATTGCAGGAATATGTTGAAAGAGATGGGCAAGTGATGCTAATGGGATTGTTCTTGAAAAGAGCCAGCATAGACCTGATGGACTGAATGATCTCATTCCAAGCTTTTTTTTGCTATTTTCATGTTATTGCCCTTTCCAAACAAAGGCCCTGGGAAGTCTTCTGTTTTGTCCATATACAAGTGGAGCATTGCTAAACCATTTTTGTCTTGGACTCATCAAGGCCATTCACAGAAAACACCAATGTAAAGGGAAAACCGCATTTATAATGTAAAAGGAAAATGCTGACTGTTAAGAGAGGTTGCTAAGGAGTGTGCACCAGATAATGATGACTGACCGTTTACTGTCAGTCAGGTTTAGTGTGGGGCACTTGCATGCATTGGAAATGACACTTAATACACAGGGACTTTTTTTTTGTAGATTACACACTCCTCTCAACTCAACAAAGTAAGTGACAGCTATTCTGTTTCATTGATAAAGATATTATCCTGAGAAATCAACCAACCAACCAACCTGGTTTAAAATTTAAACAAATTTTAGCAGTTAACAGTCAATCGTCTAACTAGTGCATTCTTCATGACAACGCATCTACCAGAGTCCATTTGCCAACCAGTCTCAATCTCCTCTTGTACAGTTAAAATATTGTTTACCCTTCACTTTGGTATTTCATGCAACTTCTGGAGTGCAAATCAACAAGTGTCCAAAAAAATTTTGTTTTCAGCATCACTTTAGTTTTTTTGGAAGTACAGAGCTTTTAATAACTGGAGCATTCTCTCCCTCTGGAAGGAATGTTCCGCTGAGCAGATTCTTAAAAGACTAAGACGGGATGTATTGGCAACAGGCTCTAAGCCAGTGAATGGGATTGTCTCTGTTGGACCCATTGACCTGTGGAGTACAACTGAAAGTGGGGCTTTAGAGCTGGGAGCTGCAGCAACAAACTGTAAGTACCAAGGAATAAATCAAGATTACACTGTGTAGTAAAGCTCCAATTGCACAAAATTAAATTTGTTTGCTACAAGCTTGCAAAACTGGAATTTATAAAAAAAAATGTTTTGAATGAGAATTGAGATTTAATGCAAAACGTTTTAAGATTGTATTTGAAGGAGTCTGAAATGATAGAGAAGAAATATTGCAAATTCACTTAATGCTGCTCCTTATGAATTGAAGGAGCCAGTATTGGACTGAGGTGGACAAAGTTTAAAAATCAAAAAAGCACAGCAGGTCAGGTAGCATCCAAGGAGCAGGAGAATCAACGTTTCGGGGAAGTGCCTTTAACAAATTTCTGATGAAAGGCTTATGCCCGAAACATCGATTCTCCTCCTTGGATGCTGCCTGACCTGCTGTGCTTTTCCAGCGCCACGTTCTCAACTCTGATCTCCAGCATTTGCAGTCCTCACTTCCTCAAAGTTTAAAAGTCACAACACCAGGTTATAGTCCAACAAGTTTATTTGGAAGCACTAGCTTTCGAAGTACTGCTCCTTCTTCAGGTGGTTGTGGAGAGTAAGACCATAAGACACAGAAATTATAGCTATAGGAGTCATGGAGATGTAATGATACATTAAACTATTTTAGATTCAGTCTTTCTTGTTTTAAACTGGGATGTGCTGGTTTCTGTTCATTGATATGCAAATCCCAGAACTCCTTTTTAAATTACTTTCTCAAGATATAGAGTCATAGAGATGTACAGCACGGAAACAGACCCTTCTGTCCAACCCGTCCATGCCGACCAGATATCCCAACCCAATCTAATCCCACCTGCCAGCACTGGGCCCATATCCTTCTAAACCCTTCCTATTCATATACCCATCCAAATGCCTTTTAAATGTTGCAATTGTACCAGCCTCTACCACTTCCTCTGCCATCTCAGCTCAGACAATGCATTAAGGTGTGAGGTCTGTCTGTCTCCCAATATTGAGTCAAGCTGATTCTATTTCGAAAGTGGGATTTAGAGTTTTACATGAATTCATGCAGTTTTTGAGCAAAATAAAATGTCATTCTGCAAAAACAAATTCTTCCCATAAACTGGTATGTGTGCGTGTGTAGGAAAGACAATGAGTGGGTGTGAGTTCATGTGATCGTGTGTGTAAGCTTGGTTAGGTGAGAGTGTGATGGGGTATAAGCCTGTGAGTGGGTGTGTGCATGGGTGAGAGCATGGAGGGTGTATCTGTGTGTGTGTAAGATAGAGAGCTTGTGTACGAGAGGGTCCTTGTGGGTGTGCGAGTATGTAGGAGTGCATGTGAGAGTATATAGTACACTGGGCCACGTGTAGTATGACATGAATTCGAGGTCCTGGTTGAGGCCATTTCCTTGGGTACCGAACTTGGCGTTCGGCCTCTGCACATGCACACCTCATCATTGCTTGTCCATCAGTCCACCTCGGAGGATGGTCACCCAAAGGTCTGAGGCCGAATGTCCTGGACCGCTTAAGTGTTCCCCGACTGGGAGGGAACACCCCGTCTGGTGATTTTGTTGTGCAGTGTCCTTTCATCTGTTGTCATAGCGTCTGCTTGGTCTTGCCGATGTACCATGCCTCAGGGCATCCTTGCCTGCAATGTGTGAGATAGACAACATTGGCCGAGTCACACTAGTACTCGCAGCGTACATCGTGGAGGTGTCCCCACGTGTACTAGTGGTATCTGTGTTGACGCTCCTTATGAAGAAAGAGGTTCTGAAAGGAATGGAGATCCAAGATGGTGGTTTGATTATGAAAAGTTGCAAGTGATGAAGAAATCACAGATTCGAAGATTGCTGCACAAGTAGATCAGTTGGCTCATTCTGCCAGAATAGACTTTTTTTTTGAAAAAGCAGTTGTCCTAGAATCAGTATCATTGAATTGTGGTAAAGGAGGTATCTATTGAACCCATTGTGTTGGTATAGCTTTCAGAATGGGCATAACTTTTGTGTCATTCTCCTGCCTCTATGTAATCCTCCATGATTGTTCCCACTTCAATCATCTTATGCCCTCTTGAATGCCTCTAATGAATCTGCCTCTGCCACATTTCCAGTCTGAGGACATGCTCATTTTTTTTTCACTGTCATGTTTGGTTTTATTTCAGACTTACTTAAATATTTTTAATCAACCTGTCAAGACATTGTTTAAAAAAGAAATCCCTGGACTAAGTAGGACTTTAATACTGGTCTCCTGGCCCTGAGAGAGGGGCACTGTCACTGCCACAAGACCTCCCTGCTGAAAATTGCTTGGATCTTTTCTAATTGACTGTTCAGAGATGTTATTACACACCACCTGCAGTAGGTGGGCTTGAAACCAGGGCTCCCAGACCCAGAGGAAGGGACACTACTGCTGCACCATAAGAGCCCCTGCTGTAAATTTAGTTCTAGAGACCTAACCATCGGCAGCACCTCAGATACTGAACAGCCCATTTCCAAATGCAGCAAGATCTGGATTATAATCAGGTTTGGGCTGATGCAAGTAATAATAGTGCCACACAAGTGTCAGGCAATGACCCCTCTAACCATCACCCCTTGATATTCATTTGCTGATCAACATTCTGGGGTTACCATTGACCAGAAACTGAACTAGACTAGCCTTCTAAAAACTGGCCAAAAGAGCAAAATAGAAGCAAGGAATCCTGCAGTGAGTAACTTGCCTGCTGATTCATCAAACCCTAACTACCATCAACAAAGCACAAGTCAGGAGTGTAATGGAATACTTGCCACTTGCCTGGATGAGTGCAGCTCCAAGAAGCTTGGCACCATCCAAGACACAGCAATACGTTTGTTTGAAACCACATCCAATCCCTCCTTCACTGATGCACAGAGTATACGATCCGCAAAATGCGCTGCAGAAATACATCACAGCTCCTTAGAAAGCATCTTCTAAATCAATGACTATCAACTAGAAGGGCAAAGGCAGCAAATATGTGGGAATTCCACCACCTGTAAGTTCCCCTCTAAGCCATTCACCATCCTGATTTTGGAAACTCTTTACTGTTTTCTTCAGTATTACTTTGGTTCTCCATCTTTGAACTCCATCCCTAATGGGTCAATGGGCTGAAAAATGGCAGATGATATTCAATCTGGATAAATGCTAGGTATTGCATTTTGGTACAGCAAACAGGTAAGACGTATATGATTAATGGCAGGGCCTTGGGTTGTGTTGTGGAACAGAGAGACATAATTCAGATACATAATTCTTGGACAAACTGGGTCACACATAGATAGGATGGTTAAGAAGGTGTTTGGCATGTTTGCCTTCATTGTTCAGTTCTTTAGGAGTTGGGGAAGTCATGTTGTGGTTGTACAAGGCGTTGGTGAGGCCTCTTGTGGAGGCCAGAAATATCTCCATTTCTGATTGTCCAGTTATAGGAAGGATATTATTAAGCTGGAGAAGGCTCAGATTTACCTGGATGTAGCTGGGTTTGAAAGGTTTGAGTTATAACGAATGGCTGGGACTTAGTTCACTGGAGTGTAGGAAGTTTTGAGGTGACCTTTTTATAAAATCATGAGGGATATAGCAAGGGTTAATGGATCTTGTCTTCTACCTAAGATTGGGAATATCAAGACTAGAAGGCATATTTTTAAGGTGAGGGGAGAGAGATTTTAAAGTTGTGAGGGTCAACTTTTTTGTTTAAACTGTGGTTCATGTGTGGAATAGACTTCTGAGGAAGTGATGGATGTGGTACAATTTATATCGTTTAAAAGACATTTGGATAAGTATATGAATAGGAAATGATTTGGAGGTGCCGGTGTTGGACTGGGGTTACAAAGTTAAAAATCGCACAACACCAGGTTATAGTCCAACAAGTTTATTTGGAAGCACTAGCTTTCGGAGTGCTGCTCCTTCATCAGGTGGTTGTGAATGCATAGGAAAGGTTTGGAGGGATATGGGCCAGGTACAGGCATGTGGGACTAGTTTAGTTTAGGTTTAGGATTATGTTTCTGTTTCTGTGCTGTATGAATCTGACTCTGACATGGAATCCAGCGGTTCAAGATGGCAGGTCTCCACCACCTTTTAAGAGCAACCAAGAATGAGCAATGAATGCTGGCTCAACTATCAACATCATATCCCATGAATTAATCTTTTTTTTAAAAAAAAAAGCTTTAAATTTGTTACCTCTTATCCCTATGTAAGATTCATTTTATATTTAAATTTGTCCTTGGTCCCATACCCTCACTTGTTTTTGTTGGTGATTCTGTCAGCTGATCAACCTGTGCCTGTCCCAAACTATTTATCAGCTTCCACTGCCTTTTTCAGGTGGCAAATTCCAGATTTTGACAACTCTATATTTCAATATTACAAGCTGATTGGTAACAGTTTACTCACTAATTAAGCTGCCCTGAATAGCTGAATTATAAGATTAATGCAGGAGATTTAGAAAAGTGCATAACCAATTCTTATATGGAGAGAAATGACATTCAGCACAGTTTGTGATGGAAGCAAAGACCATGACACCACATGATCTGGAGCTGCCTCAACAATGACTACTTTTGTAGCCTCTTCTGTCATAACAATGGAGATTCTATAGCATAGAAGGAAGCCATTCAGCTCATCATGTCTGCACTGGCTTGCCAACAAATGTTATGACTTGGTGCCATTCTTTTGCTCTTCCCTTGTAACTTTACACGCTGTGTCAACTCAAATATTCATCCAATGCTCTCTTGAATACCTCCAATTGACTTTGCTTCCTCCACACTTGAAGATTGTATTATAGGTTGTGTGTGGGGGAGGGCACCTCATCACATTTGCAAATCATCTTTTAAATCTGTATCCTCCCATTCTCCATCTTTTGAATTACTCCCTCTCTATCCAGACTGTTGTAAGTACAGTGGGCTGTCATGAAGTCTGATCACATGACACAAATAATATCATTGGCTTTCGATGGACAAACAGCTCTCTCTAACCTTGCTGCCTGTAGTGAACACCTCCATAATAAATCTCCTGGTCTGTCTTGGAACTTAACACAGACCCCTCATGATTTTGACAATGGCTATCATATTGCCTCAGCTACCTTCTCTCCAATAACGGAAGTCTCAATCTATCCTCAAGTGAAGTTTCTCACCCTTAGAACCATTCCTGTAAATCTCTTCAGTCTCCAATGATATACACTGTAATCCAGGTGATTTCTCAGAAGTGTTTTGTACATTTCACCAGAAACCTAGCATGCTCTATACTTTATTAACTGCTCTCCACCTAACATGTCACCCTCTGGGATCTGTGCACCCAGATCCCTCTGCTCTTGCACCCCATTTTACTTTTTTTTTGTCTGCATGCACATGTCAAAATATGTCCCCTCATTTTTAAAGGAACAACCAAAAGTGCATCATGAAGCAAAATTGGAGATGGGGGCACATAAAATAACATTAGGGCAAATGGCCAAATATTTGGTCATCGAAGGAAATTTTAAAGAATGCCTTAATGAATGAACATCCAGAAATGCAGACTTAATAAGTGCATAACAAAGAAGCAATGGGAATTTTAAAAGGAAGACATCAATATTACAAGAGCTTTCATAATCTCAAACACATCTTAAGAGTAAGGTGGGAAATGCACCGTCAGTCACCACAGCACATTCTTATAAACAGCAATCTGACAATGACCAAATACGCTGACTTTTGTTTTAAAGAATAATTATTGACTAGGACTCTATACAGACCACCCTCTCCAGTAAAACAGCATTTCACAATGGGATTTATCTGCAGAGGAGGCACCTTGTTTAATATTTCACCTCTAACAGTGCAATGCTTCTCTCTGTACTACACTGGAGTATTCATTTAGATTTTTTGTGCTCAAATCCTTCAAGTTGAACTTGAACAAAATCTTTTTTGACTTTGTAAGAAAGCTACCCACTAAGCCATGTTTTATGTTAGCTGCTCTTACTGACAACATTCATGTTGAATAATGAGCTAAAGAGCAGTTTACTTTTGTCTATGAAAAATGCCATTTTTGGGGACTTGTTCATGTGGCTGTTAAGCTAATATGTTTATTCTCTTTCTTTCTTTTTGTCTATAGGGCGAGACTTGAAAGTACTCCTTTCGTTAGCTGGTGGGATAATAGGAATGATGCTGCTGATGCTTGCAGTTGCTTTAATGAAACAGATTATAATTCAAAAAACACGGTCCAGAATTGCTCATTGCTTGATTTGAATGACTGGCAATTTCTGCTGTTTTAAAAGCAGCTCTTGGAACCTCAACCTGTTTAAATTTGGATCTACATATCTATAATGCTGTGTTAAAATAAAGGAGAATGGATTGTGCTTTTCTGTATTGTGTGTTTCCTGCCAACTATGTATGTGAATCTGGGCTTTACCTAAAAAGTAGTGTATTTCTGGTGGAAAAGTCAGAAATAACTTGCAACGTTTTTTGTTCTATACCTGGCAACCATCTTTTATGCATGCTATAATAGCTATCTCAAAGCTTCAAAATTCTGGGTTCAAATCCCATTCCAGCAAAAACATAGTAAAACTGGTAGTGCTGAGCTAAGGGAGTGCTGTGCTGTGCTGTTTGAGGTGCTGTACTGCAGAAGAGATGTTAAATCTCTGATCTGAAAGGGAAGAGAATCTGCTATTTTTATCCAGTCTGATCTACATGTGACTCCAGATCCACAGCAATGTTATTGACTCTTAACCGTTCTCTGGGCAATTAGGGTTAGGTAATAAATGTTAGCCCAGCCAATGACCCCCAAATCCTGTGAAGTACTAAATTTCTCTCGCTCTAAATGATGAAGACCAAGGGACCTGGCCAATATTTATCTCTCTATATATTTGGTCGCTGGAGATCACTGATCTCTGTTGCAAGATATCACTGCAGATGTTCCTCAGGATAGTGTTCTGGTCCAGGCATCTTCAGCTGCTTTATTGATGACATTCCTTCCATCATAATGGGAAAAAATGATGATATGCACAATGACATTCCATGTTTAGCAGCATTTCTGGCTCCTCAAGTACTAAAACAATCCATTGCCAAATGTGGCAAGATCTGGACAATAGCCAGGCTTGAGGTGACAAGTCACATTGCCTGCATGGCATGAACAACAATCTTCAACAAAAAAATCCAACTATCACCTTTTTGACATTGGGTGGAATTTACCAGAGCTGCCCTCCTAGCTATCAACCCTAAGGCTGTCATCCAGAAAATGAACTGGTGCAAATGGAGGAACCGGTTTAGTGGGGAAGAGTTGGTGAAAGATTGGGTTCTTTTGGGATGGGATGGAAGGTGGAGAATGGTGAATAGTGGCTCCAGAGTGGGGGAGGGGGGGGGGGGGTGGTGTTTTATTGAAGCATGGACCAGGTTGCTGAGCAGGTTGGGTCTGCAGTGAGTGGGGGATGGGAGTGTTGAGTCCTGCTGGAATTGGAGTGGAGTGAAGTAGTGAGAAAACTATAGGTGTAGGACCATAAATGGGTCATTCAGGGCATTGAATTTGCACTGCCTTTTCAATTGTGGTTGTCAACCCCATTCTCATGTCTTCTCTCTAACTCTTGATCCCCTCTTAGTAATCAAGAACACATTTATAATAAATCAAAGAACTGCTGATGGAGATCGAACACAAAAACAGATTGCTGGGGAAGCTCTGGTCTAGCAGCATCTGTGGGAAGGAAGCCGTGATAAGCATTTAGAGTCCAGTGTCTCTTCTTTAGAACTATAATTGGGCTCAACATTAACTCTGTTATCTTCCCACAGATGCTGCCAGGCCAGCTGATTTGCTCCAGCAAGTTTTATTTTTAAGAACATATCTAGTTGTCTTGACACTGAATGACTTGGTCTGTACAACCTTCTTTGGCTGTAAGTTCCACAGATTCTCCATCCCCCAGCTGACTAAATTCCCCCTCATCTGAAATGAAGGGACAACCCTTGAGATCTGAGGTTATAGGTTACATGACAACCCTTTAGAATGGAGGCTATACCCTCAGGTCCTAGTCATCTCCACTTCCACTCTATCCTGGGCTCTCAATATTCTAAGTTTAAATGAGATCCTTTAGCCTCCATTAAAGACGCAGAATCCTCATGTTCCTCGTATGTAAAGCCCTTCTTTCCTGGGACCATTTTTGTGTACCTCCTCGAGACCTCATCCACTCTTGGGTATGAGGCCCAAAACCACCCACCCCCCTCCCAATTCTTCCAAATGTAGTTTGAACAAAGGTTTTTACAGCCTCAATAGTACATCCCTGCTCTTCTGTTCTAGTTCTCTCAAAATGAATTAACGTTATATTTGCCTTCCTAACTGGCAATTGAATGTTCGTGTTAACCTTAAGAGAATCCTGAACTAGAACTACTAAGGCTTCCGGGAGAAAGTGAGGACTGCAGATGCTGGAGATCAGAGCTGAAAATGTGTTGCTGGAAAAGTGCGCTTTTCCAGCAACACATTTTCAGCTACTAAGGCTTCCAAAGACTTACCCATTTAGAAAGTAGACCATGTTTCTATCCTTCCTACCAAAATGCATAACCTTTCCCATGTTGTAGTCCATCTGCCACTTCTTTGGACTATGGAGGAGGTGGGGAGTCATCAACCTGGAACCTTTGCTGTGGAAGTGCCTGGGTTGGGCTGGGTTGACAAAGTTTAAAAATTACAGAACACAAAAGTCACACCAAACCAGCTTTTACCTCCAAAAGGTTTATTTGAAAATACAAGCTTGGAGCCTTCCTCAGGTAGCTAGTTGGGCAAACCTTTTGCACTATAAAGCTGGTGTTGCATGACTTTTTTTCACCTGTAAACTTGTGCAGGAGCAAGAGGGAAAGGAGGGGTGTGGCTGGGGGGGTGGTGGTACATTAGCGGTGGGCCGAACGATCGGGGGCACCCGGTGAATGGGCGGGGCATGGTTGGGGGCGTGGCGGTGGGTGGGCCAAAGGGGGACGGGGAATTGCGGAGGGGTGTGCGGCAGTGAGCGGGCAGCAAGGGGGCGGGGCATTGCAGAGGTGCCTAAAAATGGGCGGACCGAAAACGGGGAGGCGGGATCTCGCTGAGGGGGCAGGGTCTGAGTGAAGGGGCGGGGCCTCGCCGAAGGGGCGTGTCAGAGGGGATGTTCGCTCGAAACGTCACAGCCACACGCCCCACCCCCCCCTCCGCGAAAACATCCGGCGGAGGTCGCGTTGTCCGGGTAACCGTCGAGCGAGAAGCGGTTGGTTTGTCGCTCGGAGCCGGGCCTGGGCCTGGGCCCATGCCCCTCCCCCTCGCGGCCCCAGCTGGGGTAGGGGGCGGGGAGCCGGTATCCCGGCCTGGCGGAGCGCCAATCGGACAGAGAGGCGGAGCCCGGGGTGAGTGATTGAGCGTATTCTCCAAAGTGGGAGAGCCTCTCCTCAGGAGTTCCCAGGCACAGGGCGGACGGGTGGGGGCTGGGGATGGTGCCCAAAGTGGACTCGATCTACCAGGAGCAGCCACTGTCCTCTCTCTCTCCCCCCCCCCCCACTCCCCACTCCCCTCACCGGGATCATGAAGGCGGTGACCTCCTCACTGTTGTGCCATGTCACACAGTTATGGATCACTGCCCTCCTCTCCCATGGCACCTGTCATGACTGTGCAGCAGGGTGGGCGCTCAGTCAGTGTTCATGGTGGAGGGAGGTTCCCTTCCTCAGGGCGTGGAGGGCATTGCCAGTTTGACCTGTGCGGGCCTCCAACTAACGCGGAGTCAGATTCCTGGGGCTTAACTTCCTCGTTGGTCTGTCAGCTCTTGCAAGGGAGGCAGTCAGCAAAGCAGGAAGTTGTTTTGTTTAGAGTATCTTTGTGATGCTTGTGCTGACCAGCATTATGCTTATTTCTCCTGGGGCTGATTCTACAGAAGATAGGCATAATCAGAAGTCTCATGACACCAGGTTATAGTCCAACACTATAAAATCACAAACGTTTGGAATGCTGTCAGGTGAAGTGGCATGGCCTGCTTATCTAATTTTAGGTTGTCTGTGGAATGGTTTACATACTGTCTTTTGAAGTTTTAATAAGACTGTGTTTGACGGAAGATGTTTTCCTCAGTAGTTGCTGCAAACGGTTTTGGACACTTTCCACTCTTAGATGTGGACAATATTGACAAACGTGAGGACCTGCTGCCAGATACATTTGAAGATCTCTATAGGTCTGTTAACAAACTTTGTAATACTACATTTACAAATCGCTACTGCAATTTGCCTTGGTTTCGTTTCTTTGTCAGTGGAATGAGGAAGAGACAGCCTTTCTCAGCCAAATATTTGATATGATGCAACCACTCTGTTCAGCAGCTTACTGATATGTTCATGCCACCTTTCCCTTACAGCTGCAATTACAGGAATTACTCCATTTCCATCAGCAGGTAGAATAAGGGCCAAGGCCATTATAGGCTGTCCATAATCAATCTTCAGTACATTGTAAAAACACAGTGCCTCTCAGTTAGACATTACTGTACATCAGCTTCAGTGTTTCACCAGCCTTCTATTCTATATACTTTTTGGAAATAAGCTGGAACTTGTGTTTAGTGTTTTTATAAATGTGATGCTTGATTGTTGACAGGGGGCTATTGGAGCCATCCATGTACACGCTGAGAGGGATAACACCATTCTTTGCAAACCAGTCTTGTTATTTGCATTTACAGGATCCTAAAATGTTTATTGAAGTCTTAACACAAGTTGATCTGTATCCTTAGTCCATCTACTTTCGCTGGCTCTGTATTCCTTATTACCCTCCACTATCAAAAAATCTTATCAATCTCAGATATAAAATTCTTAATTTAGTTAGCCTCATCTGCTATTTTTTATAGGAGAGATTCCACACTTCCAGCACCATTTG
This sequence comes from Chiloscyllium plagiosum, assembly GCF_004010195.1. Taxonomy (NCBI): domain Eukaryota; kingdom Metazoa; phylum Chordata; class Chondrichthyes; order Orectolobiformes; family Hemiscylliidae; genus Chiloscyllium; species Chiloscyllium plagiosum. The sequence continues at coordinate 50,647,835 of NC_057728.1, forward strand.
TTTGAAGAAATGTTTCTGAAATTGACTATGATTTTAAGGTAATATGTCCTTGATCTAGACTTCCTCAGCAACAGTAAGATAATTATTTTGTACCATATCAATCCCTTTCAAAATCATAAAAACCCCAATGAAATTATCTTAAACTTTTAAATTCTGTGATGTACAAGTTTAGTCTTTGTAATTTCTCGTCACAGTTCAATACTGGAGCTCTGCCAACATTCCAGAGAACGCACACTGTATCTCCCTGCAAGATCAGGGTAACCTTTCTAAAGTACAATGCCCAGAACTGTACTTGGTCCTCCAGATGTTTTGTTCTGTAAATTGATATCAGTGTGGAAGACTAGCATCTTGAATGATTGCACTCACAGCTGCGTTTAGATAAAGGATTTGGAGTTCTGGCAGGGCTCATGGCTTGGAATTGTTTGCTTGTCCAATATATCTATGATTCCTGATGAAGGGCTTTTGCTCGAAACGTCGATTTTCCTGCTCCTTGGATGCTGCCTGACCTGCTATGCTTTTCCAGCACCACTCTAATCTAAACTCTGATTTCCAGCATCTGCAGTCCTCACTTTCACCCAATATATATATTGCCTGGTATAATACCTCAAGTGTATTTGTTTCTGCTTTATTTTGTAGTGAATTTGTAGTTAAGGAAAAACATTTTTTCTCTCTTGGCAAAAACATTTGGAATTTATCAGAAAGTGGACTGCAGCTGTTCAAGAAGGTATCTCACCACCACTATCTCAAAGGCAATTAGGGATGGACAATAAATGCTAGCCCAACCAATGACATCCAGGACCTATAAATAAATGAAAAGAATGAAGGAAGGAGGAGATGATGCAATGATGATGTCAGAATTAACTCCAGTTTAGAGCTTGCCCATAATATTCTGGAGATTTAGGCATAGACTTGCACAGTGTGCTTTGTGTTCAGTGAATGGAGACTCTATGTTCATTAATACTCAGGAGTCTTTTGATGTGGATACAATACTTAGGTTCTGCACGTGGGACAAGTGCACAACCCTGACCAAAGCCAAAGCTTGATCACTCAGCTTTACTTCACCCACAAAGCAGGTGAAGTTATTTGCTTTGGTGGAGAGCCTATCTTAATGTTGATGCTTGCTTGTACTACATATTTGACTGAACATTATCAGTGTTATGTTGAGAGTATGGTGCTAGAAAAGCACAGCAGGTCATGCAACATCTGAGGAGCAGGGAAATCGACATTTCGGGCATAAGCCCTTCATCAGAAGTTGTCAGTGTTGTGACCTTGAATGGCTGGAATATGTGGAAATTGTGGCTGGCAGTCTTTGTTACCTTTTTCGGCTGTGAAGTTTGAGACTTGATGTTGTAGCAGATGATGCAACAGCTTCCTTGGTGAAGCAGGGCAGGCAGAGATTACTTGTTTTTTCCTTTGACAGGTGGCACCTCTAAACTCACATGAGATAAGACCTGTTAGTCTCCCTCCAGCCACATCTCCCTGCAGTCTCCAAACTCAATGTTCACCATGTTTTTTTCCTCCTATTGATCCTTCAGACCCCCAACAAACAGAGTGAACAGAACATGTATGCACAGACTATGTTTAACAGCACACTATCAGAGTTTGTGAAGGACTCTCCGTACAAAAACTATCTCTGAGCACCAACACGCACATCCACCCCCACCCTCCCCTTGTTCATCAACCCACCCTCCCCTCACTAACCACCAAAATATTTGCAGCCACCTGAGCCAGAAATGGAATAACCCATTGGGGCAGCACAGTGGCTCAATGGTTAGCACTGCTGCCTCACAGCACCAAGATCCCAGGTTTGATTCCAGCGTTGGGTGACTGTCTGAGTGGAGTTTGCACATTCTTCCTGTGTCTGCGTGGGTTTCCCCCAGATGCTTCGGTTTCCTCCCACAATCCAAAGATGTGCATGTCAGGTGAATTGGCCATGCTAAATTGCCCATAGTGTTAGGTGCATTAGTCAGAGGGAAATGGGTCTGGGTGGATTACTCTTCGGAGGGTCGGTGTGGACTGGTTAGGCTGAAGGGCCTGTTTCCTCACTGTAGGGAATCTAATCTAAAAACAGACTAATACAACTAAACCGGTACTCATCTTTGTCGAAGGTGAGGAGTTCCTTAAACATCAGACCAACATCTCTCCCAGTCACTTTTCTCCAGAAGTTGTGAATGGGTTTTCGAATAGGTAAAAGGAGCATTCAACAAATTGAAACTGAAAACAGGATCCTGAAAGGGGCTCGGTTTTAAAGAAGGGAGCTGACCTATTAAATTGCAGCCGCCTCAAAACGTTTGCACTTTTAGCAGACTAGGATGGAATAGATACTGGAGCAAAATTTGGAAGCCCAGAGCTCCCCCACTCAGCCCCGCTATTATTTTAGCAGCACCACATAGATGTCTGTGCATCTACTCTGTTACCGAGCCACGTAGTGACATTAGGGCATGTATAAATAGCTCAGTAATTTTTTCATTATTTTGAATTGCAGCTAACAATCAGACAGTAATTTAAACAATGGCTGGAGAGGAATATGCTTCAATGATGGAGGAGGGCAGTGTGGAAGAGATGGACACATCTGATACACAGTGGAACTGGTACTATTTGGGTGAATGTGGAAAATGGCACATTTTTGAGGTGTGCTATTATTTTGTTCCTTTCCTCTACTTGCTAAGCAAATATTTAAAAAAAGAAGAAATGTAAGCCAATATGCACAATCAAAAATTGTGGAAAAGAAGTTCTAGTCTCTGGACTGGTCTCCCATTTTATTCTGCATGAACTTGAACTCATCCAAAAATGTCCCTGTTTCTTAAAAGCACTAATTCCCATTCACCCAGTTCCCGCAGACTGACTTGCTTGCTTTAGGCCAGTTCTTCCCAAAAGGTTCCCTCCCCATGACCCCACTTTGAAGTTTGAAAAATCATTGCAACCCTTAAATGAGAATTACCAGAAGGAGGGTAGACCTGCTAGAGTGAGATGAGGGCTGTGGAAGTGGGGGCCTATCTGTCATAAGTCAATCATTGCTGCCATGGAGCTCGCTACATCAAAATTACATGTGAGACCCTACTTGGGGTCCCAACTTACATTTTGGGAAGTCCTGTTTGCCTGCCTTGATTTTAAAAGTCTTCTATTTCTATCTCGTTCTGAGGCTTCATCCCTCCCCAACTCTGTTATCGTTGCCAACCTCACAACCGTCCCAAGACGCCTGTGCTCATCTAATTCTGTCCTCTTCTCCGTCCTAAGTTTTATTGTTCCATTATTCATTGTCCATGCCTTTGGCTACCCAGGAAGGCATTGCTGTGGTGGTATTGTCACTGGACTAGTATTCCAGATCCTCAAGCTGATGGTTTGATATGCCACAGGGACTAATGATGAAACTTGATTTCAGTAAAAATTTGGAATAAAAAGCTAACCTCATGGTGACTACTGTTGATTGATTGTTATAAAAACCCATCTGATTGCTTTAAGGAAAGGAAATTTACCAAACTCCCTTGGCTTCCATATGACTCAGACCCATAGCAATGTGGTGGATTCATAAGTGCCTTCTGGGCAATTAGGAAGAGGCCATTTAATGCTAACAGATAGCAACACCCTACGTTCTATGAATAAATTCAAAAGGGTCCTAAGCTCAGGAACTCCTTAAACCTCTCCTCTTATTGACCTTTTTTTTTCTCCCTTAAGACATGTCTTAAAAGTTTTGAGCATCAGATCTAATATCACCCTGTGTGGATCGGTATCATATTTTGTTTTATGTCCTGTGAAGTGTGTCGGGTGAGCATACTTTCACTGTTAAATAGGCATACCATTCCTGTTCACATGAAGCTCCCTGCAGATAAATTTTCTTCAATATAATGTCATAATATTGGGAGTTGCAGACTGAGTTTTACCAGTTTATGAAATAAAAAAATTGGTGAGTGGGTATTATTGATTTGTCAATCGCATCTCATTAAGCTTCTTAGGTCAAGCTTTAAACTTTTAAATGAGCTTTTCAAATAACCAACGAGTTATTCAATTTAGTTTCACAGTGCTGCTAGAATAGTGGATTTCACTTAATCAAAGGGAAATTTCATTTCGTAATATGTTATGGTTCTGAAATGAGAACCATTGTAAAATTAGACAGCAAAACAAATATCAAACAATTGTAATATTCTGCTTAATCCTTGAATTGCACCTTAGCTTAGGATAGAAAAGCCTCCTTGAAATGAATATTGTTTTTCAATTTATACGCTGTAATATGCTGAAACAATGTTAAACTCAGTGAAATATTCATTGCCAATATTACTGATCTTATAAATTCAAGATCTTTTTAACAGTATCTGGTTCAATACTTGATTAAGGTGAATTAACTGAATTAATAATACTTTTGAGAGGACAGCATTGAGTAATTCTCATGTATTACATAGAATCACGCAGTTCAGGCTCTCTCAGTTGTTATGGTCATTGAGAGGCCACTTTGTCTGCACTGACTTTCCAATGAGTATTATAATATAGTCTCACTTGACTGCTTTTTTCCCCAAATTCCTGCACATTATATGTATTCAGATAATTATCTAATGCTCTCTTGATTGCCTCAATTGAATCTGTTTCCACCACACTTCCAGGCAGTGCATTCTAGACTCAGACCACTCGTTATGTGTATGTTTCATTAAGTTTGGCTCATTCTTCTAAATTAAAATGAATGCACATCCAACTCACTTCACAAGAAAATTCCTCCATTTCCAGAATCAATACAGTGAACCTTCTCTGGCCTTCAATGACAATATATGTTTCATTAGATATGGGGACAGTATTCTAGGTATGGCCTAACTAGCCCCTTGTATAATTTTGGCAAGAGTTTCTATTTTTATACTCCATTTCCTTTGATATAGAGGCCAAGATTCCATTTGCCTTTCCTATTACCCAATGAACTTGAATGAAAGTTTGTTGTAATTCATGCATGAAGATCCTTCCCAAAACTCTCAGAGCTGAAGCTTACTGCAGCCTTTCTCTATTTGCCTAATATCCAGCTCCTTTATTCCTTCTGCCCAAGTGCATAACCTTACATTTTCCCAAATTATAGTCCTTCTTCCAAGTTTATGACACTCAGTTAATCTATTTATATTGCTCTGTAGCTTCTTTGGATCATCCTCACTATTTATCTTCTCACTATGTACGTCATTTGCTAATTTGGCAATAGTACTTTCTCTTTCCTCATCCAAGTTTTTCATATTTATTGTAAATAATTATGGCCCAGTGCTGATCCCTGAGGCACGCCACTCGTTTGAGGTTGTGATCCTGGAAATGTCCTCCTTTATTGTTAGCCTCTATCTCATGTTAACTAGTCAATGCTCTATGCATGCAAATACAGTAGCTCCTCAACATACGAACGTCCCCTTTCACGAACAAATCAGTTTACGAACAGGATTGTATGTAAAATTTTGCTTCAACATACGTACGAAAATCAAGGTACGAACAAAGGTACAAACGCAAAAAGCCCGTGTGCGACCACGTAGTTTCATTGTTCTGCTTTGCTATGCGCTTGTTGAACACAAAAGCTCTCGGGTCCCGCGTGATCTCATTCAGTTTGTCTTTGGCGCGTGCGCTGTGAACAGCCGTCCAAGCATTCTTACGCTTTCCGAACAATGGGAAAAATTGATTCAGTTTGCGAACTTTTCGGTTCGCGAACCGGGTCCCAGAACGGATTAAGTTCGTAAGTCGAGGCACTACTGTATATTGTTCCCAACACCATGGGCACTTTTTAATAGCCTAAAATGCAGAACCCTATTGGACACCTTTTGGAAATCCAAATATACTATATTTACTGGTACCCCATTAGCTATCCTGCTTGTTACCTCAAAGAATTTGTCAGGCATCCTCTTTATGAAGTTATGCTGACTCTGCTTGACCTTAATATGCAACCTTTTAGACACTCTGCTATTGTGTTTTCTCATTTAATAGTTTCTCATTCCTGGGTTCCTCCTGGTAGATCTTTTCTACAGTCTCTAAAGTATTTACACCCTTCCTATAGAGCCCAGAACTCATAAATGTTATTCTAAATGAGGTCTAATAATTGTCTTGTATAGTTCCTGCATAACCACTTTACACATGTAGGGGATGACCGTATTTATAGTCCAGCAAAAATTGCCAAGGGAAACCCATTTGGCCGATCTGGCAGTGATTTACCATGATCAATTACTCTGCCAACACTTATAGCATAGATACATACACTAAGGAGATGATAGCATAGTATTATTATCGCAAGACTATTAATCCAGAAACTCAGCTGATGCTCTGGGGACCCAGGTTCACATCTTGTCATGGTAGATAGTGGAATTTGATTTCAACTAAGAATCTGAAATTAAGGATGGAATGATGCCGATAAAACGATTGTCAATTGTTGGAAAGACCCATCCAGATTCATTAATGTCCTTTAGGGAAGGAAATCTGCCATCCTTACCTGGTGTGGTCAACACATGTCTCCAGATCCACAGCAATGTGGTTGACTCTTAACTGCCCTCTGGGCAATTAGAGATGGGCCCTAATTCCTGGCCTAGCCAGAGATGCCTACATCCTGAAAGTGAATTTAAAAAACAATGTTATGCCATGACATAACGCTTAGAAGCATTAGTCAGTACCCCAGCAAGGCTAAGTATCCCAAGGGGTCTGTGCTATTAAACTCCTGACAGTGAGTTGGCGAAGGAAGAAACCAGTACCAGTCTTTAACTTGTGAGGTTTTACTCTGTGAATAAACCGATTATAAAACTCCAATCTAGTTCTATATCAATAAGTATCTCTTTATAGATGCCCATGTAACCTTTATCGATGCCCTTATACATATCAATTGATACAATTAATATGTAGGTCTGTACTCTAGAAAGGGTTAATCATTCTGGGGTTTATGGAATTATACCATAGCAAGGGTCAAAATGTTTGAGAACCTGTCTTTCCTGTGATTTTTCATATTCCATTTACAAATCATACCTTAACTTTTGTTTACATTCTATCCTAAACATGTGTTAAGATCTACCTTTCTTTCAAAATAGTGTTAAGAATAGAAACTTTAGCTTTCAAGAGTCATTTTCTGCCAATCACGTGGCACTATGAACAGATATTGTCACTGCAGAAAGGTTTGTTTTTGTTTGTTTCCCAAAGTTGACATGGTGGTGTGAAAAATCAGTTATCTTTTTCTTGGATTTTCTATGTTTATTTCAGAGGGACCCAAATATTTCAAGTTCTCTGAGCAGCGAAGATATTGAAATGATGTACAGGATGAATCCACAAGGTTGTCTTTCGTTTTCCACTGCAAAATTCAACTACACATTAGATTTCCAAGGTAAGAATGTTCATCTAATTAATCTGTTTCTCTTCATGGATTGCAGCAGTGGCTGGTGCAAATGAAAATTGATTCGGTGTCAGTGTAAGATTGGTGGTTTAAATATAATATTGTTGAAAATCTACAGCCTGAAGAGATCCCAGTTTCATCTCATATCTGCACTAAAATATTGCAGATGCTGAAGATCTTTAATAAAAGCACTAAATACTGGAAGTACTCAACAGATCTGGCAGCATCTGTGGAAAGCTTGTGTACCTGAAACACAACTCCGTTTCTCTCTCCATACTACCTGACCCACTGGTACTTGCAGCATTTTCTGCTTGAGGAACTGCCAAGCTGAGGTTTGGAGAGTAGGTCACATTCCCACTGCTGATGGTTCTCCAATGTTTTGCTGAGGATAGGCAGCGTTTGTTTTGCTGTGCAGTCTTACAAACCCATATACTCAGTCTTTATACACAGTTCAGGTTTGCCGCATGAATCAACAATAACTTATGTTTATATCACACTTTTGACATAGTAAAGCACCACAGTGTTGCCAAACATAATTTGGTACATCTATGTAGGGAATATTATGGCAAATAATCAAAAGCTTGGTCCAAGAGGATTGTTGTCAGGAGCAACTTAAATGAAGAATGAAAGGTCTAGGGAGGGAATTCCAGAGCTTGGGACTCTGACAATCGCAGGTATTGCTGCCAGTGATGCAGCAATTAAAATCCAGGCTGTACGATAGACAGGTGCAGAGATCTCGAAGAATAGTAGAGCTGAAGATGGTCAAAAAGATGGGTAAGAGGCTGCGGATGTGTTTGAATATGGCAGTTTTAAGTATGAAGCATTGATGGACCAAATGATCAAGAAAGTAAGGGAGCACAAATGTGATGTGTGAACTGAAGGATGAGAGTTAGGATACAAGTAACAATGTTTTGAATTAGTCACGGAATGCCAAATGTAGGAAGCCAGCCAGGAGTGCTTTGGGATAGTCAAGCCGAGAAGTGATAAAGGCACTGATGAGAGTTCTCCTGCAGAAAAACTGAGATGGGCTGGTGTTGGGTCACTTGCAAAGTAGGTAATCTTAGAATTGAAATGGATATGGAGTTGGAGGGTCAGCTCAAGATCAGACAGGATGATGTGAATCATTTGGTTTGGTGCCAGTAACAAGAATGAAGAATGTAATCTAAATAAACAAGGTACTAGAAGACTTGCTGCTCCAATAAAGTCAGCATCTCAGTAGCTGAGGAGAGAAATGCATATGTTTTATATTTAGGCTGCATGAAGTAATGGAATGTGGCAAAAAGTAAATTATGATCCTGACAAACTACTGTCAAGGTAAAGCTTGAAAGGTATATAAATGTAACTGAGAGTCCAGAGATATAATTAAATCCTTATCCTCTGATAGCTGAGTCATTTATTCTTTTTCCCTGCCTCTAACAGTTCTCCTTCTACAAGATGGAAGCCGCTTCCTACTATGCAGATGTTTTAACCCATATAACTGTATGTGCACCATATTTCATCACTTCATTTGCAGCATAACCTGAACTGCAATGTACTACATTCTAACTCTTCACATTAGATTCCCTCCTATATTGTTTCGCTGACAAAATGTCCTACTTCTTAACTTCTGTTTCTCTTCACACATGTTCTGTAGTTTTGAAACAGCAAAGTACTGCAGATGCTGAAAATCAAAAATAAAGGCAGAAAATTCCTGAAATAATCAATTGGAGTTAGCATTCAATAAGAACCAGGTCACATTTCGGTACTTCAGGTCTGGTTCTGGTGATGGGTCTTCAACCCATTTTTAATTTAGATTTCCAGCATCTGTAGGGTCTTGCTTTTCTATTATTGTAGTTGTTTGTGCTGCTGATCAACTTCTCTCATTTCACTTTTTTCCTACTTTCCAACCCATCACAGAGCTTCCCTTTTGTTTTCTTCTCGTTCCCATCTTCCTCTGCCTCTGTATTTTCTCACAGCCTGTTATATCTGAACGTCTTCTCTTCCTGATGATATTTCATTGACCTGAAACGTTATCTCTGTGCCTATTTCCACAGATGCTGCCTGATCTACTGAGAATTTTCTGCATTTATTCAATCATTTACATACTTGCTTTGATGTTATGTTCTTATAGATTAATATATTTAGTCAGCTGCTTACTTGTAGATCTGAGGGGTTAGGATCTTTCAAAATTGCTTGGTATATAGAAATTCTTTACCACAGAGAGCTATTGAGGCTGGATCAGACCTGTTAGTATATTCAAGGCTGAGATAGACAGCCTTTTACTCAGTAAAGGAAGCAAGGATTATGGGGAAAAGGCAGGAAAGTGAAGTTGAGGATTATCAGATCAACCGTAGATAAATGCATTTGCAATCAATGTACCAAATTTTGACAGTAAATGTAAAAAATAATTGAAATAGCAAATTAAATCAAGGACAGGTTCATTTATTCCTAATATTTTATTTAAATAAATTCAATCTACAATGATTCTTTGTTCTGAATCTCTCGGCCAAACCAAAGTTTTGGAGATAGACTTGCTGTTTTGATGTATTAATTGTCAGATTAATTGCAAGTGCCAGTGATAGGAATATCCTTCTTTTGCAGCAATGACACAAACCAATAAAGCAACAGGGAGACAACGACCAGTGAAACGTGCAGCCTTCACGGTCACTGCTTTCAGGTTGGTAAAATCTGACAGCAAGAATTTATCGAAATGTAATGAAGCTTTCCTAATAATTGATTGCAAAATACTAACTTGTAAACCTATATTGATCATCTCAGTCTTTTAAAGCCATTATGTGAACATTGTCAACTGTCATGGAGTAAAGAGAAGAGCCCTTGAATTAATTAGAAGGAAACAGAGCCATAGATCAACAGTAGATAGATCATTGCAAGTTAATGTTTTGAAGACTAGGACAAATGAGATGGGTCAGGTTTACAAAGGAGGATTTAATTAAGCAACAAAAACATTTTAAAAATGTCTACAAACCTGAAAATTTTGGGGATTAGAAAGGGTGACAAACAATCTTAAGGAAAATTCATATAAAACATGATGGGCAATGTAAGTGTCTTTTGTTGGCACCCTAGCATTTAAAAGATAACCAAGGTAGGCCTGTGAAAACATTGTCGAGAATTAAGGAATTACATGGAGAGGCAGGAGAAATGAAAGTGGCAAAATTTTGAAGGACAGATTCACCTGAAGATTTTTGTGCAGAACTATTTGCAGATGGCAGGACAAGTTGAAAATACCGTTTCAAAAAAGCATGCAAGAGTTTTGACTTTATAAATAGATGATTATGATATAAAGTCAGTTAAGTTTGCTTAGCCTTTATAAATCAGTAGTAAGACCTCAGTTGGCATGTTGTGTTCAGTTCTTCTGAAAACTGTTCTTTCAGAATGATGTGAAGCCTTTGAGAATGACTTCAGCAAATTGCATTTGAATGTAAAATTCTGAAAGGGCTTGTCAGGGTAGATGCTGAGAGTCTGTTTCTATTGTTGGGAGTTTGTAGGACCAGAGGGCATAATCGCAGTGTGGAATCACCTAATTAAAACAGAGATGGGGAGAAATTTCTTCTCTGAGGGTAGTTAATCTATGGAATTCTTTATTGCAGAGAGCTGTTGAAGCTGGGTCATTAAGAATATTCAAGATGTGGAGGAGCCGGTATTGGATTGAGGTGGACGAAGTTAAAAATCACACAACACCAGGTTATAGTCCAACAGGTTTATTTGGAAGCACTAGCTTTCAGAGCGCTGCTCCTTCATCAGGTGGTTGTGGTGTATAAGATCATAAGACACAGAATTTATAGCAAAAGGTTACAGTGTCATACAGTGATACATTGAACAAACGTGAATTGTTAAGTCTCATCTTTTAGAATGGGTTGAGGTTTTGGTTCATTAACATGTAAATTCCAGAACTTATTTTAAGTCACTTTCTTGAGCTAACTTAAGGATTTATAACAAAAGATGACATCTCAGCTCAGACAGTGCATTAAAGGTATGAGGTCACAGTCTGTCCATATCCCAATCCTGAGTCTGACTGGTTCTATTTCCAAAGTGGAATCTACAAAATATTACATGGATTGACTGACTGCAGATTGTGCATTTTTTGAGTAAAATAGAATGTATCTGCAAATATAATTCTGCAAAAACAAATTCATCCCATAGACTTATGTGTGTGCACGCATGAGAGAGAGAGAAAGTGAGCATGTGCACGTGAGTGTGTGCTTGTGTGTGCACGTGAGAGAGTGTGTGTTTGCACATGTGCAAGTTTGGTAAAGTATTTCTGTGGGTGTGATGGAGTATAAGCCTGTGTGAGGGTGCGTGCGTGCGTGCATGAGAGAAGGTCTGCATCAGTATACAAGAGTGTGTGCTTTGTGTGAGAATGTATAGTGTAGTGGGGTCACCTGTAGTGTGACATGAACCTAAGATCCTGGTAGAGGCTATCCTCACGGGTACTGAACTTGGCTATCAGGCTCTGCTCGGCCACTGTGCGTGATTGCCTGTCCCGAAGTCTGCCTTGGAGGACGGTCACCTGAGGATCTGAGGCCGAATGTCCCTGACCGCTGAAGTGTTCCCCGACTGGGAGGGAACACCCTGCTTGTTGATTGTTGTGCGGTGTCCATTCATCTGTTGTTGTTGTGTCTGTTTGGTCTCGCCAATGTGTCATGCTTCAGGGCATCCTTGCCTACAGCATATGAGATAGACAGCGTTGGCAAAGTCACATAAGTACCTGCCAGGTACACAGTGGGTGGTGTCCCCATGGGTAATGGTGGTATCTGTGACACGTCTTGCAGTGCACTCAGCCAACGTTTTCTATCTCATACGCTGCAGGCAGGGATGCCTTTCCGAAAGCAAGTGCTTCCAAATAAACCTGTTGGGCAATAATGTGGTGTCGCGTGATTTCTAACTAAGAATATTCAAGGTTGAGATGGACAAATTTTTTATCAGTAAGAGAATCAAGATTTATGGGTAAAAGGCAGAAAAATGGGGTTGAGGATTATGAGATCAGCCATGATCTCATTGGATGGTGGAGCAAATGGCCTACTTTTGCTCTAGTGTGTTATGAGGAACTCCAGTTATCTGGACAGGCGGAAGATTGGTTCTCTTGTAGCAGGAATGGTCAAGAGATCCCATTTAGCAGTGGTATTTCCGATTTTAGAGAGATCTTAATGGGACAACTCTTCATTGGCAGGAGAGGAATCTTTATGATAATGTAAAAGAAATGGAGATAAGGAAACAAAATACTGAATTAGAAATTAGAATTTGTTACCTGAAAAGGTAGTGGAGGCAGATTCGATGGTAACTTACAAAACGGTATTAGATACGTTCTATAAAAGAAAAGGGTATGGACCAATACCTGGATTTGTATTTTAACCACCCTATCTTTGAGTTTAATAGAAGTTTGAGTTTGAAACAAAATCTCGCTCTATAGGACACATCTGATCTCCCCGTGTTAGTCTGCCCATTAACCTTACTAACTGAAATCGACCTAGTAATCTTCCACATTCCTCCATGAGAGCTTTTTTCTGACGTGAGACAACCAATTCACTTTGCATGAGGCAATCAAACTCTACTCCCAGCTGTAATTCAATTTGGCAGTCTCACAAGACTGCCGAGCAACCTTTGTAGACTCTCTTAAAATCTTTACGGTCCGTGGTTTGAGGCACACTGGTCCGAATTGCTTTTGCCGCAGAAGTGACAGAGTTACTGACCAAGTCGAGCTCACACTGAAATACAATAGCTTTTCGTGCTGCAACAAGCTTTCATTTTTGTAGGCACCAGGCATACAGAAATGCAGAGAATTCTATTAAAATGCCCCATCTAAATAACTAAATGAAAGGTCAGCGTGCAGAGCAGGCAACAGGAGTTTCATTTACCAGAGCGACTGGGCTTGTATACACTTGAGTTTAGAAGGATCAGAGGGGATCTGATTGAGATGTACAAGATTATCAAAGGATTGGACACTCTGGAGGCAGAACGCATGTTTCTGCTGATGGGTGAGTCCAGAACCAGAGGACACAGTTTAAAAATAAGGGACAGTGGAGGTCAAGTCTCTGGATACTTTCAAGAAAGAGATGGATAGAGCTCTAAAAGATAATGGAATCAAGGGGATAAGGGAGGAACAGGATACTGAGTGTGGATGATCAGCCATGATCATAATGCATGGTGGTGCTGACTCAAAGGGCCGAATGGCCTACTCCTGCACCTATTGTCTATTGTCTGTAAGAGCCCTGCATCACCTCCTTTGGGGAAGGCTTTCTGGAATTAAGTACCTCTTTTCAGTTGGCAACGACAGATCTTCTCCAGGATCAAGGACCCTGTGGGTGGGCATCCATTCCCCATGCAACTGGTGCTGGTCAATCAGAGGGCGGCAGCTGTCCAGTGCAGGCAACGTCCTCAAGGGAGTGTTGACTGCTGCTGACAATATATCCAGAGAGCAGCCTCGAATTAGACAGGGACGCAGGCCATGGGTGAGTGAGTGGGGGAAAGGGCTTTGACACATGCAGGTTTTGGAGGAGTGGTGGTTGGCTTTTAGCATATACACACACACACAGACCAAGCACTGAATGCTTCTGAATCTAGGTACCATGCCCACATGTAGCCCTGACAGGTGTGATGTTTAGAATTCCCACCTGGTAACTGCCCTACCCTTCCCTCCCTCCATTTGCTGAATACCTGCAGCAGCAGAACAACGCTCTTAAGTGGGCATTAAGAACCTGGAGCTGAAAATGTGTTGCTGGAACAGCGCAGCAGGTCAGGCAGCATCCAGGGAACAGGAGAATCGACGTTTCGGATGCAGGAAGATTCCTGAAGAAGGGCTTATGCCCGAAACGTCGATTCTCCTGTTCCCTGGATGCTGCCTGACCTGCTGTGCTGTTCCAGCAACACATTTTCAGCTCTGATCTCCAGCATCTGCAGACCTCACTTTCTCCATTAAGAACCTGGAGACTTCCTGCCCCAGAATTACAACAAAGGTGATGGTGTTCCCCATCAGGCCATCGTCCTGCCGAACAAACACTATCTCAGCTCCTCCCCACTAACAGTGGATGTGTGCGGTTAGCATTATCTGTGTTATATTTATCAGTTTATACTGTTGAATGGTAACTTTTTGATGTCTGTTTGTTTTGGCATCTTTTCAAAAGTTTCATATGTGGAAATGAAGAAATTCCGGTACCTGTACATTGGGACAGTATAGAGCGAGAGAAACCTTATCAGGTAGGTCTGTTCAGGCAATTTCTTTCAAAAGCCACAAGTGCATCATAACTTACCAAACTAAATTATCAACTTTGTTTCTAGCTCAACCCATTGCACAAATCTTCAAATGAATATGTGGAAGTCGCAAAACTCTTTGGCCACTCAATTGACCAAAATCGAATCAAGAAAATTCAAAGAATTCAGAATCTAGACTTATGGGAATTCTATTGCAGGTAATACATAAGGAAGATCTTGTTTTCATTCTTTCAGTATGAGAGAACTCTACCTGTCTTTGATTCATTAGAATTTGTTTTAAGTCATTTTTATCTAAGGATTGTGCATAAAAGTACTTACTAATATTTCCTATATTTGGGGCTTGAGTTTCTTTGCTCTATCCCGTGCTGATTTCTCATAGAGTCCTAGAGAATAGAAGCAGGCACAGCAGCCCACCACATCCATGCTGACTAATAAATACCAAACTACATTAATTCCATTTAACTGCACTTGGTCCATAGCCTACTCTGCCCTGGCATTTTTATTAAATGTTGTGAGAATACCTGCCTCCACCACCCTCTCAGGCAGCACATTCCATATATCTGGCATTCTCTGGGTGTTTTTTTTTCTCCAATCTCCTGGAAACCACTTGCTCCTCACCTTAAATTTGTACTCTCTAGTCTTCGACGCATCTGCCAGGGGGCAATGATTCTCACAATCTACACTTTCTATACCTCTCATAATTTTATATCCCCCAATCAGATTCTTCCTCAGCCTATCCAGTATGTACACATAACCAAAATTTTCCATCCCAAGCACCACCCTGGTGAATCTTCTCTGCACCCTCTCCAGTACAATCACATCCTTCTGATTGTGTGGCGACCAGAACTGCACACAGTATTCCATCTGTGGTGTAACCAATATTTGATAAAGTTGTAATGAGACACCCTTGCTCCGAGAGTCTACATGCTGACTAATGAAGGAGAAAGTAAGGACTGCAGATGCTGGAGATCAGAGTCAAGAGTGTGGTGCTGGAAAAGCACAGCAGGTCAGGCAGCATCCAGGAGCAGGAGAAGCGATGTTTCAGGCATAAGCCCTTCATCAGGAATGAGGCTTGTGGCCGGGGGGCTGAGAGATAAATGGGAGGGGCTGGGGTTGGTGGGAAGGAGCTGAGAATGCGATTGCTAGATGAAGGTGAGGGAGAAGATGATAGGTCAGAGAGGAGGGTGGAGCGGTTAGGTGGGAAAGGTGATGGACAGGTCAGGAGGGCAGTGCCGAGTTGGAGGCTTGGGACTGGGATAATGTGGAGGGAGAGGAAATGAGGAATCTGTTGTAATCTACATTGATCCCGTGTGGTTGCAGGATCCCAAGGCATAACATGAGGCGATGTTCCTCCAGACATCGGTTGGTAAGGGTTTGGCGATGGAGGAGGCATGTCCTTGACTGAGTGGGGATTGGGGGAAGTTGAAGTGTTCAGCTACAGGACAGTAGGGTTGGTTGGAGCGGGTGTACTCGAGATGTTCTCCGAAATGATCTGCAAGTAGGCATCCTATTGCCCCAATGTAGAGGGGACCACATTGGTTGCAACAGATACAGCAGCTGACATTGGTGGAGGTACAGGTAAATTTCTGTTGGATGTGGAAGGATCCTTTGGTACCTTGGACGGAGGTGAGGGGAGTGGTGTGGGTGCAGGTTTTGCACTTCCTGCAGTGGCAGAACAAAGTGCCAGGAGTGTGGAGCGGGCTGGTGGGGTGGGTGGGGGAGGGTGGGTGGCGAGGACCTGATGAGGGAGGCACGGATGGAATGGTCTCTGTGGAACTTTGGTGGTGGGGGGAGGGAAATACTTTTCTGGTGGTGAGACCCTCTCCCACTCCTCCTACGCTGAGCTCCATCCGCTCTTCTCCCGCTCCCCCTACACAGAGCTCGATCCGCTCCTCTCCCACACCCCATACACTGATCTATATCTGCTCGTCTCCCACTCCCCCTACACTGATCTCGATCCGCTCCTCTCCCACTCCCCCAACACTGATCTCGATCCGCTCCTCTCCCACTCCCCCTACACTGACCTCGATCCGCTCCTCTCCCGCTCCCCCGACACTGATCTCGATCCGTTACTCTCGCACTCCCCCAACACTGATCTCGATCCGCTCCTCTCCCACTCCCCCTACACTGACCTCGATCCGCTCCTCTCCCACTCCCCCT
>NC_057728.1:50668781-50743357 GCF_004010195.1 Chiloscyllium plagiosum
AATCTGCTCCCACTCCCTCTCCCTCTCCCACTCTGACTGAGCTCAATCCTCTCCATCTCCCTCTCCCACTCCAACTGAGCTCAATTCTCTTCCCTCTCCCTCTCCCTCTCACACTGATCTCAATCCGCTCCTCTCCCTCTCCCCCTACACTGATCTCGTATTCTAACAGATGAAAGGCTTAACAGACAATCAATTTTTCACGGTATAATTTCAGTTACATCACACTGTGTATTTTTGCTATAAAATCTGTGTTGCGATCGAGCCCTCCACAACCACGTGATGAAGGTGCGTCGCTCCAAAAGCTAGTGTACTTCCAATTAAACATGTTGGACTATAACCTGGTGTTTTGTGATTTTTAACTTTGTACACCCCAGTCCAACACCGGCATCTCCAAATCATACACTGATCTCGATCCGCTCCTCTCCCGCTCCCCCTACACTGATTTCGATCCGCTCCTCTCCCGCTCCCCCTACACTGATCTCGATCCGTTCCTCTCCCACTCCCCCTGCACTGATCTCGATCCGCTCCTCTCCCACTCAGCCTTCACTGACCTCGATCTGCTCCTCTCCCTCTCTGCCTGCACTGAGTTTAGTTTGCCCCTCTCCTGCTCCCCTCTCTGTTTTTGGTCTGGGTTCTGCTCCTCAGGGTTTTAGCTATCGGCTGAGCTCCTTCCCCCATTCCCCAGCTTCAGTGTTCATCTTGTCAATGGCTGCTTTCATCAGAATTTCTCCAAGAATCTCATCGGACAAGAGGTATGAAAGCCAGTGTAAAGTGAGAGCAACTTCCTGTCAACAGGTCAACCTGAGGAGTTTTTCTGTCCATTTTTTCCATATCAATCAGATCTGGTTAATTTATGTTTTAAGTTGCTGAAGCATCATTCATGCAAATTAAACAGCATGTTGAAGAAAATGTGGTTGTTGAAGATATTCTTCTTTTAGTTTTGGAGCATTAAAGATGTTAAGATATCGGGAATACAGTGCACATATCAGCAAAACATGTTTAAAAATGCCGAAATCTCTGGACTTGTGACCACTATATCTAAAGCTCAGAACTAGAATGCATTCAAGAAATATGATTTCTCTGGTACTTTTGCAGCAAGGTTACTAATCAACTTAGAGAATTAAAAAGACTTCAGTGGGATGGTGCAAGTTAATAAGGGAATTTGAAACTACCACTGTTCCTTTGGAAAGCTGACAAAAACCTGGTGTGAATCTCCTCTGGAAAACACAGCACAACTCCACTTCTAGACCGTAGTTGCATTGAGACTTGCCAGAAAATGTTTGTTTAATTTTAGTTTACAAGTTTAATTAGTTTACTTTCTTGGATGGTAAGATTGTCCTATAAGGCGAGATAACAGTAACTGGGCCTAAATTCTCTTGAGTTAAGAATAATGAGAGAATCTCATTGAAACATGCAGAGTTATTAATAGAGCTGAACAGGCTAGATATAACAAGGGTGTTGCCCCTGGCTAGGGGATAGGGATAGGAGTGGGGACATCTAGAATTAAGGGCCAAGGTCTCAGAATAAGGACAGAAGAATCACAGACTGTGATGAGGTATTTCTTCACTCAGATGGTGATTAATCTTAGAAGTATCTCAGATTACAACAGGATGTTGATCAGCTGGGCCAATGGGCTGAGAAGTGGCAGATGGAGTTTAATTTAGATAAATGCGAGGTGCTGCATTTTGGGAAAGCAAATCTTAGCAGGACTTATACACTTAATGGTAAGGTCCTAGGGAGTGTTGCTGAACAAAGAGACCTTGGAGTGCAGGTTCACAGCTCCTTGAAAGTGGAGTCACAGGTAGATAGGATAGTGAAGGCGGCGTTTGGTATGCTTTCCTTTATTGAATACAGGAGTTAGGAGGTCATGTTGCGGCTGTACAGGTTAGGCCACTGTTGGAATATTGTGTGCATTTCTAGTCTCCTTCCTATCGGAAGGATATTGTGAAACTTGAAAGGGTTCAGAAAAGTTTTACAAGGATGTTGCCAGGGTTGGAGGATTTGAGCTATAGAGAGAGGTTGAATAGGCTAGGGCTTTTTTCCCTGGAGCGTTGGAGGCTGAAGGGTGACCTTATAGAGCTTTATAAAATCGTGAGGGGCATTGATAGGATAAATAGACAAAATCTTTTCCCTTGGGGTGGGGGAGTCCAGAACTAGAGAGCATAGATGAGAGGGGAAAGATATAAAAGAGACCTTAGGGGCAAGTTTTTCATGCAGAGGGTGGTATATTAATGGAATGAGCTGCCAGAGGAATTAGGGACATCACCAATATTGTTAGGAAGAGAATTCCATGATTTTGACCCAGCCACAGTGAAGAAATGGTAGTGTATGTCCAAGACAGGATAGTGTGTTGACTTGGATTACCTTTGTTTCCAAACCCTGGGTGGACCCAAAACCCCAGATCTCTTTGAATTCAAAGCAAGAGAGAGAGACTTTGTTGAAAACCTGAAAATCCACAATCCTTTTATAAAATTGATCATTTCAAAATATTCTACTAAATTTGTCATGTACAACTTTTAATAAAGGAGTGCTATTTGGCACTAATGCACATGATTTCAAATACCCCCTAATTGAACTCAAATCATGCGTTTAGAGAATTTGTAATTATCGTTGTTGTACCACAATCGAGTACTTTTTTTCTCTATGCATGCATTATAGTCAAGTGTCTGTTATGCCCATGGTTCAGACCTCAATGTCTAAACTCCACTGGGAATTGAATAAAATGGTAAAGCTGCAGGCATCCTTTGCTTTATCTTTTCAAATTGATGTTTTGACTTTTAATTTTCCAAATTCAGAAAAAAACTTCACTTGAAAAAGATGAGAAATGGTATAGAGCTGAATGAGAGAATGCTCTTTCATGGTACAGGCAATGAATTTGTCGAAGCAATATGTTTACAGAATTTTGACTGGCGATTAAATGGATTGCATGCTACAGTCTATGGAAAAGGTAAGCAGCAATTATATCCGGAAATTTCATAAGAATTTCCACTTTAATCGTGAATCGTTGTTTAATTGATGAATTCTTATATAAGGAGTGTACTGAGGTATATTTTTAATGCTCACACAGGGACTTATTTTGCCCGTGATGCCTCATACTCCAGCCGTTATTGCCGTACCACCGAAATGACTGAGCCATTCTTACAAATACCATCCTCATCTGCACCACATCGCTGGCGATCGAATTTTAAGACGATGTTCCTCGCCCGAGTTCTTGTGGGTGACTATACCACTGGAGATCCCAAATATACTCGGCCTCCTTCAAGAGATGGAAGTCTGGTGAACCTGTACGACAGCTGTGTCGATAACATGGAGAATCCAAAGATTTTTGTTATATTTGACTCTAACCATATTTATCCAGAATACCTAATTGAATTTACGTAATTGCAAATTAAGCAATTCTTGCTCAGAGACAGGAAAATAAATAAAATGAAGTCAATTGAATTATGTTATAAATGTAACAATTTCTTCAGCTGTCAAGGCTAATTTTGACAGCCCAACCTGTCAGTATGTTGTGGTCATGGAATGGTTGCAGAGATGGTGGACTTAATGTTGGAACTTCCTGCCTCATGGTCAAAGCAGCTACCTGAATCGAGTAAGGGCATCTCATGAATCTCTGCAGCTAAGCACCCTACCATATACATGAGACCTTGCTGACATTGTGAAGGCCGATGGAGTTGATTAGCTGACATTGCCACTTCACTGTGCTCAGTAAAGCTTGGAGAAATGTGAGTAAAGTCTGTTTGCCAACTAAGGGAATTGGGGGCGGGGCGAATCCCACATTTTCTCCCCACTGTGGAACAGCCTCGAATCCCCACTAATCCTACCTTTTCTATTGCTTGATCATCCTTTGGAAATCCTGCTATTCCAAAGAGGGTGAGCTGCCTCAGGACACTTGACACTATTAATGTATCTACGATCTCAATGGTCTAGGAAAGAAAGGCTTGCCTTTAACATATTATATTTCATGACTGTAGGACATCTAAAAGCACTTTATGGACAACTAAATACTTTTGAAATGTAATCACTGTTTTTGGAAAGTCACAGATAATTTGTGCACAGTATGCTCCCACAAATACTAATGTGATAATGATCAGATAAACTGTTTCAGTGGTATTCATTGGAGCATAAATATTTGCCTTGATAATAAGGATAACTCCATGGCTCTCTGCAAACTGGTGCCATGGGATTGTGTACATCCATCTGAAAGGGCCTTTACTTAATGCCAAAAGACAGCAACTCTAATTGTGCAGTTCTTCAATTCCTTCAGTGCAGGTCTCTAGATTGGTACAAGAACTCACAACTTTTCAACTTGAAGAACTTCTGGTTGCAATTCTTGAGGTGGCTGTCCCACAGATCCCCAAAACCTCCTTTAACCCTGAATCAAAGTGAGAAGAATCATGATTCTGGTTAAGTCTGCTCATGCTTTCACTGGTAACCACAATACATTCTATTGACCAGCTGCTAGAATTGTAAAACATTAATGCAACTAAAAGTAGAAATGCCAGCAGGCCTGGATAGTCGGGTGTTGAAGAATACTTATGGTCGGGATTGAGGTGATTTTATTGGAGGTACTAGAGTAATTTTTGACTAACCCTCTGTTCCATTCTATCCTCCTGTTATGTTTCACATTTTTATGCAGCCTTCCTTCAAACACTGTGGTACTCCGTTCTCTGATCCAGCATGAATAATCCTAGTGTTTTTTAACAGCTCCTAAAAGCGGTTATTCTCATCCCTGGCCTCAGGCTGGCTGCTCATATTGTACACTTCCTGAAGTAACAATGTTGTATCTTATGACATATCACAGACTATGTAACTTCCTACTCACAGTTTACAAATAATAAAAGTAAGGTAGAGGCATCAAAGGAATAGACAACAGTTGAGCAGAGACTCATGCATTTTGAAAGAATATTGGATGAGTGTATTGAGGAGAGGATACTGAGATACAGTGACAAATTTGGGCAGTAGGATTGGTTTAAGCTTACTCCTTTAGGAGCTCCATTAAATTCATCTCAATATCCCTCAATATTCTTGGATGCCTACCATCTACTTTGCAATCCATTATTGTTTTAATATGGCTTTCTTTAAGTTCATATTTCCATTAGGGCCGATTTGATTGGCTCCCACATTCCTGTTGACAATATAATGCTTTTGTTTTAAAACCTTCACCGTTTGCGCAGTCTCATGTACAGGCACATCTGCCTGAGCAAATCTTTGGATTTTAATATTTCTTAAATTTTTTTTTAAATTTTGGATGCTTATCTTTCCTCATTATCTCTCTTAGTTCCTACCTTCCCAGTTTCTTCCTATGTTCAACATCTATATTTTTTGAGTTTTGAAAAAAAGAGCCCACCTAGTGAATGTGGAGGGGATTAAGCAAAAGATATTTCCCATGTTCGAATATCTTGCTTACTAAAGGGATAAGGATAAACCTAGCAACTACAAGCCAATCAGTTTAATCTTGATAGTGGTAAAGATTCTGGAAGCAATAAACCTTTATTTGAACAGAAATTATTAGCATTTCATTTTTCTAAATGTTAACAAACATGGTTGAATTAATTTGCTTCCACATTCAAGTTTTGTTGAAAATTAACCTAACATGAGCATTAAAAAACAGACAGAACTTTTCTTGTTTTTGCTTATGCTTATCTGTCTGACCTGATTCAACTTTATGAACATAAACAAGCTATAACAATAGTTATGTAATTAATGATGGATTTTTTTGTATATTTAGTTATACCTTTTCAAAAGTATTTCCTAACTTTCATAAATTAATATTAATAAAGTTTTAAAAATGACTCTTCTGCATTTTCTTTGAATAATGATGAAGGAAAACCACTCAGGAAAATGAGAGACTAATCAAGAATATTCCATCAGCAAAGCTCGCTAGATAGAACATCCTGTGAATGATCATTTAAGAGTAAGTAGGTGGTGCTGGAACCGTATAAAACATTGGTTAGGCCACAGCTAGAGTTTTACGTGCAGTTCTAGAATCCAAATTATAGGAAGGATGTGGTTGCACTGTGGAAGGTGCAGAGGACATTTACCAAGATATTGCCTGGATTGGTGTGCTTTAGTTATGAAAAGTGATTGGATAGACTCAGTCAGAGGGACATGATTTTTTTAAATTCATTCATGGGATGTGAGCATCACTGGCTGGCCAGCATTTATTGCCCATCTGTAGTTGCCCTTGAGAAGATGAAGATGAGCTGCCTTCTTGAACCGCTGCAGTCCATGTGCTGAAGGTAGACCCATAATGTCCTTAGGGAAGGAATTTAGGATTTTGACTCATGTATAAAACTGAGAGTGTCATAGGCAGAATAGATGGGAAAAGCTTCTCCCCTTGGTGGAGGGATCAATGACCAGTGGGGCAATAGATTTAAGTTAAGGGGCAGGAGGTTTAAAGGGAATGTGAGTGGGAAACAACTTCTATGCATAGGACGGTGCAAGTCTGCAACTCATTACCTGTAAGGGTGGTAGAGGCATCAGCCTTGACTGATGATGACACGATTTCAACTTGCATGGGTTTTCATCATTATGCCTTTACAATTTATAATGTGACACCAAAAGTAAGATCAGCAGCGGTCTTAAAGCATATGTAAATTTAGTGCTTTTGCAAAAGAAAACCAGCCTTGTGCTATTGCTGATATGCAAATGCAGCAGATAATTAGGGCAAATTAAATTTTGGTGCTTATTGCTAAAGAGATAGAGTGTAAAAGTAGGGATGTGTTGGTGCAACTGTACAAAGCATTGATTAGACAGCATCGTGAGTATTGCATCCAGTTTTGTCCCCATACTTGAGGAAGAATGCAATTGCATTGGAGGTAGTTCAGAGAAGGATCACCAGATTCATTCCAGATATGAAAGGCTTGTGTTACAAGGAGAAATTGAACAGTTTATGCCTATACTCACCAGAGATTAGAAGAATGAGAGATCTAATTGAGGTATATAAGGGAATTATGTGGAACAGAGTTTCTCCTTTTGGAGCCGTTTAGAGTAAGAGCTCATAGTTTTAGGCTAAGGGATGGCAGATTTAAAACTGAGATGAAGAGGAATTGCTTCTGAGCCATGAATCTGCTTCATTCACTACCTCAGAGTGCAGTGAATGCCAGGGCACTAAACAAATTTAAGGAGGTGGATTTTTAATTAGTAAGGGATTAAAAGGTTATGGGAAAGGGGCAGGAAACTGGTGTTGAGATGAGATTCGCCATAATCAGATTAAATGGCAGAGCAGGTTCTAGGGGTTGAATTGCCTACTCCTGCTCCAGCTCTTAAATTTTTATGGTAATTAATTAGCAACTTGGAATTCATGGCCAATACAATGTTTTCAAAAAATGCTGTGAATATTTGTATTAGTTCATGTTTCTTTGAGAAGTTTGCATTAGATCATGGTAGGCATCTGAAGTATGTGAAGATTTTATGATGTATGTTTGCTACAGGAATTCATATGGTAAGTCAAGGATTCAGTTATCATGTAATGCACAAGATATTACTTTGCCAAAGTGTTTCCCTTCAAGACTACATGATGCACTTTAGTTTGCTGTCTTGAATTTAATCCTTGGATCATAGAATCTCTACAGTGTGGAAGCAGGCTATTTGTCCCATCAATTCCACACCAACCCTCTGAAGATTATCCTTTCCCTGCAACCCTGTATTTCCCATGGCTAATCCACCTAGCCTTCTTATACCTGAATACTAAGAAATTTAGCATGGCCAATCCACCTAACTTGCACATCTTGGGACCGTGGGAGGAAACCAGAACATTAATTATGATGACTGGAGACCCATTGTTGTCTTAGTTGATGGATTCTTCCATTGCTTTGGATGAGTGTTCAGCAGAAAAGTCAACTCTTTTAAAAGTGAAGATTAATGGCATCTTGTGTGATGTTGGGCTAAGTCTTGATTTGCATGGGCAATTGTAAGTAGCGTTGAAGGGATGAGTGAAGCATTGGCTTTCCAGTGCACTTGTTCATTCTGAAGACACTTGACTATATTCTCCTCAAATGTTAAAATTGCTTGATGATCAAAACCTTTCCATTTGGATGTGTCCAAGGTTGCTTTTTCCTACGTACTGAGTTTCAGCTTTCAACCTTTTGAGGTTGGTTTTTAGACTGTCTTTACATGTCAGTTTGGGAAGTCCAGTGGTTTGCCTTTCCCCACAGTTGGCTGCAGACCATTGTCTTTGGTACATGGTAATCTCACATGCAATGCATCTGACCAACTCAGCAAAACTAGCTCTGCTGAACATGTATTCAATGGGTAGACTGTGCTTTGGAGGAACCTCAGTGTTGGGGATTTTAAAACGCACAAAGAGAGTTCAGAGAATAATGGTGGAATGCTTAAAGTTGTTTAATGCAATAGCTGTAGGTTGCCTGGAGATGAGGACTTCTCAATTGGATTTTCTTGGAAACTACCACACCATCTGAAACCAAGGGAATTCAACCAACAATTGTTCCAGGAAGAGAGCCTTTTATCACAGGTTTAACTGTGGCAAAAATGTCTTAAATTTCCACTCGGCAGAGTTTTTATTTCTTTGTTTCTCCACAGTCATGTATTAGCTTCTTTAAAACAGTATGTGCGTATTTGCGTAATCAATAATAATTGCAACATTGTTTGAGTAAGTTTGTTTTGGTTACTTGTTGACAAACGAAACCTGGCTAACTAATTCTTAATGCTAAACCTGGCACAGTCTGATGCTTATAAAGTTAGGCATAGCGTCAACTTGGTTAAATTTAAAGTGTATTCTGACCAGTGTCGGGATGAGACTAGAAAAGTAAACAGAACACTTCTGTGTATGACAACATCTTTAACTTGGTAACACAGTGCGCTCACCTGCGAAAAAGTGTGTACTCAGCTGATGTTCACTAACCTTTCTGCAAGCCTAGAATCTTTGTAAATTGAAGAGGTTGCTCTCTGTCCTGAATTTAATGTATACTCCATGTCAAAATGTTTTTGTGCATACTAGAGCAGAGATGAGAAGTATATGGCAAACACTAGAGACAATATACAGCCTTCCTTGGTGGCAGGGGCTGGCCAACAATTAAAAGATACTGATCTTCTTGAATGAATGCCCTGGGTTGAACCCTTGATCTACATTTGTGTTGTGCCTTGCTTGTCTTTTTCTTTCAAACTCATGATATCACTGCAGAGCTGCATTGCTGTCTGTGTGTACATAATTAAGGAGGTATAGCTCAAGTCTGAATAGTATCTTAGTTTAAATGTTAAGTTTAGTCTTAAAAAGTGAGTTTTTTGAATTTATTGAAGAAACATGGTGCAAGTCCATTTTACTCTTAAGTAACAAAACAGAGAAACACATTGATTATTAAATATAGCATTTACATATTTGGTAGGACTCATGGAGTAGTGGGACTTGATCGCACTTTTCCTGTCCAAGTCGTAACAATTGAAAGACAAACAATGATGGCAAGGGCGTGCTATATGTGGATCTGCTGTGGCATTGCTTGCATAAATTAAATGAATAAATTACAAATATTTTGTGTTCTGCTGCTAATCTGAAAATGTGTTTTCTGTTCTATCATTTTTTTGTCATTCTCCTGTCATAGGCATTGTCACTCCCTAAAAGCTGATGATAAACTTTCTCCTTAACCTGATCTAGTCAAGGCAGTGCAGACAAAAGCTTCATCAAATGAATCAAAAGAAATAACTGGACAGAGAACCTTTAACAATGATTAAATGTGAATGAGGTGTGTCACAAGAAGTGTGTTAGTATATTGCATACACAACTAATATATGGTTTACTAAAGTATAAGTCATGACAGTTTTGATGGAGTAGTGTTGTGAAGAGATCCAAATATTAATTTTTAAGTATACATAGGCCTACTTAATCTTTTATGACTTGAACTTTCAAACAAAGGACATTTAACGAAGCAGATTGCATTGGATATAGCAGCAATAATGCTGTACCTGCAAGGATTGGGAAGCTTGGATGAAGACTATCAGAGTGGAAAACTTTGAGAAAGAAAAATCACATGGATCGTCATCCTTGTATTTTGAACAGTGAGGGATAGATTCCTCTCAGCGACGTGTAAAAGCTGAAAACCCACTGAATGTTATCTTTGCCATTTGTAGAGGATTCCTGGCGTGGATTTATTGGAAGCTGCTCCATCATGTCTAGCAAAAGGATGTCAGCCATCTGTTCCAGGAAGGAAGTGCAGTACCAGCAGGTTATGTCTGTTCAGAATAGCTTTAGAATCAGAACACTATATTTGAGATGCGCCAAGGCATTTTTTTTAAATGAGTCATCGTCATAGTGTCATACCACACAGAAATAAATCCTTTGATCCAATTGGTCCGTGCCAACGATGTTCACAAACTAAACTTGTCCCACACGCCTGCATTTGGCCCATATCTCTCCAAACCTTTCCTATTCATGTTCTTATCCAAATGTCTTTTAAGTGGTGTTACTGTACCTACATCCACCATTTCCTCTGGTAGTTCATTCCACAGACAAACCACTGTGTTTCTGAAAAGAAGTTCCCCCTCATGTCCCTTTTAAATCTTTCTTCTCCTCTCACCTTAAAAACATGCTCCCTAGTTTTGAACTCCCCACCTTAGGAAAAAGACTTTTGCTATTCACCTTCTCTGTGCTCCTGATGATTTTATAAACTTGTATAAGGTCACCCCTCAATCTCCTACACTCCAGTTCAAAAAGAAGGTCCCAGCCCATCGAGCCTATTTTTATAACTCAAAACCTCCATTCCCGGCAACATCCCAGTTATTTTTTTTTCTGAACCCTCTACTTGGTCAATTATTGAGCAAACTTTTCATTTTATTGTTTCTTCTCAGATCTGGGCACGTGTTGTGTTATTTTTACAGGGGTAGACATTTATTTGCATAATTGAAACTGTTTGTCCATAATCTTTGCATCTTTGTGTAAATTTGTTTTTGGTAATAAATCAATTTTTTTTCTGAAGAAACCCGACTGACTTGTTCTTAATACTGAAGGTAACATTGTTCAAGACCTGTAAAATTAACCATATCACCAACCTAATTACATTAAAAATTTGTTGTGACTAGCAGCGGAGTGGCCGTAGAAAAGGAAACAGTTGCACACCTTCAAGCTATGTCGTTACAGTGATAGAAATATTTCTCATTCCTGCAAGAGTTGAGAGCCAGAGGGCACCAATTCAAGATAATCAGCTAAAAAAGAAACAACATGTTAAAGATCATCATTGCACAGCAAATGGTTTCAATCTGGAATGCAGTGCCTGGAGATAAGTGATGGCTTTCAAGAGAAAATTTGATAATCACCTGAAAGGAAACAAAATTGTGACTTTTGAGAATAGTCAGGATGGTGGGACAGGGCAAGTTGCTCTTGCAGAAAGCTGGCAGGGATTCAATGGGCCTTAATGTTTATATGTGATTGTGTTGATTTCCCATGTCAGTACTGTTATGACTTTGATGGGAGAAATGTGCAGATAATCAAGAGCGTAAGAAATAGAACAGGAATAAGCCATTAAGACCCTATTCAGTAAGATCTTTCCCAGGGCTCAAATCCTCTTTTGTGTCAGCATCATCACCCTTAACTCTGTGATATTTCAAAAATTTACCTCTTCCTTCAACATTTTCAGTGATATTGCCTCCCCAACTCTTTGGCAGAGAGAAATTCAGGCATTCACTACACTCTGAGAGAAAACATCCTTTGCATTCCAGTTTTAAATGAGCCAACCTTTATTCTGTAACTATGATCCTTAGTTTGAGACTAGAATCATCATCTTGACATCAAACATTTCAAGCCCCACTTAGAATTGTGTATGTTTCAATAAGATAATTCCTCATTCTTCTAAAATCAAAAAATTTGGTCATTTTTGCCAAGTCACCCCTTCATCTCAGCCCTCCATTTGCAGTGTCACCAAAGCTCTGTGCAGTGGTAACAAGACTTTATTTTAAATCTCCAACCCCTTAGCAAAAGCCAAAATTGCATTTGCTGCCTTCATTACTTGTTGCATCTTAATGCAAACATTTTGTGTTTCATGCATAAGAACACTCTGATCCCTCTGTGCTGCAGTTTTTTGGAACATGAATTCATGTAAATAATAGTCTGCCTTTTGATTCTTGCCATCAAAGTTCATGGCTTTGGACTTCCCTTCATTTCATGTGCCAAGTTTTTTGCCCACTCGCTCATGTCCAAATCCCTTTGTAGATCCTTTATGACCTCACAATATGCCCTCCTATCTATTTTTGCACCGTGGGCA
This sequence comes from Chiloscyllium plagiosum, assembly GCF_004010195.1. NCBI lineage: Eukaryota > Metazoa > Chordata > Chondrichthyes > Orectolobiformes > Hemiscylliidae > Chiloscyllium > Chiloscyllium plagiosum. The sequence goes on from NC_057728.1 coordinate 50,680,994, forward strand.
AACTTGGATAAATTACACTCTGCCCCGTGCTCCAAGTCATGAAGATAAATTTGAAGTAATTGAAGCCCTTGGTTAGTGGGAGTCTACAAGTTACATTTTTCCAACCTGAAAAAGACCCATCAATCCCGACTGTCTGTGTCTGTTTGCATTTCCTTTGAAACCCTTGGATGCAAGCCACCAGTCCTGACTACCTGGTTTGCCTTTAGTCCTGTTAGTTTATCAAATACCTTATCCCTCATGAAAGACACTGTTGGAAGATTTTTCTTCTCATTAACACTTTGTTTATCTAGTACCTTTTGGATGTTTACAGCACCCTCCATAGTGAAGATCGATGCAAACTATTGGTTTAAATAATTTTCTTTGTGGAAAATACCAGGAAACCCTACAAAATCTCCATTATCAATTTCCCAGCTGCATCTTCAAAGGGGACCACACTTATATCAGCTACTGTTTTTTATATATTCATAGAAGATCTTGTTATTTGTTCTTATATTTCTTAGCAATTTACTTTCATAATAAATTTTCTCCCTCTTCATTGGCTTTCTAGTCTGTTACTGGTTCCTAAAATAAAAGATCCCAATCCTGTTTCCATGCTGCTTTTTTTCAAGATGGCGGTGGTGTCACAGCGTAACGTGTGAGCTCCTCAGTCCAGGAGCCCAGAGCCTGTCTACTCCATCCACTACTTTTTATTTTGTTTCAATGCTTTTAAAAAAAAATGTTTCTACTTACTATTTACCTTACCATTTTTTAATTACTTTGGCGCATGGTGTCATGTCCTAGCCCAGACCCAATGACAAGGTGCTTTCAATGGCCTAGAATGCTTCTCAGTCTTGGTCATGTTGTAACCGCATCTTTTGTATTAGCTTTTCGCCTGAGAGAGGATGCTCGCATTGTTATGCCAATCCTGCCAGTGGGTTTCCAGGATTTTGCAGAGTCAGTGCTGGTGCTAACTCTCAAGGGATTTGAGGTATCAGCTGTACATGGTCCATGATTCTGATGCATGCAGGAGGGTGGGCACCATGGCTGTCCTGTAGACTATGTGCTTGGTTCTGGGTTTGATGTCTCATGCAAAGCTTGTGAGTCAATGCACACGTTAAACAGTAAACCACATGGTAAAATCCATTTTAAAGCACATAAGGCTTAAAACTTACGTTTCAAATAATTACAGTAGTCCCCATGGCTAGTTGAGTGTTTTTGGAAAAGGAAGGATGGGGTAGGTTCATGGATTCATCAGGAATTTGAATGCACTGAAAGAACAGAATGAACTCTGGCCTCCTGACCCTCTCCCAGAGAATAGGCAGTCAGTATTCACAGCTCCTGATGCCTGAATGTTCTGTCAATGAATATCAGACCCTGAGGTGGTGGTGGTAACTTCAATGCGTCCACAGGAGACACTGCAAGTGGCTACTTTCCCAGTTTATTGACCGACAGATTTCGAAATCCACATCAGAACTGGAACTCTGGGGAGTCTGGAGTCTCTCTTCCTACTCCAACTCAAATCCAAGGATTCCCTGCCAGCGTGAGTTATGGGGTATCGCCACTCACCAGGGCCCCTCCTGTCTCTTTAGTCTCTGGTTCCCCCTCCCCCTCCCCTAAGAGTGTGAGGTCTGCCACCTCTGAATTCTGGGGTCTCCCCATTTTCCCAACCCCGAGTCTGTGCTCTCTCAGGGTCAGGGTTGATTTGGAGTCTGGTATCTCCCTATACTCATCCACAGAGTGAGAGGTCTCTTTCTGCACCCCCACCCCCAGCCCCCCCCACTGATTGTGACTATTTCCTGAGAATGCAGGGTTATCGGTTTTGCATGGATGATCCAAGTTTCTGGTCGTAAAGGTAAGATAAGAGAGGAGTATGTTGATATTCTTGGATGTGTCAATATTAATAAGGAAGGGGCATCGGATGTTATGAAAAACATCAAGGTGGATAAATCTGCAGAGCATGATGGTACCAAAGAAGGAGTTTGCTGGGGTCTTGACAGAGGTCTTTGTATCCACTTTAGCCACAGGTGAGTTCCCAGATGACTGGAGAGTAACCAATGTAGTTCCTTTGTTTAAGAAGGGCAACAGAGACAGTCCAGAAAACTAGGTCAGTTAGCCTTACATCAGTGGTCAGGAATTTATTGAAGAAGATTCTTAGGGACAGGATTTACTTGCATTTGGAAAAGAATGGCTTCATAGAGCATAACTTGGAGGTACCGATGTTGGACTGGGGTGGACAAAGTTAAAAATCACACAACACCAGGCTATAGTCCAACAGGTTTATTTGGAAATGCTAGCTTTTGAAGAGCTGCTTCTTCCTCAGGTGGTTGTGGAGAATAAAATCATAAGACACAGAATTTATAGCCAAATGAGTACAGTGTCATAGAGACGTGCTGATACATTAAACAATTTTAGATCAACTCTTTCATCTTTTAGAATGGGATGTGTTGGTTTCTGTTCTTTGATATATAAATTCCAGAACTTCTTTTAAATTACATTCTCAGGATATCTCTAGCTTTTCTAACAAAAGGTGCCATCTCAGCTCAGGCAATACATTAAAGTGTGATGTCTGTCTGTGTGACAATGTTGAGTTATACTGGTTCTTTTTCTAAAATGGGATTTACAGAGTTTTACATGGATTCATGCAGTTTTTGAGCAAAACAAAATGTAATTCTGCAAAAACAAATTCACCCCATAAACATTTATGTGTGCACGTGTAGGAGCAACAGTGTGGGTGTGAGTATACGTGATAGTGTGTGTGTGTGTATATGTGTGGAGTTGGTTAAGTGTGTGTGTGATGGGGCAAATTTGTTTTTGCAGAATTACATTTTTATTTTGCTCAAAAACTGCATAAATCCATGTAAAACTCTGTAAATTCTACTTTAGTCATGCACACACTCATTCTGTCTCTCCTACACGCGCACACATATAACATAGAACATTACAGCACAGTACAGGCCCTTAAGCCCTTGATGTTGTGCCGACCTGTGGAACCAATCTGAAGCCCTTCTATCCTACGCTATTCCATTTTCATCCATTTGTTTATCCAAAGACTATTTAAATGTCCTTAAAATTGGTGAGTCTACTACTTTTGCATGCAGGGAATTCCATGCCCCTACTACTCTCTGAGTAAAGAAATTACCTTTGACATCTGTCCTATATCTATCCCCCGTTAATTTAAAGCTATGTTCCCTCGTGCTAGCCATCGCCATCCGAGGAAAAAGGTTCTCACTGTCCACCCCTAACCCTCTGATTATCTTATAAGTCTTAATTAAGTTACCTCTTAACCTTCTTCTCTCTAATGAAAACAGTCTCAAGTCCTTCAGCCTTTCCACATCAGACCTTCCTGCCACACCAGGCAACATCTTAATAAATCACCTCTGAACCCTTCCAAAGTTTCCACATCCTTCCTATAATCTGTTGACCAGAACTGTACACAATACTCCAATTACGGCCACACCAGAGTTTTGTACAGCTGCAACATGGCCTGGTGGCTCTGAAACTCAAACCCTCTACCAATAAAAACTAACACACCGTATGCCTTCTTAACAACCCTACCAACTTGGGTGGCAACTTGCAGGAATCTATGTACATGGACACCGAGATCTCTCTGCTCATCTACACTGCCAAGAATCTTACCATTAGGCCAGTACTCTGTATTCCTGTTACTCCTTTCAAAGTGAACCACCTCACACTTTTCCACATTAAACTCCATTTGCTACCTCTCAGCCCAGCTCTGTAGCTTATCTATGTCCCCCTGTAACCTGCAAGTTCCTTCGGCATGATCCACAACTCCACCGACCTTCGTGTCACCTGCAAATTTACTAACCCATCCTTCTATACTCACATCCAGGTCGTTTATAAAAATGACAAACAGCAGTAGCCCCAAAACAGATCCTTGTGATACACTAAACTCCAGGATGAACATTTCCCATCAACCACCACCCTCGGTCTTTTTAAGCTAGCCAATTTCTGATCCATGCCACCATCAATCCCATGCATCTATATTTTATGCAATAACCTACGGTGGGGAACCTTATCAAACGCCTTACTGGAATTCATATACCTCACATCAACCGCTTCACCCTCATCCATCTGTTTGGTCACCTTCTCAAAGAACTCAGTAAGGTTTGTGAGGCATGACCTACTCTTCACAAAACCATGTTGACTATACCTAATGAACTTATTTATTTCTAGATGAATATAAATCCTATCTCTTATAGCCTTTTCCAACACTTTACCTGCAATCGAAGTAAGGCTTACTAGTCTATAATTACCAGGATTGTCTCTACTCCCCTTCTTGAACAAGGGGACGACATTTGCTATCCTCCAGTCTTCTGGCACTATTCCTGTAGACAATGATGACATAAAGTTTATTGGGTGAATTTGTTTTTGCAGAATTACATTTTGTTTTGCTCAAAAACAGCACGAAGCCATGTAAAACTTTGTAAATCCCACTTTAGAAATAGAACCAGTCTAACTCACCATTGGGACACAGACAGACCTCGCACCTTAATGCATTGGCTGAGTTGAGATGGCACCTGTTGTTAGAAAAGCTAGACCTTTCCTGAGAATGTAATTTTAAGGAAGATCTGGGATTGACATATCAAAGAACAGAAACCAACACATCCCATCATTACATCTCCATGACACTATACTCATTTGGATATAAATTCTGCGTCTTTATGATCTTATTGTCCACAACCACCTGAGGAAGAAGCATCACTTAAAAAGCTAGTGTCTCTAAATAAACCTGTTGGACTATAACACGGTGTTATGTGATTTTTAACTTTGTCCACCCCAGTCCAACTCTGGCACCATCGTAGTCATGACTACCATCGACACCATGACCCGCCAGCTCAAAGTGGAGATGATCTCCATGACGATCTAGCATATCCACACAGACATCAAGTTTCTGCAGAAAAGCAGGAGAGATCCCAAAAGGATTACAGATCACAAACCCATTCAAGTCGGCCTACAACACAGACTACACAGAGAGACTTTGCTATCGCTCCTCTCGCAAACTCCTCAATTATCTTGTGCACCAACTGCACAGCAGGCACCACAACCTTGAAATCAAGATGGAGTCTCAGCTTGCGCTCAAGATATAGCATTACAGTTACGCGACACTGCCAGCCAGACAAGGTGACAGAACAACACCACGTACATGCATACCAAGATCAAGAAACTGGAGAAATTTGGCATTACCATCAACAACAGCCAAGCTTGGCACCACAGTTGAAAATGTTATCACCACAGGGAAATCAATAGTCAACTTATCGGACCACTTCCTTCAACCGGAAGAGATCAAAGTTCTTAGCCGAGGCCTCAATTTCTGCCCCACCACCAAAATGGGCCCCATGGGTCTAGCAGCAGACGCAGAGGAACTCATCAGACAGATGAGACTCCGGGAATCATAGAGTCATAGAGACGTACAGCATGAAACAGACCCTTCGGTCCAACCCGTCCATGCTACCAGATATCCCAACCCAATCTAGTCCCACCTGCCAGCACCTGGCCCATATCCCTCCAAATCATTTCGATTCATATACCTATCCAGATGCGTTTTAAATTTTGGATTGTACTAGCCTCCATCACTTCCTCTGGCATCTCATTCCATACACATATCACCCTCTGTGTGAAAAAGTTGCCCTTTAGGTCTTTTTTATATCTCATCCTAAACCTATGCCCTATAGTTCTGGACTCACCCACCCCAGGGAAAAGACTTTGTCTATTTATCCTATCCATGCCCCTCATAATTTTGTAAACTTCTATAAGGTCACCCCTCAGCCTCCGATGCTCCAGGGAAAACAGCCCCAGCCTGTCTGACGAATAAAGGAAAGCATACCAACGCTTTCTTCACTATCCTATCTACCTGCGACTCCACTTTCAAGCAGCTATGAACCCGCATTCCAAGGTCTCTTTGTTCAGCAACACTCCCTAGGACCTTACCATTACATGTATAAGTCCTGCTAAGACTTGTTTTCCCAGAACGCAGCACCTCGCATTTAGCTGAATTAAACGCCATCTGCTACTTCATATACCCATTGGCACATCTGATCAAGATCACGCTTTAATCTGAGATAACCTTCTTCACTGTCCACTACACCTCCAATTTTGGCGTAATCTGCAAACTTACTAACTATACCTCTTATGCTCACATCCAAATCATTGATATAAATGATGAAAAGTAGTCGATCCAGTACCGATCCTTGTGGCACTTCACTGGTCACAGGCCTCCAGTCTGAAAAACAACCGTCCACCACCACCCTCTGTCTTCTACCTTTGAGTTAGTTCTGTATCCAAATAGTTAGGTCTCCCTGTATTCCATGAGATCTAACATTGCTAACCAACCTTCCATGGGGAATCTTGTCAAACACCTTACTGAAGTCCATACGGATCACATCTACCGCTCTGCTCTCATCAGTCCTCTTTGTTACTTCTTCGAAAAAGTCAATCAAGTTTGTGAGACATGATTTCCCATGCACAAAGCCATTCTTTCAAGATGTCAGCAGTGATCCCAATAGGTCCACTGATGAACCAGAACACTCATCACAGAGATCCATAATGGAACGACCAAAGAAGGGGTCAACTTGGACCCCTCCAGAAGGTTGCAACTCTGGGCTTAACATGTATGCTCAAATTGTCAGGGAATATATAAATGCCAGATCCGTCAGCTGCACCCATGAGGTAGAGGAAAACACCACCTGATCACAATGCAACGCTACCCATGTTCTCAAAACCAATCACAACATTGTCACCATACCAGCAGATAAAGTAGGAGACATCGTCATTCAGATTAGAACAGATTACTGAAAGGAAGTGTACCAACAACTGAACAAGTAGGAACACTACAGGCAACTACTGGCCGATCTGACCAAAAAACACACCCATGAACTAGAAAATGTTGATCAGGACTTTGGGATCCAGGCCTTCAGAATTCCCTATGTGCTTTCATCCCACTTATTTCTCGTGTAGGTGACTTCTACTGCCTTCCAAAGATACACAAAGCCAATTTGGGCGGCACGGTGGCACAGTGGTTAGCACTGCTGCCTCACAGCGCCAGAGACCTGGGTTCAATTCCTGCCTCAGGCGACTGACTGTGTGGAGTTTGCACATTCTCCCCGTGTCTGCGTGGGTTTCCTCCGGGTGCTCCGGTTTCCTCCCACAGTCCAAAAATGTGCAGGTTAGGTGAATTGGCCATGCTAAATTGCCTGTAGTGTTAGGTGCAGGGGTAGATGTAGGGGAATGGGTCTGGGTGGGTGCGCTTCGGCGGGTCGGTGTGGACTTGTTGGGCCGAAGGGCCTGTTTCCACACTGTAAGTAATCTAATCTAATCTAATCTAAACATACCAGGACATCACATCGTATCAGGCAATGGGACCCTGCGTAAGAACATCTCTGGCTATGTCGAAGGCATCTTGAAACCTATTATACAGGGGACCCCTAGTTTCTTTCGCGACACTGCAGATTTCTTACAGAAACTCAGCACCCACGGACCAGTCAAACCAGGAACATTCCTTGTCACAATGGACGTTTCAGCACTCTACACCAGCATCCCCCACAATGACGGTATCACAGCAACAGCCTCAGTACTCAACACCAACAGCTGCCAATCTCTGAGCACCGTCCTACAATTCATCAGCTTCATCCTCAACCACAACGTTTTCACCTTTGACAACCAGTCCTTCATCCAGACACACGGAACAGTGATGGGGATCAAATTTGCACCCTAATATGCCAACATTTTCATGCACAAGGTCAAACAAGACTTTTCTATGCCGGACCTCCAACCAACATTATACACCAGGTACATTGACAACATTTTCTTCCTCTGGACCCATGGCAAGGAGTCACTGAAACAACTACACAGTGATATCAACAGGTTTCATCCCACCATCAAACTCACCATGGACTACTCTTTAGTATCCGTCTCATTCTTGAACACATGCATCTCCACAAAGGATGGGCACCTCAGCACCTCACTCTATTGCAAACCCACAGATAACGTCACGATGCTACACTTCTCTAGCTTCCCCCCAACACATATTAAAACAGCCATTCCCTACGGACAAGCCCTCCACATACACAGGATCTGTTCAGATGTGAAGGAACGTGATGGACACTTGAAAGTATTCAAGAATGCCCTCAAAAGAATAGGGTACAATGCCCAACTCATTGCCAGTTCCGACATGCCACAGTGAGAAACCGTAATGACCTCCTCAGGAGACATACACGAGATGCAACCGACAGGGTACCCTTCGTTGTCCAATACTTCCAGGAGAAAGTGAGGTCTGCAGATGCTGGAGATCAAAGTTGAAACTTTATTGCTGGAACAGCACAGCAGGTCAGGCAGCAAACAGGGAACAGGAGATTCGACGTTTCGGGCACAGGCCCTTCTTCAGGAATGAGCAGAGGGTGTTCAGCAGGAGAAGATAAAAGGTAGGGAGGAGGGACTTGGAGGAGGGGCGTTGGAAATGTGATAGGTGGAAAGAGGTCAAGGTGAGGGTGATAGGTCGGAGTAGGATGGAGGCGGAGAGGTCAAGAAGAAGACTGCAGGTCAGGAAGGCGGTGCCGGGCTGGAGGGATTCGGCTGAGACAAGGTGGGGGGAGGGGGGATGAAGAAACTGGTGAGGTCCAAGTTCATCCCCTGCGGTTGGAGTGTTCCCAGTCGGAAGATAAGACGCTCCTCCTCCGACCGTCGGGTTGTTGTGGTTTGGCGGTGGATGAGTCCAATGACCTGCATATCCTCGGTGGAGTGGGAGGGGGAGTTGAAATGCTGTGCCACAGGTTGGTTGGGTTGGTTCGTCCGGGTGGCCCAGAGGTGCTCTCTGAATCGCTCCGCAAGTAGGCGGCCTGTCTCCCCAATATAGAGGAGGCCAGACCGGCTGCAGCGGATGCAGTAGATGATGTGGGTGGAGGTGCAGGTGAATCTGTGGCGGATATGGAATTTTCCTTTGGGGCCTTGGAGAGAAGTGAGGGGGGAGGTGTGGGCGCAAGTGTTGCACCTCCTGCGGTTGCAAGGGAAGGTGCCGGGAGTGGTGGTTGGGTCGGTGGGGGGTGTGGATCTGACAAGGGAGTTGCGGAGGGAGTGGTCTCTACGGAAAGCTGATAGGGGTGGGGAGGGAAATATATCCTTGGTGCTGGGGTCTGTTTGGAGGTGGCGGAAGTGACGGCGGATGATGCGCTGTACATGGAGATTGGTGGGGTGGTAGGTGAGGACCAGTGGGGTTCTGTCCTGGTGGCGGTTGGAGGGGCGGGGCTCAAGGGCGGAGGAGCGGGAAGTGGAGGAGATGCGGTGGAGGGCACCGTCGACCACGTCGGGGGGGAAATTGCGGTCCTTGAAGAAGGAGGCCATCTGTGTTGTACGTATTTTGAACTGGTCCTCCAGGAGCCAAACGACTACACTATGTTCTTCGCAGCCTGCAACACATTGTCGATGAGGATGAACACCTTGCCAAAAGCTTCCCTCTGCCTCCACTTCTCCTCTTTAAACCACCACCAAACCTTAAACAGATCATTGTTCATAACAAACTGCCCAGCCTTCATGACAACAACACTGTAAATCCCTGTCACAGCAGCTGCTGCAAGATGTGTCAGAGTGAAGACCATTACACGAGGGGACACCTCCCACCATATATGCGGCAAGCATTTATGTGATTCGGCCAACGTGGTCGATCTCATATGCTGCAGGCAAGGTTGCCCTGAGACACAGCACATTGGCGAGACCAAGCAGGTGCTATGACACCTGATGAATGGACACTGCACAACAACTACCAGGCAGGTGTGTTCCCTCCCAGTCGGGGAACACTTCAGTGGACCCGGCCATTTGGCCTTGGACTTTTGGGTGACAATCCTCCAAGGCGGACTTCAGAACATGAAACAACGCAAAGTGGCTGAGCAGAAGCTCTTAGCCAAGTTCAGTACCCATGGGGATGGCCTCACCCAGAACTTTGGTTCATGTCATACTACAGTTGACCCCACTGCACTACACACTTTCTCTCATACACACTCCTACATACTCACACACCCTTGCAGACCCTCTCTCATACACAAGCTCTCTCTCATATGCACACACATACACCCCCCACACTCACATCCACGCCCGCACCCTCAACAGGCGTATACCCCATCACACTCACACATACACACGTAACCAAATCCACACACACACATATATACACACGCACTCTTATCACTTGCACTCACACCCACATACATACACATACATGCACACATTGTCTCTTCTACACGTACACACATAAAAGTTTACGGGGTGAATTTGTTTTTGCAGAATTGCATTTATTTTGCTCAAAAACTGCACAAATCCATGTTAAACTCTGTAAATCCCACTTTAGAAATAGAACCAGTCTAACTCAACATTGGCATACAGACAACCTCACACCTTAATGTATTGCCTGAGCTGAGAATGGCACCTGTTGTTAGAAAAGCTAGACCTTTCCTGAGAATGTAATTTAAAAGAAGTTCTGGGATTGACATATCAAAGAACAGAAACCAACACATCCTATTCTAAAAGATGAAAGACTTGATCTAAAATTGTTTAGTGTGTCATTACATCTCCATGACACTGTACTCATTTGGCTATAAATTCTGTGTCTTATGATCTTATTCTCCACAACCACCTGAGGAGGAAGCATTGCTTCGAAAGCTAGTGTTTCCAAATACACCTGATGGTGTATTTGGTGTTGTGTTTTTTTAACTTTATTCAGCACAGTCAGCATGGCTTTATGTGGGCGAGGTCTTGTCTCAAACTTAATTGAGTTTTTTGAGGAAGTGACAAAAATGATTTATGAGAATAGTGAATGTTGTCCACATGGACTTTTCTAAAGTATCTGACAAGATTCCTCATTGTAGGCTAGTCCAGAGGATCAAGCCACGTAGCTTCCGTGATAAGTTGGTAAATTGGATACAAAATTGGCTTGGTCATAGGAGACATAGGGTAGTTGTGGAGGGGTATTTTTCTGACTGGAGGTCTGTGACCAGTAGTGTTCTGTAAGAATCATGCTGGGATCCCTTGTTTGCAATTTATATCAATGACTTAGAAGAAAATGTAGGTGGTCTGATTAGTAAGTTTGCAGATGACACGAAAGCAGGTGGAGTTATGGTTAGTGAGGGAAGTTATCAAAGGATACAGCAGGATATAGATCAGTTTGAAAGTTGGGCAGAGAATGGCAGATAGCCTTTAATCTGGACAAGTATGAGATGGTGCACAATGGGAGGCCAAATGCAAGAGGAATGGCAAGACCCTGAGGAGCACTGATAGATGAGGAATACTGGGGTGCAAATCTGTCGCTCCCTAAAGTTGTCAACACAATGGATGAGGTACTAAAGAAGGCATACAGCATGCTTGTCTTCATCGGCTGGCACATTGTGTATAAAAGTTGGCAACTCATTTTGCAGCTTACAAGACTTTAGTTAGGCCATATTTAGAGTATTGTGTGCAGTTTTGGTACCCAAACTATCGAAAAAAATGTTAAGGCATTGGAGAAGGTGCAAAAGAGGTTTATAATGATATTGCCTGGATTGGAGTGTATTAGCTATAAAGAGTGATTGGACAAACTTGGATTGTTTTCACGAGAACATGGGAGGCTGTGGGGTAAAATTATAGGAGGCATGGATAGAGTTGGAATCACTTTCCCATAGTAGACATATCAAATACGGGGAAGCATAGGCTTAAGATAAGAAGGGGAGAAAGTGAGGTCTGCAGATGCTGGAGATCAGAGCTGGAAATGTGTTGCTGGAAAAGCGCAGCAGGTCAGGCAGCATCCAGGGAACAGGAGAATCGACGTTTCGGGCATAAGCCCTTCTTCAAGATAAGAAGGAGCAAGTTTAAGGGCAATGTACGATGCAATGTTTTGAACCCAAAGGGTGGTAGGTGCCTGGAACTCAGTTATCTCAGGGAGTCTCTCTCCCACTGCAACTCCCAGGTCATTTCCTCTGCCCTGAAGCTCTTCAATCATGTCGTGCACCTTCATCTCCTCCCCCACTCACCCATTGTACTCTATGTTACTCTCTCCCCACCCCCACCCTCCTCTAGCTTATCTCTGCACGCTTCAGGCTCTCTGCCTTTATTCCTGATGAAGGGCTTTAGCCCGAAACATCGATTTTGCTGAAGCTCCTCGGATGCTGCCTGAATTGCTGTGCTCTTCCAGCACCATTGATCCAGAGCCTGGAACTCAGTGCCAAGTGAGATGGTATATGCAGATAGGTTGGCAATGTTCAAAAGGCTTTTAGATAGACTGGTGAACAGGCAGGGAACAGAGGGTTATGGGCTATGTGCAGGAAGATGAGATTAGATTAAAATTGCATCATGGTCGGCACAGACACTGTGGGCCGAAGGGCCTGTTCCTATGCTGTGCTGTTCTGTGTTTGAACCAGGAAATTCTGAGAGGTTCTGTGAGATCAGGCTGTGCTGAGAGAAGGAACACTGTGGGATCGGACTGTGCGGGAGGGAGGCGGTGCTGTGGGATCGGACTGTGCGGGAGGGAGGCGGTGCTGTGGGATCGGACGGTGCGGGAGGGAGGCGGTACCGTGATCTGGGAGGTGGCACTGTGGGGTCGGATATATCTCAGTTTTTTGAGAGTCAGAGTGAGGGAATGTCCGGTTACCACGGTAAGTTCGAAGTTGACGCTAAGTTCCATGTAAGTTCAGTGTTATGTTAGTTTGAGGGTGTCCGGCTGTTTAATGCGACACATGATTGAGGTGCGCAGGGCAAAAGTCCCAGACGGTCTCTGCCGACCTGAAACAAGGTGTTACACCTTTCGATTCTGGGAAATACCAGGGAGAAGCGTTGGTGTCTCTGGAGCAAGTTTTAACATTGATGATTTCAAGTTGGGACGCTTTTTACAATGGGGACCGACACACTCAGCTACACATTGTAACAGGGACTCCTCTTCAGTGAATGGCCCCTGTTTGAGATGTCCTTGTTGCATTGGAATGCGCTATATAAATGTAATTTCTTTTGCTTCCTATCCAACCTGAATCCACAGTTCAGCCCCAGTCTGTGAACAGGATTCATTTGTATATTATATGATTCTTGTTGTCCTTGTGAGCTGTTGCCTTTGTCACGGTTACCCTGGTAACATCAATTTGCTTTTGCAACACGTTTAACTAGTCTCCGGCTCCCAGCGAAGCATTCTGTTAGCCTGATCCTAATCGAGAGTGTGGTGCTGGAAAAGCAGAGCAGGACAGGCAGCATCCAAGGGAGCAGGAGAATCGACGTTTCGGGAATAAGCTGCTTCATCAGGAATGAGCCTAATCCTAATGCCTCAGTTTAGATAGCATGCCTTCTTTTAACATCTTATCAGGTTAATTTGGAAAATTCTCATACACACGGTTGAATTCTCAGAGCCACGAGTTCAAAATAATCTATTAAATAATTCGAAAGAATCAATTAAAATCTCATGGTCTGCCGAGAACCGCTGGGTAAACAGGTAGTTAAGGCATGAATAACTTTTTAATCAAACTGCTCAGACACGTTATGACACAGGTCTGGGGGAGATGGGAATTCTTATAGAGACAGAACCATTTCGCTACTGCAGACCCTTGTATTTTTATGTTTTTAATCAACCTGTAAAGAAATGTTATGACACCCTCTTGGAGCAAGTGGGACTTGACCTTGGTCTCCTGGCCCAGAGTGAGGGACGTTGTCTCAAGAGCCCTTCCGGCTTGCATTTATGAACCAGGCAGTGGACTATTATTCAGAAGAAAAGTTATAATGGTGTAGATTTAGCTATTCTCAGACATTAGGAACACTGCAGAAGTGGACAATGCGAGCTAACTCAGATCCTAGGTTTCCTTAAGATTGTCTCAGATTGGCGGCAGGATGGCTCAGTGGTTAGCACTGCTGCCTCACAGCACCAGGGACCCAGGTTAGATTCTAGCCTTGGGCGACTGTCTGTGTGGAGTTTGCACATTCTCCCCGTGACTGCGTGGGTTTCCTCCGGGTGCTCTGGTTTCCTCCTACAGTTGAAAGATGTTGAAGGTCAGATGAATTGGCCATGCTAAATTACCCATAGTGTTCAGGGATGTGTAGGTTAGGTGTATTGGTCAGGCGTAAATATAGGTTAAGGGAATGGGGTTGGGTGGGTTACTCTTTGGAGGGTCAGTGTGGACCGAAAGGCCTGTTTCCATATAGTAGAGATTCTGTGTAGCAAATCTCACCACCCCCCACCTTTTCTAGGGCAGTTAGGAATTGGCAATGATTGCATGCTCATCCCACAAAATAAGTTTTGAAGAATTATTCTCTATTTAAGATTTTGTTTCTTAATTTGGATGCAAAGTTTGAACAAGATCAGGTTTGAAAACGTTTTCAGCAAATGGCTATAACAAATTGGTTTTTAAAATGCCTCATGGCTTCCGCTCCAGAGTTGATGTGAAATTTATGAGTTAGAGTGTTCCTAATTGCTTCATGTCTGTTGTTAATGATTTAATTTGCTTCTCCAAAGTCTCATCATGTTCAAGTATGAAACCGTTTTCTTGAAACCCTTTAAGATAACCCTACTGCCTATGTCTAAACTTTCACAAATTCCCATCCTGATTGATCGACATTGACTCTGAGGGAGGCAGCTGTGCTTCATTGACTGTAAGGTGTTCAGATGAATATTGTTACTGAAAACTGCTATGTAAATGCAAATTTTATTTTATTTAGTGTTGCCTTTCATCTATCAGCCTTAACTTGCGGCTTTAACATGGTGCCAAACCATGATTAGGAGGAGGGATGTTGTTAAACTAGAGACAGTACAGGAAAGACTTACAAGGATGTTGCCAGGATGGGAGGGTTTGCATTTTATGGAGAGGCTAAACAGCCTGGGGTTTTTTCCAAAGAGCATTGGAAGCTGGGAGGTTACCCTATCGTGATTTCTAAAACCATTGGGGAGGCACAGATGGGGTAAATAGCCAATGTCTTTTTCCAGTGTAGGGAAGTCCAAAGATTTAAGACGAGAGGGAAAAGTTTTTTAAAAAGACCTGAGGAGTAACTTTCATGCAGAGGGTGTTGTGTGTACAGAACGAGCTGCCAGAGGAAGTGGTGGAGGCTGGTATGATTAGAACATTTAAAAGGCTGAGAGAATGTGAGGACTGCAGATACTGGAGATCAGAGTTGAAAAGTGTGGCACTGGAAAAGCACAACAGGTCAGGCAGCATCCGAGGAGCATCCTGATGAAGGGCTTATGCCTGAAACATCAACTCTCTTGCTCCTCGGATACTGCCTGACCTACCATGCTTTTCCAGCACCACACTTGTCAACATTTAAAAAACATCTGAATGGGTACATAAAGATATGGGATTAGAGAGATATGGGCCAAACGCTCGCAAATAATACTAGGTCTGATTGGGACATCTGGTTAGTGTGGAACTAGAGGAGCACAGCATTCTGGGAAGTATTTGGAGTTGGAGATAACACGGAAGGGTGAAGGATCAAAGAGAAAGTTCAGAATCACTTTTCTTGACTGCAGCAAATGTAAATCAGGGAATACAGAGGGTGATTTGTGGATGAAACATGAGGTAATTTGGGGATACAGTCAGCAGAATTAACTGAAAGGGACGAAGGAGTAGAGAGAACTGTGGCTTCACATACATCATGTGAAGGCTAGGTACAATAATCAGGGTAAATATAGAATAATATGGGAGGGGAATGGGCCTGGTGGGTTACTCTTCGGAGGGTCAGTGTGGACTTATTGGGCCGTAGGCCTGTTTCCACACTGTAGGGACTCTACAATTCTATGATTTGAAAGTCATGATTTGGAGATGCCGGTGTTGGACTGGGGTGTACAAAGTTAAAAATCACACACACCAGGTTATAGTCAAATAGGATTAATAGGAAGCACACACTTGAAGGTGGCAGGGCAAGTTGAAACAAAAGCACACAAAATCTTTAATGTTTGTAAACAGGTGTATTATATAAAAGCCAGGAAGATATGCTAAACTTGTATAAAATGCAAGTTTGACCTCAACTGGACTCTTATGTCCAATTTTATGCATCACTTGATAGATGGTGTGTCAAAGCCTTGGAGGAAGTCCAGAGGATGAAGCATCAGAATTATTTGGAGATAGAAACACTGGAATTGCTCTGCTTAAAGCAGAGAAGTTTAAGGGAAAATTTAGTAGAAATGTTCAGAGTTACAATAGATTTAAATAGTCTAAATATTAAGAGATTGTTTCCACTGCTGGGACGATCATTAATCGAAGGACATCAATTGAAGATAATTGACAGAAGAACAAAAAGAGAAATGAGGATAATTTTATTCACACAGATTGTGATGCCTGAGAGCTAGATTATTATGGAAGCAGATCCAATAATAACTTTCAAAGAGGAATTGAATAAATACTGAGGAAAACAATGATGTGGTTATGGGGAAAGAGCAAAGACATAGGAATAATTGCAGAGATTTTTCATATCCTCCCTTTTCATAGTTTAATGTTGCAACTCATTTCTATTGGCAAACAAAACCTTTGCCTCATTTCCTCTACTTTACAAACTGAAAATGCTGGAAATAATACAATTTAGCAGCATCTGTCAAGAGAGAAACAGTGTTAGGTTGATGACTTGAATATAGTTTGATAAAATCAAACAGTATTGATAATACTTGCTAGGTTCTTTATCCAATTTTAACAATAGCTTATCAATATCTAAACTGTTATGCCACTAATCAACAGACAGTAAAAAGAGATTTTCCCTTTATGAAGTGTTTTATTGCATTTTCCATGTCATCTAATACTTCACTGCGGTTTCCAGTTCAGTCACATTCTGCACACACTACTGTTTCACAAAAACCCATTGAAGAGAATGCAGCTAAACCAAGATGATGAATCCCACAATTGGTTGCCTGCAGCTCATTGGCTGTGAATTTCTAAAGGCCACCACACAGCTATGCTTGTGGTTCTCATAACTTATATCTCTCGCTTCTTTCTATTTTCCTGCACACTGTGGCTACTGTTGTTTCTCTCCCCCAAACCCTGCTCCACCTCCAGTGTGGTTACAGTCTGCTGTCACATTCAACTTATAGCTCCCACAACTTCTCCTCCATCTCTACACTTGAGCACAGAATTTGACAAGGGTCCTCACTTAGTGTCTGGACCTTGGTCTCCAAATTCATGACCACATGCACACAAAGCCAAAGGTCTTTGTAAAACAGAAAGTACAATTAAATGACATGTTGGGAAGTTAAGGGACTGATATAAAAAAAATCTAAAATAGAACATGAGATTATGATCATAGGGTGGGGGGAGGACAAAGCACATAGTTGTAGAGACACAATGAAGGACATTCCTCTATTTATTGAGTCCATGCTGAAATGCTCTCATAAATGTACACCTAGAGCAAAAAAGGGTGAAGGATGCTTGAAGTGAGTGACACAATAGAAAAGTGACCAATCTCCTCAGTTACTTTTATCTATGAATGTATGTACCTTCTCAGAGGAATTACATGAAAAAAGTACAAGAGTAGGCCATTCAGCCTCCATTATGACCATGGTGATTAGATTAGCTTCCTTACAGTGTGGAAACAGGCCCTTCGGCCCAACCAGTCCACACCAATCCTCCAACCTCTCCAGGCGCTTTTCCAAAGATCTCCAGTTCAGCCTGAATAAGCAAGTGTGAAGGACAAAATTGGAAAACAAGAGACTTTTAACAGAATTGGATAAGGTGATGCCTGCTTTCCCCTTATTGAAAATTTTCACGGTCTCACGGTAGATAAATCAGCTGGCAAACAAATACAACAATGTGCAAACTATTGAATCAGGAGCTGGGGAATGCCACTCACTCCCTGAGCCATTCAATAAGATCATAGCTGGTCTGATTAGACCACATTCCTACTTATCCCCCATAACCATTCACAGCCTTGCTTGTCAATAATTTATTCAGCTCTTTCTTAAAAATATTCAAAGACTCTGATTCCACCACCTTTTGAGGAAGAGAGTTCCAAAGATTCATGACCCTCAATGAGGAAAATAAAACCACCTGACTTTTAAAAAAATTCATTCATGGGATGAGGGCATCACTGGCTGGGGCAGCATTTATTGCCCGTCCCTAAGGTCCGAAGGCACATAAATGCCAGACCAGGTAAGGATGGCAGTTTCCTTCCCTAATAGACATTAGTGAGCTAGATGGGTTTTCCAACAATGGATTCACAGCCATCATCAGACTCTTAATTCCAAATTTTACTGAGTTCAAATTACATCATCTGCCATGGTGGGATTCAAACCCAGGTCCTCAGAACATTACTTGGGTCTCTGGATTAATAGTCTAGATTCGAGTGGTGCTGGAAAAGCACAGCAGGTCAGGCAGCATCCGAGGAGCAGGAAAATCAATGCTTCGGGCAAAAGCCATTCATCAGGAATAGAGGCAGGGTGCCTGCAGAGTGGAGTGTTCCAAGGCGGTAGATGGGGCATTCTTCCTCCAGACATCGGGTGGTGAGGGAGCGGCAGTGGAGGAGGCCCAGGACCTGCATGTCCTCGGCAGAGTCGGAGGGAGAGTTGAAATGTTGTGCAACAGGGTGGTGGGGTTGATTGGTGCGGGTGTCCTGGAGATATTCCCTAAAGCGCTCTGCTAGGAGGCGTCCAGTCTCCCCAATGTAGAGGAGACCATATTGGGAGCAACGGATACAATAAATGATATTGGTGGATGTGCAGGTAAAACTTTGATGGATGTGGAAGGCTCCTTTGGGGCCTTGGATGGAGGTGAGGGAGGAGGTGTGGGCGCAGGTTTTGCAATTCCTGCGGTGGCAGGGGAGGGTGCCAGGACGGTTGTAGGGAGGCGTGGACCTGACCAGGTAGTCACGGAGGGAATGGTCTTTGCGGAAAGTGGAAATGGGTGGTGAGGGAAATATATCCCTGGTGGTGGGGTCTGTTTGGAGGTGGCGGAAATGTCGTCGGATGATGTGGTTTATGGGTAGGGTGGAAGGTGAGCACCGGGTGGGATTCTGTCCTTGTTACGGTTGGAGGGGTGGGGTTTGAGGGCGGAGATGCAGGATGCAGACGAGATGCATTGGAGGGCATCTTTAACCACGTGGGAAGGAAAATTGCTGTCTCTAAAGCCTGTCTCTTCATTGGCTACGTAGAACAGTCCATCTTCCGTAGTTACACCGGCACCACTCCCCACCTCTTCCTCCGCTACATTGATGACTGCATCGGTGCCACGTCGTGCTCCCGCGAGAAGGTTGAGCAATTCATCAACTTCACCAACACATTCCACCCCGACCTTAAATTTACCTGGACCATCTCTGACACCTCCCTCCCCTTCCTGGACCTCTCCATCTCCATTAATGACGATCGACTCGACACTGACATTTTTTACAAACCTTCCGACTCCCACAGCTACCTGGATTACACCTCTTCCCACCCTACCTCTTGCAAAAATGCCATCCCGTATTCCCAATTCCTCTGCCTCCGCCGTATTTGCTCCCAGGAGGACCAGTTCCACCACAGAACATACCAGATGGCCTACTACTTTAGAGACCGCAATTTCCCTCCCCACGTGGTTAAAGATGTCCTCCAACGCATCTCGTCCACATCCCGCACCTCTGCCCTCAAACTCCACCCCTCCAACCGTTACAAGGTCAGAGTCCCCCTGGTGCTCACCTTCCACCCTACCAACCTTCGCATAAACCACATCATCGAATGTCATTTCTGCCACCTCCAAATGGACCCCACCACCAGGGCTATATTTTCCTCCCCACCCATTTCCACTTTCCACAAAGACTGTTTCCTCTGTAACTACCTGATCAGGTCCACGCCCCTCAACAACCCACCCTCCCTTCCTGGCACCCTCCCCTGCCACCGCAGAAATTGCAAAACCTGCACCCACACCTCTTCCCTCACCTCCATCCAAGGCCCCAAAGGAACCTTTCCACATCCATCAAAGTATTACCTGCACATCCACCAATATCATTTATTGTATCCATTGCTCCCGATGCAGTTTCCTCTACATTGGGGAGACTGGACACCACCTCGCAGAGTGCTTTAGGAAACATCTCCGGAACACCCACACTGATCAACCCCACCGCCCTGTGGCCCAACATTTCAACTCTCCCTCCCACTTTGCCGAGGACATGCAGGTCCTGGGCCTCCTTCACCACTGCTCCCTCACCGCCCAACATCTGGAGGAAGAACGCCTCATCTTCCGCCTTGGAACATTTCAACCCCAGAGAATCAATGTGGACTTCACCAGTTTCCTCATTTCCCCTTCCCCCACCTCACCCCAGGTCCAAACTTGCCGCTCAGCACTATCTCCATGACCTGTCCTACCTGCCTATCTTCCTTTCCACCTATCCACTCCACCCTCCTCTCTTACCTATCACCTCCATGCCCACCCCCATTCACCTATTGACCTCTATGCTGCTTTCTCCCCACCCCCACCCCCCTCTCATTTATCTCTCCACTCTGCAGGCACCCTGCCTCTTTTCCTGATGAAGGGCTTTTGCGCGAAACGTCGATTTTCCTGCTCCTCGGATGCTGCCTGACCTGCTTTGCTTTTCCAGCACCACTCTAATCTAGACTCTGGTTTCTAGCATCTGCAGTCGTTGTTTTTACCTCTGGATTAATAGTCTAGTGATAATACCACTATGCCAATGCCTTCCCTGATCACTGACTTAAATGTTTGCATGTTGTTGATGGAATTTCTTTGGACTATTGTAAACAGCAGCAGGAGAGGAAGAGGGAGTTTGATGAACACAGTGTTTATCCATTCCATCTTCTACTATCCTGTCATCACATGGTCACATGGTAATGGAGTCATTGACTGATCTTAGCAATCATCTGTTGGCAATTGGTCTAGTCAGACTCGGGGATTCCATCAGGCAACCAATGTAGTGAGGAGTTTAGGAGTCATAGATTGAAAGTCACCTGCTTCTTCTAAACATTTTACCCAGCCACAAGTCAAATCACATATTACATCCGACAAACTTATTTTCTGGGAGATACCATCTAGAAGATTCAAGTAGTCACTTTCAACAGCATCTTCCAAACCCTTGAAGGGCAGTGGCAGTGGATATATCAGAACATCATCACTTGCAAGGGCCCCTCCAACCCACTCACTGTACTGCATTGCAAACACGTCATCTTCAGTGCTGCTGAGTCAAATGCTGGAAATCCCTTCCCACCAGCAATGTGGGTGTCCCTATATTCAAATGACTATTGCAGTTCAAGCAGATAGCTCACCACCACCTTCTCAAGGGCAGTCAGAAGTGAGCAATAAATGTTAGCCTCGACAGTGACACCCACATCCCGTAGACAACATTTAAACATGCATTTTTCAAGTAATTGAGTAAAATGAGTCAGAAATTGTAGAATAATCAGTACGTTGTTATGAAAAAGACTTCTCAATGGTATAAACTTTCACACTATACTTATACATATAAGTTAAACTTATACATGTGAGAAACCCTCAGTTCCAGTTATAGATTTTGCTGCGTTAGGGTTCAGTTCAAGATTATCTTGTCTTGTCTGGGGCAGTGGGTAGGTTAGAGTGCTATTCACCTTTGCACCATTGTGCATAAAGAAGATAAAATTAGGAAAAGAGGAAAGAGAGGCTTCTCTCTCAGCAAGGCTCAGCAACTTCTGTTATAAGTGCATTTAGGTAAGGGTTGGATGGAACATAGCTGTTGATGCCTCTATGCAAGCATTGCTGATCGCGATTGCTGATATGTAATGTCCATTGAAGTGAAGTAAGTGTGAAACCAGCAAAGATCCAACAAATTCAGATGAAAAAGGGGAGAATACCCATGTGTATGTGTGTGTCTGAGAGAAATTAGTCTATTTGTGTAGGTTTTTTTAAACAATTGTAACTCCTCAATCGGAGCTATTAGGATCAAGAAGATCTCTGAACCAATTTCCTTCAATTTCTATGTAACTTGGGTCTGCTGAGCCACTTATCTCTCCACACAAAGGACAAAAGCCAGTCAAGGATTCTTCTGACAGTTTATAGCTAGACTGTAATTTCTGGGAGATCATAAGAGTCTAAGTGAGAGACCTCAGAAAATATTCCCCACTAAAGGAAATAGGAATTGGGTTCGCTGAGATCTTGATTCAGAAGATTGAATGAGACAATTAAAATTTTAAGTAAATGTGTTAATCCAATATTATAAGAAATCATGCAGTTTTGATGCTTCTGGGAAGAGTGTGAATCACAAAGTTAAATCATATGCTGGAAAGAATAGATAACTTGTTCTTATTTCTAAGAGGGAGTCCAAACATCAACCTCTACATAATACAGCTACAAGACTTTGAAAAAGAGCGAGGATATCCATCAAACATCAAAGTAGGATTACCTCAAAACCTGAGTGTGAGACCCATTAGAGGCTTCAGAATGAATCTCAACCAGAGGTGATCAATAACTCCTCTGATCATTTAAGTTATATTGAGATATTCTAAGTCATTTTTCCTGTGTTGTTTAATTAAAAAGTGATGTGGGATACTATTTATTGAATGATAGGCCATTCCTAATCACTACCATTTTGGGTGAGATGGCCTTCCCAGTATAATTAGGTTGCCCATTTACTCTGCAAAATATGTCTTTTTTAAAAAGTTATTCTTGGAAAACCAGCTCTGGATCATAGTCATATTGGTTAATATGTTTGGTCATGACCCTGGGTCCTGATCCTGAAACCAGTGTGAGAAATAAGACTTGGAGCCTAGAGTTCTTATATCAGGTAGGGGTTTAGTTATCTGAACTAGTATTGCACCTTAATACTAGTTTCATCCCAAGGATGTCCAAGATAATGGGGTTTAAGCCCTTGTTATGTTTATCAACCACGTCATTGTGAAGGAAGTTGATTTTTTTATGCCTAGTCATCTTTGTCTTTGGAAGAATGCAGTTTGTTGTAGCTTTTACTGAAGAGTAACTGATTTAAGTTAATTTTTTCTATCCATCCCAGATATGTCAGTCCTGATTCCTTCACACAGATATTGGGAGAATCTGCACATTACCAATCTACTACTTCCCCCAGAAACATAGTTAATGCATATCCATTGTCTAAGGATTGCTACATTTCTTGGCAACTGGTGCACGTTTGGGTGATCAATGTGAAGGCAGTAAAATATCCGGAAGTCTACATCTTTGTTCATTACTTAAGTAATTAGGTGTGATCAAATATAGGGTGGCACAGTGGCTCACAGTGGTAGGGGTCCCAGGTTTGATTCCAGCCTTGAGCGACTGTCTGTGTGGAGTTTGCACATTCTCCCGTGTCTGCGTGGGTTTCCTCCAGGTGCTCCGGCCTCGTCCCACATTCCAAAGATGTGCAGGTTAGGTGAATTGGCTATGCTAAATTGTCCATAGTTGTTAGGTGCATTAGTCAGGTGGGTTACTCTTTGGAGGGTCGGTGTGGACTTGTTGGGCCGAAGGGCCTTTTTCCACACTGTAGGGAATCTAATCTAATATTGGCAATAGAATCTGTAAAGCCATTGATTCTGTATATTATCATCCTTATTGACACTGAAATTATTGGTTTGTTGGTATTTGTGGAATTATTACATCATTTATGCATGATACATGTATTAACTTGGGGTTAGAAACAAAAACAGAAATAGCTGGAAAGACTCAGCAGGTCTGTCAGCATCTGTGGACAGAAATCAGGGTTAACTCTGAACTGAGGAAGGGTCACTCGACCCAAAACATTAACTCTGATTTCTTTCCACAGATGCTGCCAGACCTGCTGAGCCTTTCCAGCTATTTCTGTTTTTGTTTCTGATTTACAGCATCCATAGTTCTTTCCATTTTTTAATTTAACTGGGGGTTAGTTTGATGCAGTTATTCAGTGGTTGGTGGAGCATTGAGCAGGGTATGTTGGTTCTGGCAATGGAGGAATAACTATAAACATTAGGGCCTGAAGTCTGAGAATAAGGCGATCAAGTGATTAACTGAGAGCTAAGACTTGGACCTGTGAGGCAGATGTTGTTGGTAAAGGCTGAGAGTGGGGAGCCATAGCTGGAAGCAGCTTTATTTCAAGTTACATAGACAATGGATGTTCTGTTGGAGCAATATCTAACATATTGAATTTTCACTTGTTAATGGACAGAAGCTGTGAACTGCAGAATGATATTGTTCTCTGTGCTGGTTTTAGACTGGCCCTGGAGACACTTCCTAAGTGTTAATTGTCGATAGCATTTGATATGAAATGCAGTGGTTTGTTTGTCATATCAGAGTCATTTACAACAGTTGGCATGCCTGTGAACTGAATATTCCAATGCAACACATTCAGAAAATGATTAACAAAGTACATTTCATTTTGCTATCTGTTTGAAACAACTATAAATAGTAAATCTTTAACTGGATGATATTGGAATGCTGTAGATTAGATGGGCTTTAGATTGGTTTCTCAGGTCAGTGCAACATCGAGGGCTGAAAGGCCTGTACTGCGCTGCAATGTTCTATGTTCTATGTTCTAGAAGGAATTTCTCATTTAACCAGAAGAAGATCGCATTGTCAATGGTCAAGGATATACAATCCAATGCAAGGAGCTTAGCAAATAAAGCAGACCAGCTGAGAGCACAGATAGAATGATGGCAGATTGAGATCATAGTTGTTACTAGAATATGGCTTTAAAAAAGGACAGATATGGTGTCTTAATGTTCCCAGTTACAGAGTTTTCAGACTAGCTTACTTTATAACCATCATATCCATTCATAGCCTCCTTATTTCCTTAACTCAACATGTCATTCTACCTTTCTTGGCATCAACACATTCAGCAACCATACTCCCTTGGTCCCTACATCTGAGTAATTTCAATATCACTTTGTAAAAGATTGAGGCCTAAGCACTGATCTCTATGATACACCTCATATTCCATCTTGCCAACCAAAGAAAGACTCACTTTTGCCGACTCTCTGTTTCCAATATGTTACCCCCAGTCCATGAGCCTTTAAGTTTTTTCCCCCTCCAAGCCACTCACCAACCTGATGTGGAAAAATATTGCCGTTCCTTCCGGTCACTGGAATTCCCTCCCTGAGGGCATTGTGGGTCTATCTACAGCACATGTACTGCAAAGGTTCAAGAAGGTAGCTCACCACCACTTTCTCCAGGGTGGCTAGGAATGGGCAATAAATATTGGCTGACCAGTGATGCCTTGTACTGTGAGAGAATAGCTAAAACCCTTTGATGTGATGTCTGATCAAGTGCATCCCAGAAATCTGAGTACAATAGATTAACCGGTTCTCCTTTATCTACATGATACTTCTTGAAAGGATCCCAATAAGTTGATTAAAAATGCTTTATCATTCCCTAAAACATATTGACTCTGCCTATTATCTTGAATTTTTCTCACTGTCCTGCTATAGCTTTTTAAAAATGTAGCTTCTTGCATGTACTCAATGACAGATCTTGAGTTAACAGGCCTGTGATCTCCTGATTTCTATCTCCTTCCCTTTTTGAATAAAGGGGTCACATTTACTAATCTTCAAACTAATGTAAACTTCCCTAAATTTAGAGAGTGTTGGGGGGAAAGGGGTAAGGCGTAAATAATTAATGGGGATAGAGCCCAAAGAGAGAGAGAGGAATAGTTAGATAAAAACAGAGTCGCTAATGATCTGGCTAGGAGAGTAAAAAGCTGTTAATGAAGACTGTTAATGGCTAACAATGGGTTGGGTGTCATAGCAAACTATGTGATATCGGGGTGGGGTGGGGAGGCGTGTGTGTGTGTGTGTGTGTGTGTGTGTAGTCCTCAAGCAGCCAATGAGATGCTGTTCTTCCAGTTTATGCTCACTGTAGCAAGCCTGAGGCAAAGATGTTGACCAGGGAACAGGGTGGTTTATTGAAGTGGCAGGCGACTGGAAGCTCAGGGTTATTTATGTGGGCAAAATGTAGATGTTCTACACAGTGTTCTTTCTCCAATATAGAGGAGACCATATTTTGAGCAGCAGTAATTAAAAATCAGTACAGATCCCACTTTCCATAGTACTGATGCTAGTCACTCATGAACAGGAGCCCACTTCTCTTCCACCAGTCTTTGAGCTATTCTTTCATCTCTCTAATCTGATTTTCCTGATACTTCATGTCTCTCATAATAATCTAGAGATTATTTAGTTTGATGACCAGCTTCTTATACAGACTATCAGACCATGGGCAACTTCTTTCCTTGTCTTACCTACGTCTTCACCTATGTCTTCGGCACCTACATTGCTCATGCCAACTGGATTTTCCCATATCCCAGAGCAAGGTCATCTTGAACCCTGAGCAGATGCCCTTAACCTTGCCACCAGACAAGCAACACCGCCAACTAGATGTTTGCTACAGAAAGCAGTTTTAACCCTCTTATTACAATACCACTATATTCCTTTCTGCTCCCTTCAATCAAATGCTTTCTTGCATCATAGAGTCATTGTCAATTAATTCATCCGTTCTGTAGACCAAGTCTCATCCAGACAAGTTTATTATTAGATTTTTATTTCTTATTAGATTCCCTACAGTATGGAAGTTGAGGGAACCTGAAGCCTGTTGGACATTTACACAAGCTGATTCAACTTTGCTAGGGTTCCCTTATCTCTCTCCCTTGCAGTCATACTTGCCTGACCTGTCTTCCACCACAAACTATATCGAAAGACCCAATCATAAGCAGTATGACTGCCTCCTGGTACCAAGCATTCAGGTAACTGCACTCTAACATGCCTCAGTGTCTGCAGCTCAGTCACCAGCTTATAAACTCGGAGTTGAAGTTCCTGTCACTGCAAATGCTTGTTACAGATATGTTTGCCCTGAATCACATTAGCATCTAGGAGCTCCCACATGCTGTAGCTGTGATACATCACCTGTTCCACCATTCTTCACATTTATTAATTAACAACTTAATTATTTTACTTATTTATTTACCATTTTATGTATAGGCAGTTCCTATTTGTTGTTGGCCAACTTAAAAACATTTTGTTTTAACATTGTTTATTCTTTGAAATCGGTTTATGTAAATGTTTCCCCACATTTACTGTGATTTAACTCATACGTCTCCTACCTTACTACAAGGTCAATAGTCCTTTCCTTTTCTATTAGATTTTGTCTGCTTAGATGTCTCAATTGCCATTTTATCTCTAATTCTGGCTTCATTTCCCAACTCAAGAAAAAGTCGGAGGCATATTTTTAAGTTGAGGGGAGAATGTTTTTGTAAGGATATGAGGGGCAACTGTTTTACACAGAGAGTAGTTTGTGTGTGGAATGAACTTCCAGAGGAAGTTGTGGATGCAGATACATTTACGACATTTAAAAGACATTTGGATAAGTACATGAATGGAAAAGGTTTGAGGGATTATGGGCCAAACGCATGCAAGTTGGGCTAGTTTAGTTTGGGAACATGGTTGACATGGTCTAGCTGGACCGAAGGGTCTGTTTCCAAGCTGTTTGATTCTATGACTGCTCCCTATAAATCACTCGCTGTTAAAGTTAAATACAGTAACTTTTATGTGGCACCCCTGGGACCAGGAATGTGCAAATTGATCAAGAGGTCCACATAAACAATGTAAAAACACACAGCACGTAATAGAAATGTAATACAGAGGATAAACATCACTGTTATATGTTACTTACAGTGTAAATCACTGAAACAATAATGCAACTTTGCCTTAAATAAAACTGACCAGCAGAGAGCTGTCTCACCTTTGACTGACTACTCAGACATTATCGTAGATCGTGGCATTTGAAGAGAAACTGACTCGAAATGGAATCAACGTTTGATATTTCGTGTGGATGTTTGATTGAACATCAAGCATATTTACATTGAGGTAAATAAATTAATAAATCTGTAATAATTGGACAGAATAAATGTTTGAGGTCCAAAGTGTTTGAGGTCCAAAATGTTTGCCGGTATATCAAGAGTCCAGATTCATGAGGTGCCAGTTCAAACAAAGTTTGCTGTATCTTGTTGTGACTAATGCTCAGCTCCAGTGACATTCTCTCTCACTCTTGTTGCTGACCATTTCTTGAACTGTTCTGAAGTCCCTCTGCCCATTCTGCCTTGCTGAGTCCTGCCACTTGGTTCACTTCTCAAATGGGATTTGCAAATGTTCAACTCTTCCAGCTGTTTTTAAAGCTCTGTTAGAATAAATCTTCAGAACTCAGCCACTGCCAGTATGTAGGAGGCAGCTAAATGGAGTACACATTGCTTGCCACCATCTTGTAAGATAAATCCCCACCACTGCCCACCATGTTGTATAAGCCATCTGGTTGATTTGGTAACAGTACCCACTCTCCTGGTTTGGATTACAGAATGATAGAATAATGCACTACAGAAGAGGCCCTTCAGCACATCAAGTCTGTGACACCAAAAGTACATTAGTCCCAGTTTCCCAGGCCTATAGCTGTGAATGCTTTGTTCATTCAAGTACTTTTTTTTAAAAGTTGTGAGGTTACCCACCTCACCCACCTCCAGGGAGGCATTCCAGACCTCCCAGCACCCTCTGAGTGAAGATAGTATTCCTCAAATCCACTGGTTCTAGTAGGTCTACAGGATCCAGAGTGAAAGAGGAAAGTCACTTTACCTAATTAGAAGAGAGTCCTGAGTTAAAAAACAATGTAGTTCATTGACTGATAGCAACTAAGTATGGGTTGGCCTGATGTGATAGATATTGTTACAGAGGCGATGAGGAGGAACTCTGTGGTATGTCTCACCCCTTCGAGATCATAAGCTTGTCCCCCATCACTCCATCTGACATCATCATTGTGGTACTCCTCAGCATTAATCTATTCAGATATTTTGTTGCTTGAGCTACACCCTTTTACAAAACCAGCCAGAGACACAAACCGTGAATAAATAAATAAATAATTGCTGTTGTGTTTTTAAAATTGATTCAAACTGACGGTAGTTCAGCAGTGGGCAGGGTTTTTTTTGTTTAGGGAGTAACACCACGGTTCTAAGTTCAGACCATCTGTCAGAAACTCCATGGGCTGGTCAGGTTGGGAGAGCAGGAACTAGTGTTGCCTTGGTGACAATGTGTCCTTTCCAGTAATCCAATTGTATACTGCTGGCGTTGTGTAAATGTTTACTCTGTTAGAAAGAATTAGGTGGGATCACAATGAAATCATGACTAACCCATTTGCAGAATACTATTTGAACAGTACAACAGACATAATGCGGAGAGAACGAACAGGATGTAGTTTATCTCCCTGGAATTTGTTTTAACACGAGAGCAAAGAGAACAATCATGTTATATTAAAAATGCTCACAAGAGCCTCGGGTACCATAAACTCAAAACCTGATGCTGCAGGAATGATATCTGATTTCTGTTCTAATCATGTGTGAACAAAATAGGTACCAATTAGGTCAGATAATATCGGATGTTTCTGTTCCTTTTCAGAATGTAAAGCATTGTTTGCTTGAGCTACTAAGCCTAGAGAATGTACACAGCATCTGTATGGTATGCATAAAGTCACAGAAAATTCCAGGACATTCGTATCATTAGGTTTGTTCTTGTTTTCTCAAAGCACAACTCCTATTTCTTAGGTTTTTTTCAGTAAATTTATTTTCTCTTCCCTTTTACAAGCCAGTGAGGATTGTATTTCCTTCAAGGTAGATCATTCCATGTCCTACAAATTTCTAATATTTCCATAATCCGTCTCATGGCTGATTTTAATGGTGTTAACTCACCAACCAGCAGAAATTGTTTACTCCTGATTTTCTTTCTCAGTTGAACACCTCTATCATATCGCTGATTGTCATTCTTTGTTTCCCCCTTACTTCTTCTAATCTTTCTTGGTGATCCTTAGCATCATCACAGAGAATCTCTTCTTAAGATTCTCCAGAGACTTGATATTGGTGTTGTGTCTTAGTTCACTCAGAGAGGCTGAGTTGCTGTGGAAACGTGCACTTTTACACACTAGATTGACATCTGAAATGAGTGGGTTGTCTTATGTGATGATGCTGTGCTTAAGATATGTATTTTGTCCATTTTTGTTTTGAAGAGAGGTTTTTAGGCAGAAATACAGAACAGTTTACCAAAGCCACTAGAGGAAACAGGTGTTTTTTTTTTAAGTCGTTGAAACAATAGAAGTAGCCTGAATGCGTCTGGTCAAGATTTTTAGTTTGAGTTTTTGGCAGTTGCTTTTGGGGTCTTGGAGTGGAAGCTATTTTTCCCCTCTCTTGGTTACAGCTGAGGCGAGGGGGGTTGGGGGGGGGGGGGGGGGGGGCGCAGTGAGGGGATGGGGTGGTTCTCTTTCTGCAACAGGAGTTGCATGTGAAGCAATCTGTTTTCTGAATTTGCCTTTTGCCAAGGGTGTGATTATGGGATGTTGCTATATTGGAACAGTTAATTAGAAATACTTAATGTATCTGTTAGTCTGTTATGCTTTCTAATAGAGTTATAGTATTCCAATTCCTACTTTCTTATGTTGTATTTTACATGTAACGGATGAATACAGTGTGCTTTACTTTAAATCCGATAGTTTGACCAATTAACCTGCACCTGGAATGCAACACCTTACATTTACCTCTAAAAGAAAAAAAAGGTAGGGTCTAGACTATCTTCTGAATATTTTGAGGGGGTTTGGTCTGGTCCATAACACACATGAGGTGGGGTTGGACATGCTAGGTTTATTTCCACTGGAGGAGAAAGTGAGGTCTGCAGATGCTGGAGATCAGGAAGAAGGGCTTATGCCCGAAACGTCGATTCTCCTGTTCCCTGGATGCTGCCTGACCTGCTGCGCTTTTCCAGCAACACATTTCCAGCTTATTTCCACTGGAGTTTAGAAAAGTGAGGGCGACCTGATTGAAGTATATAAGATCTTCAGTAGTCTTGACAAGGTGCATGTGGAAAGGAGGTATTCTCTTTTGGATGAATCCAGAACTAAGGCGCACAGTTTTACAATTCAGGGTCACTCTTTTTGGTCAAAGATGAGGAGAATTTTATTTTTCTCAGAAGGTTGTGCGATTTTGGAACCCTCTGCCTCAAAAGGCAATGGGAACCAGGGTGACTAAATATTTTTCAGGCAACAGTAGGTCGACTCTTATTAGACAATAGAATCAGAGATTATCAGACTAGCTGGAAGGCAATGGCCTAGTGGTATTATCACTAGGCTATTAATCCAGAAACCCCAGTAATGATCTGGGGTCTTGGGTTTGAATCCTGACATGGCAAATGGTGACATTTGAATTCAATTTTAAAAAATCAGGAATTAAGAGTCTAATGATGACCTCGAAACTATTGTCAATTATCAGGAAGAACCCATCTGGTTCACTAATGTCCTTTAGAGAAGGAAAAAGCTGTCCTTACTTGGTCTGGTGTACATGTGACTCCAGACCACACCGCAGTATGGTTGGCTGTTAACTGCCGTCTGGGTATTTAGGGATGGGCAATAAATGCTGGCCTAGCCAATGACACCCACATCCTGTGAATGAATAAAAAACAAGAGTTTGTAGATTTTGAAACACAATCAGATCAGCCATGACCTTATCCAGGTGAGGTGTACGTCAGTTGGAGAGCTGGCATCGCTTTTTATCAGGAAGGGTCACTGCAATGTTCCACAGAGGAACTTGATGGGCTTATCCCACAATCAAGGGCCCGTGGGTGAAAGTTCCACTCACTGAGAACTGTGGCCCACCAGTGTCCCACAGCTAATGGCAGCACCCCCAAGTAACTACCCACTTAAAGACGTCAACTGTGCTGGGATCCTGTACCCCTCCTGCCTGATTATATCATCGAAGCTTCCACCAGGAGGGCATACTTTCTGCCTATCGTCACAAAGAAAACCCATTCGCCAATTGGCAGCCAGCAGTTTCTCACATGATCATGATCATACTGATCATGACTAGATCATCTGGATCCATCGACACAAAAGAGAAATAACTTTTCTGCTTCTCCTCCCAGGGAGGCATTCACGAGAGGCTAGATGAGGCCTTGGTTTAATGGTCTCATTTGACGCACAGACGTTGAGGCCAAAACATTGAATGTGTTCAAGAGGAAGTTAGACGTAGTTCTTCGGGATAACGGGATCAAAGGGAATGGGGAGAAAATGGGAATGGAATATTGGTTTGGAAGATCCGCTATGCTCATATTGAATGGGGAACTAGGCTCAAAGAGCTGAATTATCTCCTCCTGTCCCTTTTTCGTAAGTTTCTGTCACAAACTCATTGCTTATGAATTAGATGCCTTTAGATGGAGATGAGAATTTCTCTTTTTTTTCAGAGAGTTGTCAGAGTATGGAATTCTTTTCCACTGAAAACGCTCAAGACATAGTCATTAAATTAATTCAAGGCTGAGTTAGAGAGACAAGGGAGTCAGCTATGTTGGGTGGGACATACAAGAAAGTGCAGTTGAGACCACAAATGGTTCATTCATGAACTTGTTGAATGTCGGAGCAGGCTTGAAGGGTCAAATAGCCTACACCTGCTCTTATGTTCTAAACGACAGCTCCTCCAATGGTGCAGCACTGTGCAGGGTCAGGCTGGCTTTTATGCTTAAGACTCAAACCTTCTAATTCACAACGAGAGGTTAATCTGAGATATATCTGGCCGTCCTTGAGAAAAGCCAGGCTTCTAAACAATAAAGACATTTCCTGTTGTATTTGATTTGAATGATTGGAACATTTTAGGCATAACGTCATCATTGCTCCATCCTCTTGTCATGTTGAGAATATGAATATAGAATGTTTTTTGTTCTTCTGGCTATTCTGTAATCTGGAAATAATTAGAAAGTAGACCAGGTCCGTAACTTGAGCAGGTATTTCTGAAACGTTATTGTACAGTATTGATTGCCTTTGCATTGTGCTGCTGAATGTTCAGGTTCTAAGCATTGGTAATGGAGTTAGTCAACTCAGTAAACAACAACGTTGTATTTGTTTGCTGCTCTTCTTCAACATTTAGTTTGTACTGAAGTCCAATTTATTGATAAAATAAAGTTTTCTGAAAAGGATTTTTTCCCTTTCCCAGACACCAGTTGAAAGAAAGAGGCTATTGCTTGGAATGTCAAAGACTAGAACGAGCCTGAAGTAGCCTTTATCTATTGGAACTGGACTAAGGAAGCTTTGGAACAAGTACCCTCGGCAGACATGACAAGTAAAGACCAAAGGGAGGGCGACAATGGTTTATCAGCACAGAGAGCTTTGGTAATGGCTGACGGGAAAAGCACTGAGCTGCAAAACCATGCACATTTGGCACTCCTGGAGAAATCCCGGGAATTCTTCCAGATCTGTGACCGAGAAGAGAAAGGATTTATTAACCGAGCAGATTTGCAGGTGAGATTTGGCAACCCGGATTTACAAAAGCTCAAGGAATGTCTGAAATTCAACAATGCATCCTTCAGCCAGCTTTCAAAATAATTCAAGCTGAAGCTTTATGTATTTCTGCTCCTCCCAATGTCTTGGATTCTTTTTCTGTCAGAGTACAACACTTTGTGCACAGCATCTCTTGCTCTTTGTCAGACAGGAAGCCAGGGCCTTACAGGTGATGACAGGCTATCAGTGAATGTTTCCCTTCAGGGGCATTTATAGCCATTTTGTACATTTAAGCCTTCATCGCCGTCATTGACAGAACAATATTCAGGAACAGGAGTCAGCCATTCAGCTCCTAAGGATGCATTCAGTCGGGATTGTGGCTGGCCTGTATAGAATCCCGACAGTGTAGAAAGAGGCCATTCAGTCCAATAAGTCTGCACTGATCCTCTGAAGAGCATCCCACATAGACCTACCTTACCCTGCATTTCCCACAGTTAATCTATCTAACCTGCAACCCCCTCTTTGACACTGTGGCCAACCCACCTAACCTGCACATCTTTGGACTGTGGGAAGAAACCAGATTACCCAGTGGAAACTCACGCAGACACAGGAGAACGAATTTATGTCAACTCTATACATCTACTTTTGTTCCCTTACTCTTAATACCTGTAACTATTAAAAATTAACCCTCCTGCCCCATCCCTGACCCCATCCACCTCAACAGCTTTCTGGGAGAGAGATTCAGATTTCCACTCTCCCACAATGTGGTTAAGTTCCTCCCTGGTGTCACCCCTAAACAACCTGGCTTGACTTTGATGGTTCTGCACCTTAGTTCTAAGCTCTCCTCACCCAAGAGAGCAATCAGTTTCTCGCTATCATCCCCAATGTATCCTTTACTCATCTCAACCATCTCAGTTACATCCCAACTTAAAGAGTGCAAGTCTAGTCTATACAATCAGTCCATTCCAATTGAATCACATCATTGTTATAGTGACAAAAACAGAAGTTGCTGGAAAAGCTCAGCAATTCTGAGGAAGGGTCACTGGACCCAAAAAGTTTACTCTGATTTCTCTTCACAGA
This sequence comes from Chiloscyllium plagiosum, assembly GCF_004010195.1. Taxonomy (NCBI): domain Eukaryota; kingdom Metazoa; phylum Chordata; class Chondrichthyes; order Orectolobiformes; family Hemiscylliidae; genus Chiloscyllium; species Chiloscyllium plagiosum. Next base: position 50,715,187 of record NC_057728.1, read on the forward strand.
TGCCGCCTGACCTGCTGAGCTTTCCCAGCAACTTCTGTTTTTGTTTCTGATTTTCAGCATTCGCAGCTCTCTTGGTTTTTATCATTATGGTGAATTGAATTTGCACTTACACCAAAGCTAACATTCTTTTCTCATTCTTTCATTGGATGTGGGCACCTCTGGCAAGCACTAGCATTTATTCCCCTTGAACTGAGTGGCTTCCTACTTCCTCTTCAGAGGACAGCTAAAAGTCAGCCACATTGCTGAGGATCTGGAGTCACATGTAGGCCAGACTGGGTTAGGATGGCAGATTTCCTTCCCTACAGGACACTAGTGAACCAGATGGATTTTTCTTCATGACAATCAATGATAGTTTCATGGTCATCATCACTGAGACTAACTTTATGTTAATGCTTACCAAACTTTTGTCGCCATTTTAGCTTTTGAAAATTGCTGTGAGCCCAATTGGAGGAGAGAGCTGTAGGAAGAATGAGGCATTGAGGGATGTAGCAGAGGTTGTGGGAGACCTGTGAGTGAAGGGGCCGTGGGGGTGTGGGGGAATGGGGCGGGAGGGGGGAGCTTTTAAACCAACAGAGTTATTCAGTACAAGGTACTTTTGCTACTTCAGGATTCAGGCCTCAGGGATCAACCTGTTAACAACAATTGTGAGATTTAAAGGAGCCATGCACCTGCTGGTATGGCAGCCATTGCTGTCCGAAAACTCCTGATCTGAAAATTTCACAGTTCAACAATCTTTATATCCCAGATTTATTAATAGATTCAACTTGTATTTCCCAGCTGCTAAGGGGCTTGGGAGGGGGAGGGTGTTAGATTTTAACTCTGTTCCCAGATCCTCACCTTGGGGTCTTTGAATCACTGCTAGTTTGGGTTGAATCAGTAGCAAAATATCCATTCCTTCATTTTCCAGCAAATATTGCAATAGCCTTTTTGATATTTTTTCTTTGCACTTGACAGCCCCAAAATATCAGGGAAAAGGACAAACTGTTTGAGTTGAGTTGAATAATTTTCATTCCAGTTTGAACATTTCTGCAGATTTCCAGGAGGGGGCAATGGTTCTTTTATTGTGCAATTCTAAAATGTGATTGCTGAAATTTTTTGTAAGTGTTTTTAAGCTGTGATTACTGAGCCCTTTCTTGACTGGGTTTTTTTTCATTTTGTAATTCTGAAGGGGTAAGTAATTTTTGTGGTACTTGCAAATTGCCTGTTGAACACCAGACCTCGCACCTTGTAACAGTTGGATCCAACAGTGACCCTCGGAGTATTTTTGTTGCCTTTCATCTGGAATATTCCAGAGGATCTGGGAAATAAACCAGGTCATTATTGAATGACTATTCAGTCAGAACACACGCAAGCCAGAATCTAACAATATCAGTGCGGTTCATATCCTCACAATGAAATAATGGTCTTTATGCACAAACAGACGAGCTAGGAGTAGGAGTTGGCTATTCGACCCTTTGAGCTGCTGTAAATTCAGTAAGGTTATGGTTGATCCAGTTACTCCATGTTCCTGGTTATCTCCTGATAATTGTCCACCCCCCTCCTGATCAAGAATCAATTTACTTTGGCTGGATAAAGGTTCAAGGTCTCTGTTTCCACCACCTTTTGATGCTAAGAGTTCTAAAGATTCACAATCCACTGTGAGAAAAGAAATCACTTCTCCCCTCCATTTTAAATGGGCGACCCCTTCTTTTCTCAAACAGTGGATCCTTGTTCTAGATTCTCCCACAAGAGAAAACATCCGGTCCGCATCCATCTATCAAGAACCCTCAGGATTTTACATCTTTCGATCAAGTCACCTCTTAATCTTCTAAACTCCAGTGGGTATAAGCTTAGACTGGCTGACCAAAGGTGTGCAGCTTAGTTGGATTGGCCATGGTAAAATTGCACCGTAGTGTCCAGGGACATGTAGGCTAGATGGATTAGCCATGCTAACTGCAGGGTGAAGGGGATGGAGTAGGTGGTGTGTCTGGGTGTGTTGTTGTTCAGAGAGTTAGTGCAGGCTCAATGGGCCAAATGGCCTTTATCTGCACTGCAGGGATTCTATGACCCATTCAGATAAGGCAACCATTCTAGCTATGTTCCACAAAACCTTTTCTGAAACTGCTTCCAGCATATTTACATATTTCCTTAAATCAGAAGACCAGTACTGTACACAGTACTCCCAATGTGGTCTTGCCAATGCCCTGTATGACTGAAGACTAACCTTCCTAACCCACCAAAAATGATAACATGCTGAGAAAGGATACATTTTATCAGAGTTTTTAATCACTCAACAAGACAGCTGCAAGAATACAATTTCAAGGGGAAAACCAATGTACACAGTATAAGAGGAAAATGCTTATTGATTGGCCATTGTATACTGATCAGAAATGGTGTAACAATGGAGAATGTGCTGGGTAATGCTGACTGACAGTTAACTTCCAAATTTTGATTAAACTAGGAGGGTCTACTCTAGTTGGTTAAAAGTGTTGCCCTGAGGAATGAACTCGAAAATGCCCATTTAGTTGACTCAAAATGGGCACAGTAAATATCCATGTTCCTTCTGTCTGCAAAGAATACAGCAGTATTTATAAATAAGTTTAGTTTCCAGTGCACACAGACAACATATCCTTTAAACTGCATGACTGCACACGTGCGCAGCTGTTCTGATGTTCCATGCATATCATTTAGCGACACTGCGCTAATCAGTTCGGGGCATTGCTGTGCACTGGGTAAGAAAATTAGAAGGAGCACTGCTTACAGCTACGCTGCACTGTGAGCCTAGGTGACACTCTTAAATTGGTTGTCAGTGTAATTCATTGCACTGCCCTGCAAATTAAATCATTCCGGCTTTTACAGCACTGAAGCCAGCTTCACCTCAGCAACCCACTGGAACTGGCCTCTGCTGCCACTCCTGTCCAAGCTGCATTCTTCAGTCAGAATGGCCGCAATTTCCCACAGGAAAAATAACTTCCCACTTCTCCTGGACAGCATTCAGGAGAACCTCCAGGGAGGCATTACTGAACCATGATATTGCTTTCTCCCAGCTCTCTGAGGGGTTAGTAAGGGTGATAAGCAGAGGTTGGATCTGTGTTGCAGAGAGTGAAGTGCTGCCAGGATGCCAATTAAATATGGCCACCGGGAATTGGAGCTTAGAACCTGTAATCTGCCCACCTGCCCATCCACCTGCCTTCCTACCTGACTGCCAGCCTGCTCATCTGCCTACCTGACTGCCTGCGTTCCCACCTGACTGCCCACCTGCCCTCCTGACTACCTACTTGCCCACCTGCCGGCTCACCTGACAGTCCATACAAGGTCACAATATAAAAGAACAATAGTTTCATAATCTTTCCAGTTCCCAGGATAGTGAATTAAATACCTTATCTAGATCAGCTTTTAAACAAAAAGGTCAACTGCGTTCCATCATGAACACAATGATAGGTTTAGTGTCAATAAAGGTGTGAGAATTAATTAATGTACAGAGTCAGTATATATAGAAATATAAATGTTTATCACTATAAGTATTTCAAAATGTACATGCAATCGTGCACACACACACGCACACTCTTTCTTTCTCTCTTTCTCTCTCTCTCTCTCTCTCTCTCTCTCTCTATCTTCAGGAAAAGGGGAAGAACAGCTCCCCATTTCCACTTGGGGACCCTTCAGGACTCAATATCAAGTTCAACAATTTTAGGGCCTGAGCACCTTCTCCCATGTCCTTTAGCCATTCCTGAGGCCCTGTCAGGACAGCCAATACATTTTCACCTACTCATAGTCCCCATTATCAGCTTTTCTTTCACACTGCTATACTAGCATCCATCCATCTAACTGTTGTTCTCTCTTTCTGGACTCCATTCCCAGCTATCTCCTTACTCCTTTTCTCCACTCCTCACCCCCAACTCCGACCCGCTATTTTCAACATATATCACTTTTTCCCAGCTGCTATCAGTTCTGAAGAAGGGTCACTGGTTTCAAAACAAATTTTGCTTCTTTATCCACAGATGCTGCCAGACTGCTGAGTTACTCCAGCAATTTCTGTTCTTGTTACACAATTAGGAACACTGGCTCTCACTTAGTTCATCAGTCTCTGGAAAGTCCCTGGAGCAATCTTTAGCTGAAATGACATCACCTGGCATTGGGAAAGACCATCTAACGTGATAAAGACAGATATTTCCTTAGCTCTGGGGGTTAGAGAAACTTACCAATATCCCTTTAACAAATCTCTTTTGGTAAGAAATCTGGCACAACCAACCCTGTCAATACATTCATCCAAGTAGGGGATTGAGTGGGAATCTGCCTTTGTGATGACATTGAGCTTTCTGTAGTTGATATTGAATTTGGTTGAAGCATCTGGCTTTGGAACGACCATCTCTTGGGAACTCCTTTAAGGTGTGTTCCAACATGTATTAGATTTCTGTTTTCACCTAGACCTCTTTCTTAGGATGTCAGTTATAAGGATACTATTTTATAGGAAGGGACTCCCCTACATCCACACCATGGTTTGTCTCTAAAGATTCCTTTAAGTTCAGCAAGTAACCTGGTTAGGTCTTTTCATCCTTCTACCTCAAAATATCAAAGCATGATGTCTAACCTCACGCATACATCAGTATTAGTGAACTGCATAGGATGTGATTTAATTTGGAAACTATCTAGGCCCCAGTCTACCTTATCCTCAATAACCCTTTCATCTTCCACTATCAAAAGTCTCCTCAGAGCTTTGCTGAAAAAATGCAATATGCCTCCAGACTTGTGGAAATCTCTAGCCAGAGACCTCCCAATTTGGAGAAAACAAATTCGTAAAGAAGCTATCTCTGATGTGCGCAGTCAAGGTGGTCAAGTGCAAACAGTGGGAGGAGCATGCAAAAATCCAAGGATCCAATCCAGTCTCCCCTTCAAACACCACCTACCACCCCTACAGAAGGATGTGTGTATCTAGTACTGAACTGGTCACTAACGCTAGAGTGAGAGAAAATCATCCTCAGCCTTGAGGACTGCCGATGGAGAAGAATAATCCAACACAAATAGCCAATAGTTCACTCCAAAGAACTTTCCTCTGATTAGTTTCAGAGGTCCCCTTACATCATGGCTGTAACCTAATCTGAAAGGACTAAAGCCAGAAGGTGAAATTCGGACAGTACGTGGCAAATAGAATAAATTCCAGTCTTTTGTTCTAATCATGAAGATATTCAGATGCTTCCTCAATAACCTTCCCTCCACCATAAGGTTAGAAGTGGGGATGTTCGGTGATGATTGCACAATGTTCAGCACCATTCATGGTTCCTCAGATACTGAAGCTGTCCATTGTCATATGCAGCAAAACCAGCACAATATCCAGGCTTGGGCTGAAAGGTGATAAGTATCATTTGTGCCACACAAATACCATGCCATGACTACCCGCAGCAAGGGAGAATCTAACTATCAACCCCCTCGACTATCACAGAATCCCTCACAATCAACGTCCTGGTAGTTAAGAGTCACGGTTAGTAAGTTTGTGGTTGACGCCAAAATTGGTGGTATAGTGGATAGTGAAGAAGATTATCTAAGATTACAAAGGAATCTTGATCATTTGGACTAATGGGCTGAGGAGTGGCAGATGGAGTTTAATTTGGGTAACCTGTGACACAACTTTCAAAGCATTATGTACCTGAACCCCCAAGTGTCTCATACATGGAATTTGTGCTTGTTGTTGTGCCAAGCCTTGTCTTAGAATCCCTATAGTGTGGAAACAGGCCCTTCAGCCCAACCTGACCCTCCAAAGAGTAACCCACGCAGACCCATTCCCCTATCCTATATTTACCTAATGCACCTAACCTACACATCCCTGAACACTATGTGCAATTTTGCATGGCCAATTCACCTAACCTGCACATCTTTGGATTGTGGGAGGACACTGGACCTCTCAGAGGAAATCCGCACACACACAGGGAGAATGTGAAAACTCCACACAGACAGGCACCCAAGGCTGGAATTGAACCTGTGTCCCTGGCGCTGTGAGGTAGCAGTGCTAGCCATTGTGCCGTCCATAATTGTCTTTCTGAAATTTTCTCAAAGGTGTCTAATGACAACAGGAAAGTTGAAATGTGTTCCCCATGCGAAAAGATCAAATACCCCTGCTGTGTGCTACATGGCCGTCCACACCTTTGAATGCAAATTATTACATTCTGGTGATCTAATCACTCTAACCCACTCTAACTAGCATAACTCCACTAATTATCCTAATCTCACTAATTATCCTAATCTCCCTATTTATCCTTTCTCCACCTCTGGTGGTCACTCTACCTTCTTAGCTACTCTAACCCTCTCTAAAGATCCAATGCTAACCTCTGCTGATTGGACAGTCTTAATATTCATTTTTGCTGTGAATTGCGGTAAAGGTTTTTACCAAACCTTTTCAGAACAACTGTTCCACCTCTTAGTTTCTTCCATTACTCCATCTCTTAACCCTCAATGTGACCTTTTCACTTAATGTACAGTTAGAAAGCCAGCCGTTTCCTCATAATTTTCCATCAGCTGCCTTTTGGCTTGTATTTCCTTTATAGCTTTCCCTTGTACACTTGCCTCAGTGTTCTTTTTTATTTGTCCTGTGAAGGCTAAGTGCTTCTATTTTTAGTTCCAATTTGAGTTAATCTCTTTATCTATGAAAGCCTAGCCGTTGATACACTTCCTGTTTTCTCCTGACTGTAAGTTTTTTGATGTGTTCGCTCGCCAGTTTAAATATTGTCAAGGAAGCTTTTAATTATCCTCATTTTCTGCTATCAGCCTAGCAATTATCACAAGGGGATGTGCTTTAAGGAAAATCTTAAAACTGGGGACAGGGATGCAAATGTTGAGAGAAGGAATTCCAGAATTTATTGCTAAAGCACCTCGGGAGTGTTGCCCATCTCTGCCAGCTACTGCCCAGACTCTCAGCCATGCCTTCTGTCTCATCTGTTGGAGTCCACACTTGGCTTTTTAAAAAGACATTCATTCACAAGATGTGGGTATTCCTGGCCAGGCTGGCATTTATTACGCAACCGTAATTGCCTAGAAGGTAATGGCCCGGGAGTCACAAGTAGGCCAAACCAGGTAGATACAAACGTTTTCTTCCCTAAAAGTGAACCTGATGGATTTTCCCCAATAATGGGTCATTGGTAAACAGGAAAATCCACCATCTGGCCCTGGTGGGATTTGAACCCAGGTGCCACAGAGCATTAACATGGGCCTTTGCATTAATAACCTAGTTTAATACCATGAGGCCATTACTTCCCCTTGCTGCCTGTAGAACCGGAGAAGTGTGACAGCACAGAAAGAGGTCATTCGCCCCATTGTGTCTACACACGCTACTCATTCTAATCCAACTTTGCAGTTCCATTGCATAGCCTTGCAGGTTAAGGTATTTCAGGTACAGACCCAGGTTCTTTTTTTAAATGAGTTGAGGGTTTTCACCTCATCCCCCAAACTAGGCAATGGATTCCAGATTAATTTTATCAATGGGTGATAAAGGTTTCCTCATGTCTCCCCAAACCATCTACTGTCACCTTAAAACTGTGTCTCCAGTTAATTGACCTCACTGCTAGAGGAAACAAGTCTTCCTTGTCAGCTCCATTCAAGCCCTCTGTCATTTTGACCTATCTTACACTCTCCATGACCTTGATCTCACCCACCCTCACCTGTGTCAATTCTCAATTCCACATCACCCTTGCTCACTGACCTAAATCTGTACCCAGATCTGAATGCTTCACCTTAAAAATTCATAATTCCTGTGATCAAGTAGTTTTATTGTCTCATCCCTCCCTGTCACTGGTAACGTCTCTATACAAGTAGCTCATGAACCCCAGGTTAGTGCTCTGGAGACCCATGGCAGATAGATTTTTAAAACAAAACCTGGAATTGTAATGACAGTAAAATCCCATTTGGTTCACTAATATCCTTGAGAGACATCTAGCATCTTTACCTGATCTGGTCTAAATGTCATTCCAGATCCACAGCAATGTGGTGGACTCTTAACTACCCTCTGAATCAAGCCAATCAGATCAAAGGGCAATTAGGGGTGGGCCAGTCAGTGGAGCCAACAGCCCATGAATGGAATTTAAAAAATGGCATGTAAGCAGCTTGATTTTTGAAAGAAAATTAATCACAATAAACTTCTGAGAAAGATTTGTTTATTTGCAGCACCTTCAGACTGAGCTGTCCCTCAGTTCAAATGAACTCCAGGATGTGTTCGATGTCCTGGATGCTGATCAGAATGGCTCCCTGACCTTGGAGGAGTTTACCACAGGATTTAGTAAGTTCACAGCCTTAATTTCACCCTTAAATTTCTGTCAAGAGAGTTTATACCATGACAATTCTTGGACTTTTCTCTTTTCCATTTATCCATTCACGAAAAGTGGATATCACTGACTGGTCCAACATGTGTGGCCAATCCCTAATTTTTCTGGAGAAGGTGATGTCTTCTTGAACTGCTGCAATTCATTCAAGAACTAGAAGAACAAAGACAATTATAGCACAGGAACAGGCCCTTCGGCCCTCCAAACCTGCATCGATTCAGATCCTCTATCTAAACCTGCCATCTATTTTCTAAGGATCTGTATCCCTCTGCTCCCTGCCCATTCATGTATCTGTCTAGATACAGCTTAAGTGATGCTATCATTCCCACCCCTACCACCTCCGCTGGCAACGCATTCCAGGCACCCACCATCCTCTGCTTAAAGAACTTTCCCTGTATATCTCCCCTAAACTTTTCCCCTCTTACTTTGAACTTGTGACCCCCTACTAATTGAGACCTCCACTCTGGGAAAAGATTTCTTATTATCCACCTCTCATGATTTTGTAGGCCTCAATCAGGTCCCCCCTCAACTACAACCTTTCGAATGAAAATATTCCTAATCTAAACAACCTCTCCTCATAGCCTGCACCCTCCATAACAGGCAACATCCTGGTGAACCTCCTCTGCACCCTCTCCAAAGCATCCACATCCTTTTGGTAATGTGGCAACCAGAACTGTACACAGTATTCCAAATGTGGCCGAACCATAGTCTAATACAACTGTAACATGACCTGCCAATCTTGTACTCAATACCTCCTCCGATGATGGAAAGCATGCCGTATGCCTTCTTGACCACTCTACTGACCTGTGTTGCCACCTTCAGGGGTGGCACAGTGGTTAGCACTGCTGCCTCACAGTGCCAGAGACTTAGGTTCAATTCCCGTCTCAGGCAACTGTCTGTGTGGAGTTTGCACATTCTCCCTGTGTCTGCGTGGGTTTCCTCCCACAATCCAAAAACGTGCAGGTTAGGTGAATTGGCCATGCTAAATTGCCTGTAGTGTTAGGTGAAGGGGGGAATGGGTCTGGATGGGCTCCTCTTCGGAAGGTCGGTGTGGACTTGTTGGGCCGAAGGGCCTGTTTCCACACTGTAAAGTTATCAATGGACCTAAATACCCATATCTCTCTGAAAATTGCTTTTCCCCAGGACTTTTCCATTTACAGTATAGTTCACTCTTGAATTGCATCTTCCAAAATGCATCACCTCGCATGTGCCCGTATTGAACTCCATCTGCCAGTTCTCTGTCCATCTCTCCAATCTATCTATATTGTGCTATATTCTGTGACAGTCCCCTTCACTATCAGCTACTTCACCAACTACTTGTCACCTGCAAACTTGCTAATGAGGCAACCTTCACCTTCTTGCAAGTCATATTACAATCAACAGCAGTCCCAGCACAGATCCCTGTGGGACACCACTGGTCACAGGTCTCCATTTTGAGAAGCTCCCTTCCACTACTACTCTGTGTCTCCTGTTGTCCAACCAGTTCTCTATATATCTAGCTAGAACACCCTGGACTCCATGCGGCTTCACCTTCTTCATCAACCTACCATGGGGAACCTTATCAGATGCCTTACAAAGTCCATGTATATGACATCTACATCCTTTCCCTCATCAACCAACTTTGTCACCTCTTCAAAGAATTCTATTAGGTTTGTAAGACATGCTCTTCCCTGCACAAAACCATGCTGCCTATCACTGATAAGCCCATTTTCGTCCAAATGGGTATATATCCTATCCCTTAGTATCTTCTCGTAGCTTCCCTATCATTAACGTCAGGCTCACAGGTCTGTATTTACCTGGATTATTCCTGCTACCCTTCTTAAACAAGGGGACAACATTAGCATTTCTCCAGTCCTCTAGGACCTCTCCCATTTTCAAGGATGCTGCAAAGATATTAAAGTAGGTCCCTACAGTGTGGGAACAGGCCTTTCAGCCCAACAAGTCCACACCAACTCTCCGAAGTGTAACCCACCCAAACCCATTTCCCTCTGACTAATGCACCTAACACCGTGGGCAATTTTGCATGGCCAATTCACCTGACCTGTATGATTTTGGACTATGGGAGGAAACAGGAATACCTGGAGGAAACCCATGCAGACAGTTGCCCGAGGCTGGAATCGAACCCAGGTTCCTGGTGCTGTGAGGCAGCAGTGCTAATCATTGAACCACTGTGCCGTCCTTATCTGTTAAAGCCCCAGCTATTTCCTCTCTCGCTTCCCTCAGTAACCTGTGATAGATCCCATTTGGACCGGTGACTTGGCCACCTTAATGCCTTTTAGAATACACAACAATTCCTTCCTCCTTATGCCGACTTGACCGAGAGTACTCAAAGCTCTATCCTTAACTCAACATCCACCATTTCCCTCTCCTCGGTGAATACCGATGTAAAGTACTCGTTAAGAATCTCACCCATTTTCTCTGACTTCAAGCATAGCTTTCCTCCTTTGTCCTTGAGTGGGCCAACCATTTCCCTTGTTACCCTCTTGCTTCTTAAATATGAATAAAAGGCTTTGGGGTTTTCCTTAACCCTGCTCACTAAGGATATCTCATGACCCCTTCTAGCCCTCTTAATTCCTCATTTCTGATTGATCCTGCATTCCCAATATTCTTCCAAAGCTTCATCTGTCTTCAGTCGCCTAGACCTTATGTATGCATCTTTTTTCCTCTTAGCTAGTCTCTCAATTTCACCTGTCAGCCATGGTTCCCTAATGTTGCCATTTCTATCCCTCTTTTTCACAGGAACATATCTCTCCTGAACTCTAATCAACCTCTCACATATCGAATGTGGATTTCCCTTCAAAAAGCTGCTTCCTAATCTACATTCCTCAGCTCCTGCCGAGTTTTGATACAGTTGGCCTTCCCCCAACTTATCCCTCTTCCTTTAGGACCACTCTCATATTTGTCCATGAGTATTCTAAAATTATTGCATTGTGATCACTATTCCCAAAGTAATCCCACACTGAAACTTCAACCACCTGGCTGGGCTCATTCCCCAACACCAGGGCCAGTATGGCCCCTTCACAAGTTGGACTATTTACATACTGCTCTAGAAAACCCTCCTGGATGCTCCTTACAAATTCTGCTCCATCCAGTCCTCTAACACCAAGTGAAACCCAGTCAATATTGGGAAAATTAAAATCTCCTATCACCATTACCCTGTTGCTCCGACATCTTTCCACGATCTCTCTACATATTTGTACCTCTACCTCATGCTTGCTGTTGGGAGGCCTGTAGTACAATCCCAACATTGTTACTGCACCCTTCCTATTTCTGAGTTCTGCCCATATTGCCTCACTGCTCAAGTCCTCCATAGTGCCCTCCTTCAGCAGCTGTGATATTTTCTTTGACCAGAAGATTCGATGTAGATAGACCCACAATGCCATTAGGGAGGGAATTCCAGGATTTTGACAGTGAAGGAATGGTGATATATTTCCAAGGCAGGATGGTGAGTGGCTTGGAGGGGAACTTGCAGGTAATGGAGTTCCCATGTATTTGCTGCTCTTATACTTTAGGATGGTAGGAGTCACAGGTGCTGGTGAAGAAGCCTTGGTGAGTTTCTAGCGCATCTTATAAGTGAAATACACACTCTTGCTACTGAGTGCTGGGAGTGGGTGTTTGTGGATGTGGTGCCAATCAAGTGGGCTACTTTGTCCTGGATGGTGTCAAGCTTCTTGACTGTTGTTGGAGCTGCACCCATCAAAGCAAGTGTGGAAAATTCATCACATTCCTGCCTTGTGCCTTGTAGGTGGTGGACAGGCTTTGGAGAGTCAGGAGAGGATATGGTATAAGTGGTATTGGCACTGGACATAACAGCCTAAAGAGTTTTCATGAGACTTTGTTGGCTTTTTAGGTCTAATTTGGCAAATTTAGCTAATTCAGTATAAAAGATTGAAGAACTTTAATCGAAAATCGAGCTTCTTGTGTTCATCTAAAGAAAACGTGTGCAGGAAGTTTACTCCCCGATCATGTTAATCCAATCAAACCAGTCACCAGGATGAAGTTTCTGATAATTGTGCTCATTTGCATACTTCTGAGAACTCAACGTTTAACATTAAAAATTAAACCTCTTTTCTTTCTGTACACAATGGGCCGCATTTTAAACTCCCCTCAGGTGGTTGTAAATTTGTGGCACGTGGAGGTGGGTCATACATGTGCAAAGTATCCTGCCCGCTGTTTACTTGTCCACTCCTGCCCTCACTGTGGTATTTCCCATGGCACAGCTGGCAGCCCACCTACCAGTGGGTTAATTCAGGATGGTACATAAGTGGTCAACGCCAATCTAAAGGCCTCACTGCAATGCTGTTGGGATTCTACCTGAAGTGGGTGATGTCCACTCCAAGAGGGTGACTTTCATTGTGTGGGTTTGTGGTAGACTTGGCAGGGGAGCGATCCCCGTTTTATTGGAACCCCCTTAACCCTTTTGAGGCTTTCTCCCAGCAAGGTGTTACACTCTCCTGTCTTCCATCTCCCTCTCAAACTGTGTTGTCTCTCCTCATCCTCCCATCCCCATCACCCAGGCATGTCAGTTGGTATCTAGAGAGCTTCCTGACTCCCCTACTAGGGTGAGGAACAGGATATTCAGTACTTCATACAGTTCAACTCAATATCACAAATGGACATGTTTCAAAATTACTAATGTATTAACTATTAGCTATTAATTTATGAGGAAACTGCACACCAGTTTAATAAGTAAATGATCATGTTTATATTTTTAAAGCCCTTTGAGTTATTGACAGGTTGTACACAGTCGATGGACTGGATACACTGAGTAAACTGATAAACGCATGTTCAGCTGGGTTATTGAAACTGTGCCAGGGTACACCAAGGGATATGTTGTAATGCAAACAGAAAGTTCTCAAAACTTTGACTGATTGTGCTTAGTCAAGGTGGATTTGCCAGTCTGCCAGGTAGAAGTGTGTTTGAGTGATAACTTGCAAAAAAGCATCATATCAGAAAGCTCACTCAGTTACCCAAAGTGGAAACTCCTGGCAAACATTTTCAGATGAGTGAAGACTAAAGAAAAGGTAAAACTGCAAGATATTGAGGAAAAACACTCTTGGAAGCAGATGGATTTTACAGTGTGCTTTCCATTGTGTTCCAAAGTATATGTGGCATCACATTGAATTGATGTAGGACGGAAAATTACAGGACGGCTGGGCAGATGGCTCCCTCAAGGGGGTAGAAAAGACAATGGCAAGCCAACAGACATAGAACAGACATATTCACTGTGGGCGGCTAAATTAGAGCAGAGTGCGACTTCTGCCCCTCAGTGGCCGGAGGCCGAACTCTCTTGAGTGGTCCTAACAGTGCTCACACATGGTAATGGTGATTGTTAGGACCCCATAGAGGTTGCTGGATCAATCCCGGAGTGAGGTATGCTGGGGATTTTGGTCAGGTTGTGTTTTTTTTGGTAGGGGGATGGAATTGGAGTAAGTTTTAATGTATGTACAGGTAGAAAGGAAGAAGGTACTGTTATCTTAAGGGACATGCCACTTAAGGGACATGCCACTGAGGGACAAAAGGCACATCCTGAAGGGAAAAAGTAAAGATTGCAGATGTTAGAGATCAATAGGTAGATGAAGGTGGGAGGTAATGGTGATAGCTTAGAGAAGAGGGTGGAGCCGACAGATGGGAAGGAAGATGCCGAGTTGGAGGGTTGGATCTGGGATAAGGTAGAGTGAGGGGAAATGAGGAAACTGCTGAAATCGACACTGATTCCGTGTAGTTTGAGGGTCCCAAGGAGGAAAATGAGGCATTCTTCGTCCAGGCGTCAGATGGCTAAAATCTGATAGTGGAGGAAGCCCAAGACTTGCATGTCCTTGGCAGAGTGGAAGTGGGAGTGGGAGTTGAAGTGTTCAGCCACAGGGCAGTGGGGTTGTTTAGTGCTTGTGTCCCAGGGATTTCTCTGAAATATTCCACAAGTTGGCATCCTGTCTCCCCAATGTACAGGAGACCACATCAGGAGCAATGGACAAGTAGATGATGTACGTGGAGGTGCAGGGAAATTTCTGCCTGATGTAGAAGGATCCTTTGGGGCAGAGGTGGAGGAATTGCGGAGTAAGGGATAGCATTCAACTTCTGATCTACTTCAAACCGACTGACTCCCACAGCTACCTGGACTACACCTCCTCCCTACCTACCTCCTGTAAAAACATTATCCCTTATTCCCAATTCCTCTGCCTCTGCCGCATCTGCTCCCAGGAGGACCAATTCCATCACGGAACATCCAGGATGGTCTCCTTCTTCAAGAACCACAATTTCCCCTCCCACATGGTCAACGATGCCCTCCAGCACATCTCCTTCACTTCCCGCACCTCCACCCGTGAACCCCACACCTCCAATTGGAACAAGGACAGAATGCCCCTGGTCCTCACCTTCTACCCCACAAACCTCCAGTTACAATGCATTGTCCTCCACCATTTACATCACCTATAAACAGACTCCACGACCAGAGACATATTTCCCTCCCCACCCCTATGTGCTTTCCACAGAGACCATTCCCTCCGTGACTCCCTAGTCAGGTCCATGCCCCCCCCACCAACCCACCCTTCACTCCCGACACCTTCACTTGACACCGCAAGAGGTATAATACCTGCGCCCACACCTCCCCCCTCACCTCCATCCAAGGACCCAAAGAATCCTTTCATATCTGGCAGAGATTTTCCTGCACCTCCACACACATCATCTATTTGTCCATTGCTCCTGATTTGGTCTTCTGTACATTGGGGAGAAAACTTGCAGAACGTTTCAGAGAACATCTCTGGGACACCTGCACCAACCACCCTACCACCCTGTGGCTGAATACTTCAACTCTGCCTCCCACTCCACCAGGGATATGAAAGTCCTTGACCTCCTCCACCATCAGATTCTGGTCACCTGGTGGAAGAACGCCTCATCTTCTGCCTTGGGACCCTCCAAACACACGGGCTCAATGTCCACTTCAGCAGTTTCCTCATTTCCCCTCCTCCCACCTTATCCCAGATCCAAGCCTCCAACTCGGCACCACCATCTTGAACTATCCTACCCGTCCATCTTCCTTCCCACCTATCGGCTCCATCCTCCACTCTGACTTATCACCATCACCTCCCCCCCACCTTTATCCACCTATCGCATTACTAGCTACCTTCCCTTCAGCCGCAGTCTCCTCTCATTTATCTCTCAGCCCCCTTGCCCGCCCCACCCCGCATTCCTGATGAAGAGCTTATGCTCGAAACGTCGATTCTCCTGCTCCTTCGATGCTGCCTGACTGGCTGTGCTTTTCCAGCACCACACATTTTGACCCCCCTAGCCCACTTCTTAAAAGGAAACAAGCTACACCAACGTCAGTTTTTTCAATTAACCTGTATGGATATGCTATGACTCATCTCGAGAGCGAGTGGGTCTTGAACCTGGAGTGTCATGTTTTAATTATTGGAATGCTACCACCGAATTGTAACAGCCGTGTGCTGTAATTGCTTTGAATTGACCTGTTCTGATATCCCAGGGCAGGTGGCCCTTGACCCCAAACCCTCCAGCCTAAAGGCAGTGGCACCACCATTGTACCGCAGAAATCCCTATGCCTATTGTATTATGGCAGGTGCAGTGTAATATCGGGATAATGGAGATTTTAACAAGCTGAAGACAAGAAATTGCTGGAGAAACTCAGCAGGTCTGGCCATATTTGTGGACAGGAAGCAAAGTCAATGTTTCAGGTCTCTCCATAGGTACTGCCAAAGTTTCTCTCTGTAGATGCTGCCAGACCTGCTAAGTTTCTCCAGCACATTCTGATTTTGTTTCAGACCTTCCGCAGTTCTGTGTTTGATTTTAGCAAGCCCCAATTGAACCTTAATTATTGATTTATATTTGGAGGGTGGGCTGTTGACTTCAACACCCACGTTATTATGGGGCTGAGCTTGTGACCGAGTGTTGTGTGAGTGAGAACGTGGTGGGGTGAGAACCTGCTCTGTTTACAAGCCCTTTCCACCATCAAAAACACAACCAGCAAGGGCACGTAATATCTGTCCATAGCGAGACTGTACTGAGTCAGTTAATGGACAGCCATCATCTGAATTAGACATTCGATTGAACCAGAAAGTGCCTGTTCCTAAACTGCTGAAGAGCAATTTATGGCAATGTAAAAGAGGACTGTGAGACCAGCAAAGTGACTCCTGCACTGAGCCAGTAAGGGAACAATGGGCTGAAGAGTCCCTTTTCTTGCTGTAATCACTCCATGATATATTTACTGACTGAGAAATATTTGGAATTTTCACACATTCAGGTCAGTTCCTGTTTGGAGAAAAGACAATTGTAGACAAGTTAAAGAGAAGCCAGGATCAGCCTGAGAGCCTGTACCTGAATCAATGTACCCAACAGTTGGTAACAGCTGATGATGAGGAGGAGCACCACTTCCAAACCATGATGGAGAACCTGGGAGCAAGGAGCCTCTTTAAAGAGTGAGTGAAACATTGCATCACACAAGCAGATATTTGTGGCTGTGTTTTCCTGGGAGGATTTGACATTACACCTGCAAGCATGTTCAATGGATAATAGGGAAGGCAGGTGGAACATTGGCTTTTATTTCATGGTGAATGGAGTACACACGTAGGGAGATTTTTGCTAAAATTATTACAAGGCATTAGTCAGAATACACTTGGAATACGGTGGAAGTTTCAGTCTCTTTATCTAAGGAGAGATATATTGGCATTGGAGACGGTTCAGACAAAGTTCATTCCAGTTATAGAGGGATGTTCTTATGAGGTGAAGTTTGTAGTAGGTTGGGCTTGCACTCATCAGAGTCCAGAAGAATGACAAGAGACTTTATTGAAACACACACGATTCTTAACCGGTCTTAACCAGATAGATGCAGAAAGGATATTTCCCTTTGTGACAGAGACTTGGACCAGAAGGAATAATCTCAGAGTCATCCATTTAAGATAGAAATGAGGAGAAATTTATTCTGTCACAGGGGATTGAATCTAGGGAATTCTTTACTGCAGAGGGCTGTGAGGCGTTAAGTATGTAGCTAGACCCATTTTTAATCAGGAAGCGAATCAAGGAAGGAGACTAGAGTTGAGGATTATCAGATCAGCTATGATCTCATTGAACAGCAAAGCAAACTTGATGGATTGAATGGCTAATACTGCTCCTGTGTCTTATGGTCTAACAGAAATGCTCAACTCATTTAATTGAACAAAGTTGTTGATAACTGTTTGCCATTTATGTGGTTGGAATATATCTTTTAAAAAAGTATTTATTGAGTCAATTACAGGGAACATAGGGGCAGGAGGAGGCCATTCAGCCCATCAGGCCTGTTCCAACATTCAGTAAGATCATAGCTAATATTGATGTGGTCTCATCTCCACCTCCCTGTCCTCCCCCAATAATTCTTTGTCTATTAAATATCTAATTCAGCCATGAATGGATGTAAAGAGCGAGCCTCCAGAAAATTCCATATTCTAAAGATCCTCTGACAGAAAAAAATTCTCAATCCTGTCTTAAATTGCGAACCCAGATTCTTGGTATTAATCTCAGCTACAAGAGGAAACATTGTACTGGTCCAGTTCCCTCAAGATCTTACATATTCCAGAAGGGAATCAAATGAATCTTTCCTGTACTGCTTCTAATGCCATTATATTGTCTTTTAACTGATGACACCAAAACTGTATGCAGTAACTCTAGATGTGGTCTTACCAGGGTCCTGTACCACTACAATAAATCTTAAAAACTTAGCTTAAATCTATATTTTATTCCCTTTGTAAAAATCACCCATATTCCATTCTCACTTGTGCCCTTAAGCATTAGCTGTGGGTCAGAGGCTGTATCTCTTGTCCAGCTTTCAACTTTGTGATTTTTAAAAATTCCTGCCAACATCAACAAATTATATTTATAAAGCTGTGACTTAGTAAGACACCTCAAGGTACCTAACAGGAATAACATCAGACAAAACGTAATGCTGAACTACAGGGGGAAGCAGACAAGAAGATTTTAAGGGTTGTCTTAACGGCGTTGTGAGAAGTAAAGAGTTAGAAAGGTTCAGAGAAGGTTAATTCCAAATTTTAGGATTCAGGCTGTTGAAGGCACTTCCTCTCCCCGGCCCACTCCATGAACAAAGAGAACGGAATTATGTTTCCCACTTTCTTCTCCCTCTGTCATAATGTGAGTGTCTGTGTGTGCTCATGTGTGTGCGCGCATCTGTATGTGTACGTGCATGCGTACGTGCGTACATGCGTGTGTGTGTGTGTGTGTGTGAGAGAGAGAGAGAAAGAGTGTGTGTGTTAACAAAGGGACTGGAGTTTTGGATAGTAGTTTCCTAGAATCATACAGCTGTACAGCATGGGAAAAGATACTTCGGTCCAACCCGTCCATGCTGGCCAGATATTCTACATTAATCTAGTCCCATTTGCCTGTATTTGGCCCATATCCCTCTAAATACTTCCTATTCATGTACCCATTCAGATACCTTTTAAATGTTGTAAGTGTATCAGTCTCCACCGCTTCCTTTGGCAGCTCATTCCAGACAGCCTCTGTGTTAAAAAGATGCCCCTCAGATCCCTTTTAAATCTTTCAGCTCTCATTATGCCCTCTAGTTATGGACTCCCTTACCCTGGGGCAAAGACATTGGCTATACACTCCATCCATGCCCCCCCATGATTTTACAAAGTTATATAAGGTCACTCCGCATCCTCCAATGCTCCAGGTAAAATAGTCCCAGCCTATTCAGCCTCTCCCTCTAGCTCAGGCCCTCCAACCCTGGCAACATCCTTGTAAATCTTTTCTCAGCCTCTTCAAGTTTCACAACATCTTTCCGATAGCAGTAATATAATATGCCAATAGTTTATAACTATTTACCTGTAGCCAGAGTCTGATTACTTTTAATAAATAGTGATTCCTGTTCGGTACAGAAACCCAGTATGTATTTTTAATCAATTTGGTTTCAAAACACTTTTGTGTATTATTAAACATCTTTAACTTCAGTGGTGACTGCAGGAATAGTGAGGCTTGGTTTCCTATAAGCTATCTCAGTGAATCATGACATTGGAATATGTTCGGACAACTCCTTAAACCGTCTGTCCGGTTTGGACGCAAGATATTTTTTATCATAATGTATACCCATTTAGATACAGGGATTGGTAAAGTAGAATTTTATGCAGGGGTAATGTACAATTTGTAGACTAGCCATGGCTTAGTTGGAATATTTTCACCTCTTAAAGATTTGAGGTCAAATCCTACTCTAGAATGTAAACATGAACATCAAGGCTGGCACTCCAGTGCAGTACTGATGGAGTGCTGTACTGTCAGAGGTGCTGATGAGATGTTCAATTGAGAATTCAAGGTGGCATTAGTTGGTTACTTAAATAGAAATATTGTGCAGAGTTACAGGGAGAGGATGGGAAAGTAGAATTAAATTATAGTGCTCTCAATCAACAACCTCGAGCATCAGAGGCTGAGGGGTGACCTTATAGAGGCTTATAAAATCACGAGGGGCATGGATAGGGTAAACAGACAAGGTCTTTTCCCTGGGTGGGGGAGTTCATAACTAGATATGGACTAGAGGGCATAGGTTTAGGGTGAGAGGGGAAAAGTATAAAAGGGACCTAAGGGGCAACTTGTTCATGTGGAGGGTGGTGCGTGTATGGAATGAGCTGCCAGAGGAAGTGGTGGAGGCTGGTACAACTGCAACATTTAAAAAGCATCTGGATGGCTATATGAATAGGAAGGATTTGGGGGATATGGGTCAAGCGCTGGCAAATGGGACTAGATTAGGTTAGGATATCTGGTCAGCATGGACGAGTTGGACCGAAGGGTCTGTTTCTGTGCTGCCCATCTCTATGACTCTCTGACTGATTATCTGGCCATTATCTCATTGCTGATGAAAAAGGAAGGTTATATTAAAGGAGGAAAGTAAGTCTTGAGGAGGAGATGTGTGTACTCAACTATTTATTCCTTCAGTGTGGTGACCAGAACTGCACACAGTTACTCCATGGTTCTTATGACCGCACCAAAGTTCAGTACAGCTCTAACATATTCCCACAAGCCTGTCCAATTCAGACTGATGGTGAACTCAATGTATTGGGGGTTATAGTCGTGTCAGTGAAATAATGCAAAGTTGCAGATTGAAAATGTGACTTGCAATCTGCCTTTATAAGCGCTGTGCACGTCAGAATGATCCAATTGTTTGAGTCTTGTTAAGAATGTTATGCTCATCAGGACAAATGCAAGAATCCCAAATCTTGAACAATTACAACAATTTTAAACTACTTTAAGATTCTCCCAGTGTTTTTATTTTCAGGCAGTACCCTATGTTGCTGAAAGAGGTCACTGAAGAAATGCTGTAGCCTCCAGGTAACAATTTCCAGTTCTCCTTAAACATCTCTCGGAGGAGAATGTGGTTGTAAATACTAGGAGGCAACCTGTCAGTTGCAATAAACTAAATGAACATTGAGAAGCAAGGACAGCCAGTATCGATTTGTTACAGGCCATGCATGTTTAACAAATGACTTTAATTAAAAAATGACATCTGGAACACCAGGAATGCCATTGATATGGAACCACAGAAAGGATACAGCACAGGAAAAGGCCCCTTGCCTTTTATGCCCATTCCAGCACTCTGCAACAGCAACACATCGGGTCTTACGACCCTGCTCTTTTCCTCTAGCTCTGTTTTCTGTTTTCTCTCTCCTCAGCTGCTCATCCAAATCCCTTTTGAAAGTCATCATCTTCAATCACATTCTCAGATAGTATACTCTAGATCCTAACCACTTGCTTGTAGGTTTAGATTAGGATTGATATAGGGCTGTGAGGAGAGAGCAGGAATTAGGATTGATCTGAGATTGTTACAGGGTAATGGGAAGAGAATGAGGCAATTAGTTTGGAATTGATACAGGGCTATTGAGAGAGTGAGACAGTGGGATTAGTTTGGGTTTGATACTGGCTTTTGGTGAGAGGTGGTAGAGTGAGGCAGACGTTTTGAGTTGGATATGTTCTCTTTCAGTGCAATAGAAAATCCAAGTTCCTGTCTTCGAGCATCCTCTGAAACATCAGCTGATCAGTGGTATAAGTTGTTGGAGGGGACTTTGAGAGATAGGATTTGCATGCATTTAGAAAGGCAAGGACTGATTAGGGATAGTCAGCATAGTTTTGTGTATGGGAAATTGTATCTAACAAACTTGATTCAGTTTTCTGAGGATGTAACCAAGAAGATTGATGCGGGCAGAGCAGTTGTTAACCGAGACTTTAGTAAAGCTTTTGACACGGTTCTCTTGGTAGACTGATTAGTAAAATTAGATCACATGGGATTCAGGGAGAGCTCACCAATTGGATACAAAATTGGCCTGATGGTAGGAGACAGAGACTGGTTCAGTTAGTTCTTGGACAGTGTAATATAGAGGGTAATTTTATTTGTTTTAGGTATAATAAACTTTGGTCTTGTTTTGTTAACAAATAAAGTGGCAGCCTTTTGCAAATGTTCAGTGACTGACCACCAAATTAAATAACCTGCAAAAATAAACATTATGACTACCAAGCAAGTTTCATGCTGGGATCTGACTTGCCCGGTGTGGCCATCAGCTGGGATCATAACACCTATCTCTTACCTTCTTTGTTCTTGTCTCTAAATAAAATCCTGTCTTCTGACAAAAGCATAGCTTCAAATTCTAGCAGGCCAGTTCGTGGCATTGGAATTCAATTAATAAATCTGAAATCTACAAGTTAGCCTCAATAATTGTGATGTAGATGTACCGGTGTTGGCCTGGGAGACGAAGGTTATAGTCCAACAGGTTTATTTGAAATCACAAACTTTAGGAGCACTGCCCCTTTATCTGGTGAAGAGAAGAGGGAACCCCCAGGCACAGAATTTATAATCAGAGAGATCAAAAGATCACACAAATAGTGTGAGTGGAGTGTCACTGGAATAATAAATCTTTGCTGGTGATCAAGAGTGTCAGACTGTGTGAGAAAAGTCTAGATTAGAGTTGTGCTGGAAAAGCACAGCAGGTCAGGCAGCATCTGAGGGGCAGGTTTTCCTGCTCCTCAGATGCTGCCTGACCTGCTGTGCTTTTCCAGCACAACTCTAATCTAGGCTCTGATCTCTAGCATCTGCAGTCTTCACTTTTCCCTGTGTGAGTAAAGTATCAACAGTTGAATGACAAGTGAGAGGATACTCATAATCTGGTTAATAGAGGCAGAGAGATAATTACAAAATATTTAAAATAATGATGGTGCTGGAGACAAAACAAATGACTGCAATAACATGCTAGGTATAAGAGTCGCATGCTGAGGATCTAATCTAGTAACAAGTATTCAAAAACTGTCCAAACTAATTAAGGTTAAGAGATCATACCAAGTTATCAAGGTGATGATGTCAGAACAGGAGAGTAAGGAAGATTTTACAGAACAGTCTGGTGAGGTCACATGTAGCACAACATGAACCCAAGATCACGGTTGAGGCTGTCTTCATGGGTACGGAACTTGGCTATCAGTTTCTGCTCAGTGATTCTGTGTTAGAATCATAGAATCAGAGAATGCCTTCAGTGTGGAACAGGCCATTCAGCCCAACAGGTCCACACTGACCCACTGAAGAGTATCCCACCCAGACCTATTCCCCCACCCTATTACTCTACATTTCCCAAATCTAATCCACCTAACCTACACATCTCTGAACACTGTGGGCAATTTAGCATGGTCAATTCATCTAACCTGCACATCTTTGGTCTGTGGGAGGAAACCAGAGCACCCGAAAGAAACCCATGCAGACACTGGGAGAATATGCAAACTCTACACAGACAGTCGCCTGAGGCTGGAATCGAACCTGGGTCCCTGGTGCTGTGAGGCAGCAGTGCTAACCACTGAGCCACTGTGTCTCATTGTTGTGTATCTCGAAGGACACCTTGGAGGATGCTTACCCAAAGATTGGAGGCTGAATGTCCTTGTCCGCTGAAGTGTTCCCCAACTGGGAGGAAGCTCGAGAAGTGCAGTGTCGTGAGGTTATCCATGGGCTTGCGGTGCCCGTCCTTGATGGAGATGCGTATATCCAAGAATGAGACTGATTCTGAAGAGTAGTCCATGGTAAGTCTGGTGGTGGGATCAAGCGTGTTGATATCATTGTGTGATCATTTCAGTGATTCCTCACCATGAATCCAGAGGTAGCAAATGTCATCAGGTGTATCGAGTGTATAACGTTGGTTGGAGGTCCTGTGCAGCAAAGAAGTCTTGCTTAAACTTGTGCAGGAAAATGTTGGTGTATTGGGGTGCAAATTTGGTCCCCACTGCTGTTCCATCTCCATCAAGGACAGATATCTCAGTACCTCACTCTACCGCAAGCCCCCAGATAACCTCACGATGCTGCACTTTTCTAGCTAAACCCTAAACATGTTAAAGGAGCCATCCCCTGTGGATAAGTTCTGCGTATACATAGGATCTGCTCAGATGAGAGAGAGAATGCAATGGACACTAAAGGTGCTCTCATAAGAACGGGATACGATACTCGACTCATCGAACACCGGTACTGACGTGCCACAGTGAAAAACTGCAACGACTTCCTCAGAAGACAGGATAGACTGATAGAGTACCCTTCATTGTCCAGTACTTCCCCGGAGCAGAGAAACTACACCATATTCTTTGCAGTCTTCAACATGTCATTGATGACGATGAACATCTCGCCAAGATCATCCCTACGCCTCCACTTCTCACCTTCAAACAACTGCCAAACTTTAAACAGATCATCGTTCATGGCAAACCACCCAGTTTTCAGGACATCAACCACAACACCACACAACCCTGCCACAGCAACCTCTGTAAGACATGTCAGTTCATCCACATGGATATCACCGACAACGTGGGAACACCACCCAGCACACACATAGCAGATACTTTTGTGACTTGGTCAATGTTGTTTCCCTTATGTGCTGCAGACAAGGATTCTCCAGTGCATGGTATATTGGTAAGACCATGCAGACGCTATGTCAACGGATGAATGGACGCCACACAACAATTGCCAGACAGGGATGTTCTCTCCCAGTTGAGAAAAGCTTCAGCGATTGAGAGCATTCAGCTTCAAATCTTTGGGTAAGCATCTTCCAAGGCAGCCTTCAAGATACACAACAACACAGAATCGCTGAGCAGAAACTGATAGCTAAGTTCCATAACAATGAGGACAGCCTCAACCGTGATCTTGGGTTCATGTTGTGCTACATGTGACCTCACCAGACTGTTCTGTAAAATCTTCCTTACTCTCCTGTTCTGACATCATCACCTTGATAACTTGGTATGATCTCTTAACCTTAATTAGCTTGTACATTTTTCAATTATTTGTTATTTTGCTTAGACTTTCAGCATGCAACTCTTATTCCTATCATGTTATTCCAATCATTTGACTTGTTCCGGCACCATCTTAATTTTTTGTAATTATCTCTTTGTCTCAATTAATCGGATTATAGTCATCCGTTCGCTTGTTATCCAGCTGTTGACACTATACTCACACAGTCTGCCACTCTTGATCACCTGCAGAGACTTATTACTCGCACTCACACCATATGTCTGACCTTTCTGATCTTTCTAGTTATAAATTCTGTGCCTGGGTTCTCTCTTCACCTGATGAAGGGGCAGCACTCCAAACTTTGCGATGCTGCAGTGCAGAGGGACGTGGCTGTCCTTATGCATTAAGCATAGAGGGTTGGTCTGCAGGTACAACAGCTAATTAGGAAGGCAAATGGAATTTTGTCCTTCATTGCTAAAGGGATTGAGTTTAAAAGCAGAGTGGTTATAATGCAGCTAGTGAAGCCACAGCCAGAGTACTGAGTGCAGTTTTGGTCTCCTTACTTGAGAAAGGATGTAGTGGCACTGGAGGGGGTGCAGAGGAAGTTCACTAGGTTGATTCCGGAGTTGAGGAGTTGGCTTATGAGGAGAGGCTGAGTAAACTGGGATTATATTCATTGGAATTTAGAAGAATGAGGGGGGTCTTATAGAAACGTATAAAATTATGAAGGGAATTGATAAGATAGAAGTAGAGAGGATGTTTCCACTGGCAGGTGAAACTAGGACAAGAGGGCATACCCTTAAGATGAGAGGAAGCTGGTTTAGGACTGAATTGAGAAGGAACTTCTTCATCCAGAGGGTTGTAAATCTATGGAATTCCTTGCCCAGTGAAGTAGTTGATGCTACTTCAGTAAACGTTTTTAAAGCTAAGGTAGATACTTTTTTGAACAATAAAGGAATTAAGGGATAGGGTGAGAGGGCGGGTAAATGGATCTGAGTCCATGAAAAGATCAGCCATGATCTTATTGAATGGTGGAGCAGGCTCGAAGGGCCGGACGGCCTACTCCTGCTCCTAGTTCTTATGTTCTGACGTGTTCAAATAAACTTGTTGGACTGAAACGGGTGTCGAGTGACTTTCAATACTTGTCACCATCGCAACTGTCATCAAAATCTGATCTACACATGTCCTTTAGGGAAATAAACCTGCCATCCTAACCTGGTCTGGCCTACATGTAGCTCCAGACCTACGTCAATATGGCTGACTCTTAACTTCCCTGAAAGATAGCCAATGAGCCACTCAATTCAAGGGCAATTAGGGACAAGCAACAAATGCCTTTCATACCAACAACATCAAAATCTACTAAAAGACTTAAAAAACAGTGTGAGTACAAGATTCTTTTAATAAATTTAGATTTCAAAAATTGGTAATCTGGTTAGTGATCTAATAATCTTGCATCCTTGTTATCGATGTTGCAGCTGTAGCTTTTCTTTCAAAACACAGAGACACTTGGATGTAAAGTAGACAATTTTTTAGAGTGCCTAATATTTAATTCCAGTGACCACAGTGGAACCCAAACTACCCTGTGTCATCAGTAACTGTTGGTTTTTCTATGTAAATATAATGGTATAACGTTGTATAAAATCAAATGCAATGCCTTCAGGTGGGAGCTGATTGATGGTCTGTGTCCCTTGACCCAATCATTCCCTGAGCTCTAACCTTGAGGAATCCTGAAAGTCTTGCACAGTCTCCCACCAGGTCTGCTCATGTGTAAATATCAAATAAAATTCTGCATTTTTCAGCCAACAAGAAATCCGAAACTTATGGACACAACTGAGAAAGGATGAGCCACGTTTACTTAGTCATTTTGAAGAATTTCTGGAAAGAGTTTTTATTCAGATCCAAGAAGCCAACGAGGAAAAGGAAATGATGGAATTTGCTCTAAAAAGGTTTGTTTGATCCCTAACAATCTCCATCCCCCAACTTACTTTGAATACACATGGAAAAGGGAAATGTATACGTTCATGCATGGTCTGAAATTTTCTTTCATGTTACCAGTTAAAACTACTCTGGCAATAAATGGTGCTATTTTATTCACAACACAGGGTTTTTTCAGTAGGGAAAATGAGATGGGAATCTATTGCAGGAGACAGAAACCCTGCTGGAAAATCTGAAACTGAGTGAGAAGGGGCTGGCTAATTGGGAGAAGTGATGTGTGGGATCTGTCCAGTTACATGCCTCTGAATTAACCTTTTTGTCTTTCCTATTTCGACACAACTAGCACCCCTGGTACCTCCAGATGCCTGTTTCAACATTGCTGCCCTATTGCACCTGGCTCTGATTGTGACCCTTTGACTGACTGTGGATCTAATGTGTCAGTGTTAGCCCCTGAAGTTGATTCAGGAGCCCCCCCCACTTTAGAACTCTATTTTTCTGGTTGCTTGGATTTGGTTGTGTCTGGAAATGAGATTGATAAAGGTAGCAGGATTCTTGGAAGTCTTCATTCAAACTGGTGAGTAGGAACAATATACAGGACAACACTTTGCAAAAGATCTCTGAAGAGAACCATCAGCTCTTACCATGTGATTTTACATCACTTCGCCTGATGACATAGATTACCTTATTTATATATTTGCATGAACCCTTTTTACCACAGGAGCTATGCCCCTCAGATGGTTCATCAATCCCTCCCCCCCGATCTATGCCCCACGCACTATTCCATCAGCCCAACCCTCTCTGATCTATGACCCTCAGATGATACAAGCTTCACAATTCTTTCTGTGTTAGGTAAGTGCAAGGTGGCTGACTATCCACTAAATCCCTTGCTGCTCGGGGTAAGGTGCTGGAGAAACTCAGCAGTTCTGGCACCACCTGTGGCGAGAGAAACAGAGCAAAGATTTCACGTGCTGCAGAAAAGTGTGGGAGGAAGAACAAATGGAAGAGATGGGAAAGCCGCCCAGGGAAAAATGAAAGAGGAGTGCCTTACATGATAGAGGAGACAAAACGAAAGGGGGCTGAAGAGTTTTTCCAGCCCTTACTGGTTTCATTTCAGCATCCACTCACTGGTCAGGGATCTGACAACTCATAATCTCTGCTCCCCACTCTCATATTTCCAAACTAAAATGTGCATTCCACATACATGCAAGTGACTCTCACCTGCCTCATAATTACCTTCACTGGTTCCCTGTCACATTCCTGTGAAATTAGTAGTAGTTTGACTACTGGACCTGTGCCTTACAACATCTCATATTTCCAAACTAAAATGTGCATTCCACATGCATGCAAGTGACTCTCACCTGCCTCATAATTACCTTCACTGGTTCCCTGTCACACTCCTGTGAAATTAGTAGTAGTTTGACTACTGGACCTGTGCCTTACAACACACTTCACATTCAACAACCAAATATATAAACAAATCAACGGCACCCCCATGGGCTCACCCATCTCTGGACTCATAGCAGAAGTGGTAATGCAAAGATTAGAACAAACAGTCATACCGCAAATTCAACCCAAACTCTGGGTCAGATATGTAGATGACACCTTTGTAATCATTAAAAACACAGAAATAGAGAACACACACCGGATCATCAACGCCACACTCGCAGGAATCCGATTCACTAGAGAGGAAGAAAAGGACAACCAACTCCCATTCCTAGAC
>NC_057728.1:50743559-50759477 GCF_004010195.1 Chiloscyllium plagiosum
TAGCCACACACACAGATGACAAGCAACATGAATTCGACTGGGGCAACACTACTATTATAGGACAAGCCAAACAGAGAACAGCCAGGGAATTCCTAGAGGCATGGCACTCATCCACAGATTCAATCAATAAGCACATCGACCTGGACCCAATATACCGACCACTGCAGCGGACAGCTGGAACTGACAACCGGAAGCGGCAGAGACAAACCACTATAAATGCCGGAGGAAAGATCACAGAAGCGCTTCACAGGAGGCTCCCAAGCCCTGAGGATGTCACCTAGACAGGGAACGAAACGTCTGCAACACAAATTCCCAGCTCGACGAACAAAACCACAACAAGGGGTGTGAATTTTAGATTACATTCAATTGGCCATGATCTTATTCAAGGGGAGAGTAGATTCAAGGAGCTGACTGGTCTACCCCTGTTCTAATTTGTATGTCTATATGTTGGTAAAATGAAATCTTACTGAGGCATATATGATCCTGAGGGAAGGGGGTTTAACAGGATAGATGCTAAGAGGATGTTCACGCTTCATGGAATCTAAAAATCGGGGGCGGGGAGGGGGAGAACTTTGGAATAAGGGGCAGCTATTTAAGACTCTCGTCCCTAGACCTGCAGCATCCTACCTTCTGTCCTCGCACTTATGCCCGGTCGCTAATCACATGAAGACACTTCCAATGGTCCAACTCCCTAAACAACACATGACATCAATTCTCCTTTATCGTCTGCCCCACCTCACTGCCCTCCATTGTTTTCCCATCTGCCCCTTCAGCTTCCTAACTGCTTCTTTGCCCCTGCTCCACCCCATGCTCCTAACTCTGCTCCATGTTTTCTCGCTGTCCCACAGAAACTTCCCTGAGCTGATGTGATCAGATTTCTCAGCCCTGACATTCAAAACTATAAGATGTGAAGTGTTTCTGTTCTTCCTATTTTCTATCGGGTTAATCTCTGTAGTCAGCTATCACCTTGTTGTACTGTGTCCTGCACTTACTAATCACAGCTAGATTGTGCAGTCCATTATCTAAAAAACCTTAAGCAAGGTCAGAACAACCTTTCTTAACACGATAATCTACACAAACTCAACTCTCCTGCACTCCCCAGCATTTGACCAGAGTGTTCGGTAAGAGTTTTGAGGTTGAAACTAAGTTGTGAAAATTCCAATGGGAACTTTGACAAAGAGAATTGAGAAATGGAGTTTGAGAATTTTGTATAATTCGGACTTTCCGCTTGTTTGATATGTTTGATCCTTAGCTCACTGGATCTGACTGTGGGAATTCAGGAAAGTGGCCGGCTGTTCAACTTGAATTACACTTGTTTCATTTACAGCGCAGTTCAGAAATTATAACGCAGGTGAATTTATTGGTTATTTGCAGAAAAGCAGCAGAATACAGTGAAGAAATAAAACATCTTTATAATGAAATGGAGCAACAAATAAAAAGTGAAGAAGATAAAATGTTTCAGAAAGTAAGAACTTTTTATTAAAAATCGTGAAGTTTGAATGATT
The DNA here is from genome assembly GCF_004010195.1 of Chiloscyllium plagiosum. Taxonomy (NCBI): domain Eukaryota; kingdom Metazoa; phylum Chordata; class Chondrichthyes; order Orectolobiformes; family Hemiscylliidae; genus Chiloscyllium; species Chiloscyllium plagiosum. Next base: position 50,745,065 of record NC_057728.1, read on the forward strand.
TCAAATACAGATTTATATATTAATTTCAAAAGGGTATTATAGACATTCTAATTGATTTTATACATGGGGCTTGTCTCTCTTTCATTTGTCCAGAATTCAGATTCGAGGTCACGATGCCAAGAACTGGAATATGTGCTGAGTGTTAAAGAGCAACAGCAGGAAGAACTTATTCAAAATCAAAACAGGGTAAACTGGGTGCACTTTCTAATGTGACTGCAGTACAGCCTTGCTTTGATATTATATCTCCTTGTTCCATAGATCCCCCACCATCGTACTAAACCTCCTCTCTGTTGTCTTCACTCAATCTTTTCTCACTAAACCCATTGGATGTTAGGAGAACAAGAGATGATCTCATCGGATTGTACAAGATCCTGCCAGTCAGGGTGGATGGGAGGGGTGTTAGAAAGCTTGACAGGGTAGATGTTGAGAGGATTGTAGGATAATTAGATTAGATACCCTACAGTATGGAAACAGGTCCTACGGCCCAACAAGTCCACACTGACTCCTCCAAACAGCAACCCACCCAGATCCATTCCTCTATCTTACATTTACCTCTGATCAATGCATCTAACACTATTGGCAATTTAGCATGGCCAATTCACCTGACCTGCACATCTTTGGACTGTGGGAGGAAGCCAGAGCACTCTGAGGAAACCCACGCAGACACGGGGAGAACGTGCAAACTCCACACAGAGTTTGGAGGTAGGAATTGAGCCTGGGTCCCTGGTACTGTGAGGCAACAGTGCTAACCACTGAGCCATCGTGCCGCCCAACTAATCTGGAACTCGAGGGCACAGTTTAAAAATAGAGGGGGTCTCACTTTTAAGATAGAGATGAGGAGGAATTTCTTCTCTGAGAGTCATTAGTGTTAGGAATTTTCTTCCCCGGAGAACAGTTGTTTAATATATTCAAGAGGGAATTAGATACTTTTATGATTCACAAGGAAGTTGAGGGTTATTGGTGACAGGCAGGACAAAGACTCTGTGGGGCAGGTTTGAGGGGCCGAATGACCTGCTCATCCTCCAATTTCTTATGATCTTAATTCTTATGAGCTTATAAAATCCTTCATTATTATAAACACCTTAATCATGTCTGCTCCCAAAATCCTTCATTATTATAAACACCTTAATCATGTCTGCTCCCAATCACTTAAACTGAAGGAAATATAATTAATATGTTAACTTTCTTCAAGACTTAACCCTTACTGCCTGGTAACGTTTCACCACCTCTTCCTGAAGGTGTGGTGCATAATCAAACACACTTATGAGAGATGCCGATACATAACTGAAGCATCCATCCATTATATTTGAAGATCCTTGAAGTTTAGGCCAATATTTATTTTTCACCTTTTTGATTCCAATTTGTCCCACTAGTACTTGGTGCAATTTGTACGTGACCACTAAATTTCTCTTAACATCCACATTTGGTAGCTTCCCTCCATTTTGAAAATCTTTCTTTCCAAGAGAATGGTGTTGCCTTTTCCAAGATTGGATCTCACCACCTCCACCCCCCCGCCCCACTACCACCATCCAACACACATACACACAATTTACTACAGGGTGGTCCTTATCAGTGACACCATGAGAAAGTTCATTGAGGTTATTTAGATATGCTTGACCCTTAAGGAGTCCCTGCAGATTGCCTTTGATTGGCTAATATTTGTGTAACTGTTGTGGCACTGTTTCTCTATTGACAGGCTCTGGTTGCTTCCCCACAGCTTCCCGAAATGTACAGGCCTGCTGTTGCTGCACGTCTCTCTTCCCACTGTTCTTAAACAATAGAGACAGAGGATCCTGGCGCTGTCACGATCTTATAGTATTGGATACAACCTGGGACATCGTGGGTAGATTCATTGCCACCACTCCTTCATTGGTCTAAACCCTTGATAATGTTTTACGCAGAAGATCGGCTTAATCTTAATGAAACAGGAAATATGTTTGTTACATAGTTCTTAATAACTCATTACTTTATATCTAAGATACACAATTATCTCTTGTGAGATAGCAGCCTCAACTTAAGATTTTTGCTTTTCTTCAACTACAGAGTTAATATCCATCACTACTTTAGCTACACGGTATTCCTCACGATGTTGGTAGATGCCTATTAACACATACCTGCTGAAGGGCTTATGCCTGAAATGTTGATTCTCCTGTTCCTTGGGTGCTCCCTGACCTGCTGTGCTTTTCTAGCATCACACCTTTCCACTCTAGTCTCCAGCATCTTTCTCTCTAGATGCCTATTATCATCCTGGTTTTTTTTATTCTTGGTTTAATACTTCACTTTGGGCTTCAAAATTATAAATTACGAAGGAAGGAAGCAATAATGAAACTTTCTTCAGAAGCTATTTTGGAGGGAGTTATAATAGTCTCAAATTAAATATGACAGAAACTAAATGACAGGAACATTGAATAGAAAAGGACAAACTATAATGAGTAGAGCAGAGTGGTAGTAAAGAGAGATCCATTGTTCAGATTTCTTAGTGGCTAAGTGTAATATATTAAAAATGCCATCTCTTATACATTCTTTTTAATTTGAAAGAAGTTATTTTCTCTAGCCACAGTTAGGTGTACAGAACAACCTCAGTCAGCTGAACGTCAATTATATGAAGTTCGGATTGTCTGAACAAGATCTCAAGGTCCCATAAAAACATTATCCATTATCCAAACAATCAATTATCTGAACAATCAGTTATCCAAACAAAACACTCCCCGCCTGTCTCGTTCAGATAATTGAGGTTGTTCTGTATTTTGTTTATTCAAACATATGATTGTATCTGTATCCACTCCAGCCTTTACCAGCAAAATCCAAAATGCTTGATGAAAATGTTTTGCTTGGAAATTTGTTTTTGCTTCAGTTGCTAAAATTTGAAGGTACAGGGACCCTTTTGCTCCAGAGTAGTTCCTTGCTGTCACTGGGTCAAAAGCTTTGCATTCCCTTCCTAACAACCCCAAGGGTTTACCCTACACCCCAAGGCCTGCAGTAGTTCAGGAAGGCACCTCACCATCACCTTCTCAAGGGCAATTGGGTGTGCAATTAGTGTTGTCCCAGCCAGCAACACCCACATTCTGTGAACAACTTGCAAAAACTATTCTTATGATCTGTTCTCAGTTCTTTCCCAAGTCAATTTTTATTGAGTGTTTCTCAAAGAAAAGGTTAGTGCAAAAGGGAAAAATAAATTCCATTTGACTTCAAAGTATATTGAGCTGTGCCACAACCTGTCCTGTCACTTGAACCTTGTAAAATTCATAGATGATCCTGTTAAAGTACAGACATATATTAAGTTAAAAATGTAATGTCGGCCATAAGTGCACAGGTTAGGTGGGCGGCTGAAATCATTGGGGTTAGGTCTGTTTCATTGTGAGAAATGTTGTATATTCCAAATGAGAGCCTATGTCCCTTTATTTATCCCAGTATTTATTCTTTGAGATTGTACTCAAGAACCAGGAGCAGGAGTAGGCTACTTGGCCTGTCATGTCTGCTCCCCCATTCAATAAGATCATGGCTGACCTTTGCTTAAACCCAGCTCCGTTTACCCGCCCATTCACCATAACCCTTAATTCCTTTACTGTTCAAAAATCTGTCTATCTTTGCCTTAAAAACATTCCATGAGGTAGCCTTAACTCCTTCACTGGGCAGGGAATCCCACAGATTCACAACCCTTTGGGTGAACAAGTTCCTCCTCAATTCAGTCCGAAATCTGCCCTCCCTTATTTTGAGGCTATATTCCCTTGTTCTAGTTTCACTTGCCAATGAAAGAAACCTCCATGATTCTGTCTTAACTATTCCCGTCATAATGTTATATGTTTTTATAAGATCCGTCACATTCTTCTAAATTCCAATGAGTACAGTCCCATTTTGCCCCATCTCTCCTCATAAAGCAACCCTCTCAATTCCAGAATCAACCTAGTGAACCTCTTTGCATCCCTTCCAGTGCCACGACATCTCTTCTCAAGTAAGGAGATCAAAACTGTACATAGTACTCGAGGTGTGGCCTTACTAGCACCCACCCTATACAGCTGCAGGTCCACTTATAGCATACTAATGAAATCAGTTAGCAGTTCACTTCAGTGTTCTGCAAACAAAGTTTTACTTTATTTTCTAGGCGTGCATAATGTTAGTAAGGCTCCAGTTGCAGTGTGTGTGAAAGTAAGGCGGTATTAGATTAACCCTGGGCTCACATGTCAGGAGTCCAGCGAAAATGGCCACCTCAGTCTCATTATTTCTTCATGTGGACCCATCTCAGCTGGAGAGACGGTGTGTCGAGCTGCTGAGTGAGAAACAAGAGTCAAAGCTAGAGAATCAGAGGCTACGACAGATGAATGATGAGTTGGAGAAACATCTCCAGAAAGTGAATAATGACCTGCTGGGTGTTCACCGTCAAATGCAGGTACTGGAGGAAGAAACATCTCAACAGCAGGAAGAAAGAGAAATGTAAGTTCCTGCAGCAATAACTACGAGGATCAGTTTTACACTGTAAACTTAAAATGGAGGAAATTATGCTCCAGGTAGTTAGAATTATGAATATTGACATGTGCTTTAATCATTCAGTTATTTGGTCACTGTGCAGTAAACACCATTTTTCAGTTTGTATTACCTTAATTATGTGATTCTATGGAACTCTACTGATTTAATATATTGTTTGTAGCTTTATATCCTAAGAGGTCCTTGTGCAAAATCCAATATTATCTTTTGAGAGAATATATCCTTCATTGTTATAGCAAGGTCAAGAAGTTCCAAACCCAATAAAGAATGTAGATGCAGTTGAAGTAACTTTGGGAGGGTATTACACACATTGCTATTTCACTGTCAAGCTCAGTCAAAAGTTTAATTTGATCTTCCTCAACTGCCCATCTTAGAGAGGCACTGCAAATCTGGTTGTGAAAATGCTTAATGTTGGTTGATAAAGGACTTTTAATCATCATAGAATCCCTCCGAAGGGTATACCACCCAGACCCATTCCCCTGCCCTATTACACTACATTTCCCATGACTAATTTACCTAATCTACACATCCCTGAACAGTATGGGCAATTTAGCATGGCCAGTTCACCTAACCTCCACATCATTGGATTGTGGGAGGAAACCGGAGTACCCGGAAGGGATGCACGCAGACACAGGGAGAATTTGCAAACTCCACACAGACAGTCACCCGAGGCTGGAATCAAACCCAGGTCGCTGGCGCTATGAGGCAGCAGTGCTAACCACTGAGCCACCATGCTGCCCTTTTATTCCATTCTTGCTTGATATAATTGATGGAGCTCTTTGAGGAATTGATGGATAAAATGTTGCAGATGATATTTATAGGGACTTCCAGAAGCTTTTGGCAGCTTGCCACTCAAGAGACTACTGGAAATGATCTAGGGACGAAGAGTAAGGTAAATGTTGCCATTGGAATAATAAGTAAATTGAAAACAAGGAAAGTAGAGTCAAAATTAAGGACAGCTTGTCCAAAAATGTAGAGGCATGTACTGATGTCTCACAAGTTCTGGTTTCTCTCCATGCTTTAAAAATCAAAGGGAGAAATGTCCAGATAATATCAAAACAAGAGACGATGTAAATAATTCTAAGGACCAAAATTAGATATGGGGATTGTTCATAGGTTAGAAGAGTGGCAAAATTATAGAATTCCTATAGTGTGGAAGCAGGCCATTCAACCCATTGAATCCACACCAACCCTTCAAAGAACATCGCACCCAGACCCACTCCATCCATATAACCCTGTATTTCCCGTGGTTAATCCACCCTAGCCTATACATCCCTGACAACTATAGGCATCTTTCTGTGGCCAATCCATCTGACCTGCACATCTTTGAACTATGGGAAGAAACCATGGCACCCAGGGGAAATCCACGTGGACACAGGGAGAATGTGTAAACCGCACATAGACAGTCACTCAAGGCTGGAATCAAACCCAGGTCTCTGGTGCTGTGGTAAGAACTACTGAGCCACTGTGCCACCCTGGTGGATGGAACTCAATATCAGTAAATGTTAGGTGATAAGTTTGGGGTGAAATATTAAATGCATGTGGGAAATGCAGAGAGATTTGGGGAACAAGTGCATCACTATTAAAAGCGATGTTTCAAGTGATTAAGATCTTAAAAGCTTAATGGATTCCTGGGTTAAATGACAAGAGGTATAGAATTTAAAAGTCAAAACGTAATGTTGAATCTGTCTAAAACCTGAGTAGCACTGTATTTGGAGACCATATAGTCTTGGGTTCCATGCTGTTGGAAGGATGTTGGAGCAATGAAGTGGGAATAGTACAGGTTCTGTCAAAAAGCAACACAATAACACTGAAATAAATAGGAAAACATAAGTGGAGGTTTCAACTAAGGAGATAGTGGTAGAAATATGTCCAGTTCTGAATGGATAGGACAGGATAAATGTAAACCAGGGATTTGAATGTTTTAGTGGTTAATGCATCTAAAACAAAACAAAGTGAGGATAGGCTGAAGTGTAAGGTCTCGGACAGAGCTTTGTGATGTTATGGACCAGGCCAGACCCCCTCAAAACATTTCAAGTAAGTAGCCCGGATCCTAACTTTGCTGGTTGTTTTAAGCAGGTGTACAGTGGATATTCCCAGAGGGATGCAGCTGGTCAAACCACTTAGTTTTATCAAATCAGAATTTATTTGCAAGATTACCAAACGAAATGCAAACAAAAGAGAACAGAATATTGAATAACTTAGCCTATCCAAACTTAATGATGCTGTTCCAAATACTTGCAACGATCCCCGTAAACACCCCTTGGCAAAAAAAGGTAAAATCAAACACAGGATCTTGCAGGAGAGAGAGAGAGAGATGGCAGAGAGATTCTGCATGGAACACCACCTTGCATTTAGCTGTTTCTTTGACCAGCAGCCTCAAAGAACTGACTGCTTTCTCTGAACAGGCACACTGCTAAAGCCCAAACCAAACCAGAGAAAAGCTGAGCTGGGAGAACTGGCCTCTCCCCATTCATTGTACAAGTTTTTTTTTTAACTTGAAAGCATTTTTCCTAAGGCAGTATTTGTTAGCTATAATCAAATTGGCCCTAAAACCCATCCAAGCCAGATGTCTCGGCAACTCTGCCTTGTTCAACACTTTTGAAAAAAACCAAGGACAACATAACTTTGTTAAAGGAGCAGCATCATCACAACGAGAATTTGTTTTTGGCTTATCTTTTACTTATTGTTTATTAAAGGAATCCCAAATGAGCAAACAATGTATCGTGCACAAATCCTTTCCTTGCTAGTTAGTTTAATTACAGAATGTGCCATTACACATCTCAACCTGCTACCTACAAACCAACAACCCTTCTCTATTTGTGTTCAAGATAATTAATCAGTCAAGACCCTGTTTATTCTTAACTAATAATGCATATAACATTGACATTGTTCAATGGCTTACGACAGTATTTTGATCAAGTGGATTGTACATGCTGAAAGAAGAGAGAGAATGTGACGGTGGTTAAGTAAATCTGGGTAATAATTCCTTCCTTTAGTTTTCCTTTCATATACTTGATCTGAATGTGGTGATTCCCCACTTAATTTTCAAATTGCCCCGTCATAGACTTAGCAGTGCAGGCAGCAGGAACATAAAGGTTTCATCAATGCATCAGTGTTCCTGGTGTTAACCTGGACTATACAAGTGAACTCCTAGTTTTAATTGTCTCTCTCCAGAAAATGTTGGAAGTGTAGTGGAGGTCCTTCAGCTTCAGTACCTCTTTTCGAATTGTATCCTTTATTTGGTATTGTCTCTCCTCATCCTTCTAGCAAAATGTAGGACTTCTTGCACATCACTGCATTAAATGTCATCTACCACATGTCCAACCTTCTCATCAGTCTGTCTCTGACTTATTGAATCCTTTCACTGTCCTCCTTGCTACTTAAAGTATGTCCAACATTGTGTCATCCGCAGGCTTTGAAACCATGATCTATCCACCAAAGCCTGAATTGTTAATGTGTGTCCAGTAAGACTACTGACACTGAGAGAAACCTCACTTCCTTCAATCACCACACTGTTTCCTATAGCTCAGCCAAACTCACTGATACAATAATAAGGTGCTGCACACAAACAAATTTCAAATGTGAATTGTTTAAAAAGATACTAGTTAAATTGTAAAACAGATCAGTCTCTAGGTTCCATGAGAGATAGCTGGTGGAACCTAATTCCTGTTTGTTAGGATCATACTGGTGATTGGTAGTGAAGCAGTTTTAGATTAGATTACTTACAGTGTGGAAACAGGCCCTTCAACCCAACAAGTCCACACCAACCCGCCGAAGTGCAACCCACTCAGACCCATTCCCTTACACCTAACACTCCGGGCAATTTAGCATGGCCAATTCACCTAACCTGCACATTTTTGGATTGTGGGAGGAAACCGGAGCACCCGGAGGAAACCCACGCAGATACGGGGAGAATGTGCAAACTCCACAAAGAGAGTTGCCTGAGGTGGGAATGGAATCCGGGTCTCTGGCACTGTGAAGCGGTTGTGCTAACCACTGTGCCACCGTGCCGCCCACAGTTGATTTCAAGATTCTGAAAGTTAGCTCACAAACTTGCCTTGTTTCTTTTGTGATGATATGCTGCCCTGCTCGACACAATACTCAGAGCAAGAGACAGCCTTTCTTTACCTGCAATGCATGTAAAAGTAATAGCTGGCCTAAAGCTGTGACCTTCACAGTACATCAGTGTGCACTAACACATCGGCCCAACAATATATTGAGATGAGGGCTAGGGATTTTTCAATTGTTGCGTATTCTTGAGTAAACTTGAGAGGGTAAAACACAAATAAAAACAAAGTATTGGAGACCTAAAATCAAAGCCAGAAGAGCCATACTGGCTTTGAAATGGTAACTCTGTTTCACTCTCCACAAATGTTGCCAGACCTGCTGAGTAGTGCCAGCACTTTGTGTTTTTATGTTAGAGCGTTTTGGCTCAAGTCCACAGTCTGGGATATAACAGTCAGTTTTTGCCTTCAATCCCTTTGTTTTAAGTGTCATTATTTGAAGTTTCGTTCACATTGTACAGGTCTGACATTGCACGGGTTCACACTGTGGCCTTTGGTGCTCAGTCAATTCCGTTTTCAGGATTCACATTATCACCCATTCTTATTTTGAGAGTCTTCTTTAAAGTAACACATGTTTTGTTTAAAAGTACGATATGTCCATCAGTAATTTGGGGTTATGAACTGTTGTCAGGAGTATTGAAAGATTCTGGCCAATGACTTTATCATTTTCAGCAATTCTTTCTTCAATATCCCCATCTAGTCCTGGTGTTTTTTGATTGAAAATAAAGAATGGAAGGCTGCAATTTTAAATTGAGGAAGAGGTAAAACACCTATTGAGATGTAATTTAGTATTTGAAGCTGTTTATTAATATAGCTGAATGATGTATTTTCCTCAGGGAGCTATATCGAGTGACTGAGGGTCTGGAGAGAGAGAAGTTGAGCCTCTGTAAACAGTTAGATCTCCTCAGGTAAGAAATCGATACTGACTCCAATATTAAACTGTGATCATAACTTGTAGTTTATAAAGTCTTGAGACCGCAGGGTGAAAATCAACAATTTCCGGCAAGCTGCCTAACCATTTGTAACTTGGCCACAAGAGATTTGAGTGCTGTGTAAAGAATAAGATTTATTTAGTTTTTAATTAATACTGCGATACAATAGTTGTTTAGAAGTACTGTTATTGCTGAGAAAAGGCACATTTTGTCAAAGCCTTCCACTCATAAGGATGATTCGCAAGAATGCCAAAGTGAAAACAGAACAACCTTTTTAAAGTGGAGAAGAGGAGAGTGTTGATTGGTTGGCAAATGGACTCTGATTGGTAGATATGTATTTTCCATGGCAATGGCACTCATTTTAAAATTTGTTTTGCATGCAACTCCAGCTGTGAAACGTAGTCTCCATAAACTAAAACAAAGACCTGTGGATGCTGAAGATCTGAAACAAAAAAGGGAATTGCTGCAGAAACTCAACAGGTCTGGCATCATCTGTGGAGAGAAAGCACAGTTTATGCTTTGAATCCAGTGACTTTGAACTGATGCTGCCAGACCTGTGTATACATGTAGTGACATGTTAGGTGTAGCAATCCAATTTGAGGTCCCTTCAATCTCTCAATCTCTCGCTATTCTGGTTCCAACATTGGAGAAACCTTAATACTTACAGACAGGCACTTCTTTCACACATTACTTTGTCATATTATTGATCTTGTTAATGTCAGTGGTGCCAATTTTCCACTTAGACTCATTCTTGTTTAACATCTATTGTGATGTATTGAAACTACTATTTTTGTGTGCATCAAAGATGAAAACATAAATCTTAAAAGGGCTTGGTGGAACCACCTATGACTGGACAAAACACAGAAAAAGAAGCTGTGACAGTTGTTAATCTGTGGAACTCAGAAATGTCCACAAAACACCTGCAATCAGCAGTTGAAGCATCTAAGCGTTTGCTAGAATCATCTAAAATATCAATCCATTTGTGTAATTTGGGTAATGAACAGAGTCAAGAAATGTGCAAGATGTCACCAAACATGTCATATATCCTGTAAATTAATTAGGTTTATAACAAATGGTTGGGAATCACAATGTATTTATTCCCATAAATACAGTTCGAGTTTCAGATTGAATATTGGATTTGTCCTCATAGTTTTGAGTAACATTTTATTTCTTGAACTTACATGCAACTATTCTGCAGGGAAATGAATAAACATCTTCAAGAGGAACGAGATATGTCCCTGATGGGTTTTCAGGTGAGTCATTGACTGAAATCTAATACGGATCTGAGTGACGTAGACTAAGGCAGGATTTGTGACAGAACCAGGCAAGAAGTGCAGGGAGGCCTATCTCCATGTTACTACCTCTTCTGTGCATCTATTAGATTAGATTAGATTACAGTGTGGAAACAGGCCCTTCGGCCCAACAAGTCCACACCGACCCGCCGAAGCGAAACCCACCCATACCCCTACATTTACCCCTTACCTAACACTACGGGCAATTTAGTATGGCCAATTCACCTGACCCTGCACATCTTTGGACTGTGGGAGGAAACCGGAGCACCCGGAGGAAACCCACGCAGACACGGGGAGAACGTGCAAACTCCACACAGTCAGTCGCCTGAGGCGGGAATTGAACCCGGGTCTCTGGCGCTGTGAGGCAAATAGTGCTAACCACTGTGCCACCGTGCCGCCCACTCTACTGAGTGGCAAGGTGAGTTGCCCATTAAGAAGGATTGTAAATTGTTAAATGCCTCAATGACAGCACAACTGACCTCATTAATAATCCGCTTCCGACTGTACCAAATGCACTGAGCAAGCTAGACATGACGAGTTCTCGACATGCAAGTGAGAGCAGCTCACTGGCGGCTTTAGCTTGCTCCTTGCTTGATTCTTCCTGTGGGACACTGGGCACCAATGTTACCTGAAAGGAGTACTCAAAGCTTTCACCCCGTGTGATAGATAAATGACAGGGAGCTGATTCACGCTTTAATTAAACAAACCTTTCTTTAACTCCTTAAGTTCCAATACTCAATGTAGAACATACATTTGTTGCAACATTGACTTCTTACTTGGACTAACTTAATTTCAATTCTAACTCACTTCATTTAACCTCACTTTACCTTTAACTTAATTCACATATAACTCTAACTCTGTAGGTTTGGCTTAAAACAATATGAGTTGAAACTTTATTGCTGGAACAGCACAGCAGTTCTAACTCACTTCATTTAACCTCACTTTACCTTTAACTTAATTCACATATAACTCTAACTCTGTAGGTTTGGCTTAAAACAATATAACCCCAATTTGAATGAAATGGCCAACCTTGCTCTTAGTGTAGATCTTGCCTCAATTCTATGTCCCCTCTGAAGATAACTTCAGGGCGCTTAATTACAAAAGTTGATCTCGAGATCTCAAGTCACAACATATCCTGATCGCAGTTTTAACTGAGGTCAGAGTGCAAAATAGCTTGACCAAATTTCCCAGCATGCTTGATTGTAGCTCTTAGCCAGTCACATAACCATTTCTGCTGCTGGCCGCATGACACCAATATCTCAGGTCCGCTCTATAGGCTCAGCCACATGCAGCCCCTGTCCATAGATGTTTGCATCTAACGTACCAATCTCTAAAAACCCTCATGGCACAACTCCATTTAATGTTCTACACTTCAGTGCTTCACCTTAGCAACTATCATCGTAATGTTGCGGCAAGGACACTGTGCATCAGGTACGCACACCCAACTCATGGCTACCTCTGGCCAATTTGCTTGTACCCTTAGCATTCGCTCACACTGAGCCTACATCCCTACCTTGCCTTGCCTTTCTTCTGCTTCTCCCCGCTTAGCCAGAGCTACTAAGCTCACAGACTGCTGTATTTAATACATACACAAAATCCGGAAACTTGTCATGGTTGCCAGCAGTCAAAGGAGATAGTTTCAAGCCCTTGAAACTGTCAGTCAGTCACTGGGGACAACGTAGACAGAATGCTTTCCACTTGAAATGTAAAGAGCTAAATGTTAGGGGGAACATTACCCACCATGACTCTTTCTGCCTTATTAGGGGCTGCTTTCCTCCTGGAATGGGAGCAAGGCAGATGTTAAAGGAGATGAGGGTAGTGGCACACCTGTTAGTTTTGGTGCAGATGGGGATGTGTCCCGAGTGAGAGTACGCAGCACTGAGGACATGCAGGGTTAGTGGTATCAGGGAGTTGGGATGCGTGACAGTGAGTGAGGGAAGATGTTGTGAGCAATAGTGAGAGAAATGCGTTTTTGATGGGGGGTGGTTACAATAGCAGAGGTAGAGTGAGTGTGAGGGAGCAGAGAGAAGACTCACGGTGGTGGATTGGAGGAGATCACACACCTTCTTCCTCCAGTGCTGGTGTTCTTTCAGACCTCAATTGTCTGGGTGGCACCCTCGGACCAGGCTGGCACGGTCTGATGTTTTGGCCTCCACTGCTGGCCTCAGGGGGAATGAGGAATCTCTCCCCATGCACCATTACCCTGTCCAGCTGAAGGTCAGGTTCCTGCCCGTAATGTGGGGCAGCGATATGCCCTGTCAGCCATGTCTGGTGAAAAAGGCAGGATCCATGGATAATGGCATTTTAAAGATGGTACCAGTGCCTGGGATGCCAGTCAATTCTGGGATATCTCCGCAGTGACAGATTGTTCTGGGAAGAGCATGTGATTTGATGGAGGTAAAATCAGCCAACAGGTATGATTGAATTGAGTTGAATTCATTGTCACGTGTACTGAGGCACAGTGAAAAACGTTATCTTGCAAGCAATACAGGCAGATCACAGAGTTAAGTAACATAGATAAGTAAATAATAAGTAAACAGCAGCAAAAACAAAAACACAGGTACAGGCAAATGCTAGGAGTTTGTGAGTCCATTCAATATTCTAACAACAGTAGGGTAGAAACTGTTTTAAAATCGGCTGGTGCGTGTGTTCAGTCTTCTGTAGCTTCTCCCTGATGGTAGCGGTTGTAGAAAAACATTGCCAGTGTGGGATGGATCTTTAAGAATGCTGGCGGCCTTTCGTTGACAGCGGGCCTGGTAGATGGATTCTATAGATAGGAGGTTGGCCTTTGTGATTGTCCAGGCCGAGTTCATCACTCTCTGTAACCATCTCTGATCTTGAATTGTACAGTTGCCAAACCAGGGAGTGATACACCCAGACAGAATGCTCTCGATGGCGCACCTATAAATGTTGGCAAGGATCTTCGCTGTCATGCCAAATTTCCTCAGCTGCCTGAGGAAGAAGAGACGTTGTTGGGCCTTTGTAACCAGTGTGTCCACATGAAGAGTCCAAGAAAGCTGGATGTGGATGTTCACCCCCAGGAGCTTGACACTCTCCACTCATTCGACCTCTGTGCTGTAACTGTGTAGGGGGGATGAGTCACATCCCGCTGAAAGTCGATAATGATAGGGGCAGACAGGAGGTTAATAAGAAAAATTTGGTAAAAGAAAGCTCACCAAAAAGCCTTCCAAAAACCCAATGCAACTGTCACTTAGCCAATAAATTGGTAAGATTCAGCCCATTGCCTTTTTCCTTTCAGTGTCCTTTAGTGTTGTGGTTCTGTTCGCCGAGCTGGGAATTTGTGTTGCAGAGTCGGTATATTGGGTCCAGGTTGATGTGCTTATTGATTGAATCTGTGGATGAGTGCCATGCCTCTAGGAATTCCCTGGCTGTTCTCTGTTTGGCTTGTCCTATAATAGTAGTGTTGTCCCAGTCGAATTCATGTTGCTTGTCATCTGCGTGTGTGGCTACTAAGGATAGCTGGTTGTGTCGTTTCGTGGCTAGTTGGTGTTCATGGATGCAGATCCATTGAGCAAAACCAATGTAGTGTACAAACTCCCATGCAAGGACAGCACAAAACACTACATAGGACAAACAGGAAGACAGCTAACGATCCACATCCATGAACACCAACTAGCCA
>NC_057728.1:50759676-50824791 GCF_004010195.1 Chiloscyllium plagiosum
CACTATAATGCCGGGAGGAAAGATCACAGAAGCGCTTCACAGGAGGCTCCCAAGCACTGAGGATGTCACCCAGACAGGGGACGAAACGTCTGCAACACAAATTCCCAGCTCGGCGAACAGAACCACAACAACGAGCACCCGAGCTACAAATCTTCTCACAAACAATATCCTTTACATATAGACATGGTAAATGTCTACTCAGATAAATTGCTGCAAGGTTGTAACCCTTTAAAAATGTTTCTTGGGGATCACATGTCCATGAGATGATTCACATCTTTATCATTTCACAGAAACCTTCCGTCCGTGGCTCTTCCGCCTTCTTGAATCAAAGGGTATCTGTCATCACTGATCCACATACAGATCCCAGGCTGTTCTGCAACAGGTAATACTGTTATACTGTCAGCTCACTGTCTTGTTCGACACTCCAGCTTACCGCACGAGCCTGTTGATACGGCAAAACCTTAAATATCAAACAGAATCACAGAACTGTCACAGCCCAGAAGGGATCCATTCGATCCGTTATGTCTCTGCTAGCTTTCCCATTGAGCGTGCCACCTTGTGCCATTCTCCTGCAATTTTCCTCCATCATCCTGCACATTGTTGCCTTTCACAGAACAATCTAGCTCCCATTTTGCTTGCCTCAACCGAGCACTCTTTCAGGCACTGCATTCCAGAGTGAGGCCAATCACAGTGTGAAAAAGATTTCCCTCCAATCACTTTTTTGCCAACCACATCAATTTTGTGCCTTCTTGTTCCCGATGCTTTTACCAATGAGAATTCTTTTTTCCCTACTCACTGTGTCAGGACTTCACACGGTTTTGAATACTTTGACCAGCCTTTTCTTCTGTGGACAGAGCAGTTCGAATTTCTCCAACCTATTGACATGACTGTAACTCCCCATCACCAGAACTATTCTCATGAATCTTTACTGTCCTCCCTCCAATGCCTTCACATCCTTCCTTCACACAGAGTCATAGAGATGTACAGCACGAAAACAGACCGTTCAGTCCAACTCGTCCATGCTGAGCAGATATCCCAACCTAATCTAGTCCCACCTGCCAGCACCTGGCCCATATCCCTCCAAACCCTTCCTATTCATATATCCATCCAGGTGCCTTTTAAATGCTACAATTGTACCAGCCTCCACCACTTCCTCTGGCAGGTCATTCCATACATGTACCACCCTCTGTGTGAAAAAGTTGCCCCTTAGGTCTCTTTTATATCTTTCCCCTCTCACCCTAAACCTATGCCCTCTAGTTCTGGATTCTCCCACTCCAGGGAAAATTCTTTGTCTACTTATCCTATCCATACCCCTCATAATTTTATAAACTTCTGTAAGGTCACCCTTACACTCCAGGGAAAATAGCCCCAGCCTATTCAACCTCTCCCTATAACTCAAATCCTCCTACCCTGGCAACATCCTTGTAAATCTTTTCTGAACCCTTTCAAGTTTTACAACATCTTTCTTATAGGAAGGAGACCAGAATTGCATGCAATATTCCAACAGTGGCCTAACCAATGTCCACCTGGTTGCTAGAACTCGACCCACTGCTCCAGAGATCAAATCCAGTTATGGGGGGGATTGTTTCTTATCAAGGGAAGCTGAGTAGGTTAGTCCTGTACTCATTGGAGTTTAGAAAAATCAGAGGAGATCTTATTGAACATACAAGATTCTTTGGGGGCTTGACATGTTGCTTCCTCTTTCAGGAGGGTCTAGGACCAGACAGCGTAATCTCAGGATGACAGGTCTTCTTTATAAGACAGAGATGAGGATGATTTTGTTTCTTTCCAAGGAGAATTCTTTATCACAGAGAGCTGTGGACATTGGTTCATTAAATACATTCAAGGCTGAAATAGACTATTTTTTTAATCAACAAGGAAACCAAGGGTTATTGAGGAAAAGGCTGGAAAGTAGACTTCAGGATTATCAGATCTGTCATTGAATGGTAGGATACTCTGGGTTGAATGCCCTATTTCTGTTCATGTGGTTTAAGTTAAAAGTTACATGCTGCATGTTTAAAGATGCTGGAAGTTAAAGAGGAAAGGTTTCTCGGGGCAATGTTCCTTCTGATTGCCCTTTGCTATGCACAGCCTGTTTGTGGCATTGCGAGGTCCCTTTAAGATTGCACACAGCACCTTAAAGAGACCACTACTTGTGCGCAGCTCATTTGTTTTCTGCACAGCTCGTCCCCAACAGACACAGCTCTAAGGGAACCTTGCCTGGGCTATGGAAACTGTTACACTGGTTTCAGAGTCCAGGTACCAATCACCTGAAAAACATTTGAACTATAATTGTCAGCATCCTTGAAAAGGTTTTGAACAACTTCACACTTATAAATGTGGGAGCTTGCTGTCCCTCATGGATATTAGGCAGGATGATGCTCACTGGTGTTGGGCCTTGTGACCTTTCACACATGATTCAACTGCCAACTGAAGCTTGAGCTTTATAAATAACTTCTTTTAGTTTTGCTGAAGAAGTCGCATTTTGTCAAAGCTTTACACCTTGCACTTATCAGGACCATTTGCAAGAGTACCAATTCAAGGAGGAAAAGTGTATACTGTTTGAGAAGAGAGTGTTGATTGTTTAGCAAATAGACTTTGATTGGTAGAGATGTTGCCATGGGGAATGCATCAGTTAATCATAAGATATTGGGCATAGTTTAGTTTTATTTAGATAAGTGTGAGGTGTGCATTTTGGTAAGGCAAACCAAGGCAGGACTTATACAGTTAATGAGCTGAAATGTGTTGCTGGAAAAGGGCAGCAGGTCAGGCAGCATCCAAGGAACAGGAGAATCGACGTTTCGGGCATAAGCCCTTCTTCCTGACTTATGCCCGAAACGTCGATTCTCCTGTTCCTTGGATGCTGCCTGACCTGCGCTTTTCCAGCAACACATTTTCAGCTCTGATCTCCAGCATCTGCAGTCCTCACTTTCTCCTTATACAGTTAATGGTCAAGCACTGGAGAGTGTTGCCAAACAAAGGTACACAGCTCCGTGACAGTGGGACCACATGGAGACAGAGTGGTGAAGAAGGTATTTGGCATGCTTGCCTTCATTGCTCAGAACGTTAGGACTTCATGTTGTGCCTGTACAGGACATTGGTGAGGCCACTTATAGAATACTGAATACAATTTTGGTCGCCCTTCTATAGGAAGGATATTGTTAACCTTGAGAGGGCACAGAAAAGATTTACAAGGATGTTGCTTGGGTTGGAGGGTTTGAGCTATAGGAAAAGGCTGAACAAGCTGGGGCTGTTTTCCCTGAAGCATCGGAGGCTGAGGGGTGACCTTATAGAGGTTTATAAAATCATGAGGGGCATAGATAGGGTAAATAGACAAGGCCTTTTCCCTGGGGTTGGGGAGTCCAGAACTAGAGGGCATAGTTTTAAGGTGAGAAGGGGAAAGATTTAAAAGGGACCTAAGGGGCAACTTTTAATGCAGTGGGTAATGCGTGTATGGAATGAGTTGCCAGAGGAAGTGGTGGAGGCTGGTACAATTATAACATTTAAAAGGCATCTGGATAGGTATATGAATAGGAAGGGTATGGAGGGATATGGGCCAAGTGCTAGCAAATGAGACTAAGTCAGATTTGGATGTTTGGTTGGCTTTTATGTGTTGAAATGAAGGGTTTGCTTCCATGCTGTAAAACTCTATGACTCTATAAGGCATAGGTCAGAGAATTGAGGCAAAACTGAGTCTCTTACTAATTGGAATAGAAGGGAACCCAATTTCTGTTTGCAACATTATCTTATTCTTAACTGTTTTTAGGAATGGTGATGACCAGGAAGAACATAGTAATTCCAAGATACCCTCGAAGAATGTGGGACATAGGCATGGACACAGCCTCATTGGGAAAGAAACCGACAAGGAATCCAAATCCAAAACCAGTGAGAGACTGTACTTGCAGAGAATTATTTCCATTGAAGAAGATCCATTGCCCCAGTTCCTTGAAATGCATTCTGCAACCCAGTTAAATGACTGGACCGAGGTGGAAGAGGAGATGGAGAATGAGCAGGAGGAAGAGCTGGTGCAGGAAAGGAATAGTCCACAGAATGGAAAAGTCCTTTCACTTCCAAGAACGCAGCCTGCTGGTGAAGAAGCTTCGATGCCGGTGAGTGGGAAATTTCCAGTGTCTCACCACGGATTGAAGACAGCAGTTACCATTAGACTAGAAAACATCATTTGTTCAAAGTCAGTATATAAATCACACTATAGGGCCATTGCACATGTCCATTTGCACATGTGTAATTCTGAAGTGGCCATTTTCTACAGCACATCCTCCTGTTTGTTTTCCACGTCCTGTCAGAATTTGCTTTTTTTGAATATTTAGCAACTTACCATGGCAAATTCAATTGCATTTGCATGACACCTTTGACAAAGTAAAACATGACAATGTGTTTCCCTAAAGAGATACTTGACCCTGACATAGGTAAAGGGATGTTAATGCAGAGACCAAATGTTTAAATGAAAAGGTCTTGAGAAGAACAGAGAGCTGAAGAGAATTAAGGACAGAATTCCAGAGCTCAGAACCCAGGCAGCTATAGGCACAGACCTCCAGTGTTGGAGTGATTAAAACTCAGGACACTTGAGCTGTCGGAGTTGGAGATGTGTAGATATCTCAGAGTGTGTTGTGAAATTGAGGAGATTCTGATATGATTCTTAAAGCCATACCGAGTTTCCTATGATTATATTTAGTTTCTGAATTACCACCACAGTCAGGCCCAGTGGGAATTGATCATTGTTCTGATGTTTGTTTTATTGCATTTTGTATACCTAAGTACTGTAACTCCTCATTCAGAAAGGCTGTACACTGAGTTTTGCCTTCTATGTTTTTCTTAATATTGAGTCACAATAAAAATTGAGAAGGTTCTGCGGCTGCAGGCTAAATGTTCAACGTTCCTGATCTACATGAAGGGCATGAAGTTGAATTTCCAGACTTGAAGCAGGAGAATCTTGTGTGAATTTAGCATTTTCTCTGGACTCTGTTTACACTGATTTGTGCTCATTTCCATGTCCGGGTTATTCTCACGAGGTTGACAGGAAGTTCCACCTTTTCACAATGGGAAACGGGGCGTTACTTTTGGGTTTCATCTCCAGCATCATCCTGAACAGAACAGTCAATGTTGTGCTTACATCGATATAAACAAATGTGCATGGGGAATGTACACACAGGTGACCTGCACACTACAGTAATTTGCCCACTTCAGGTGAACACACACACCACATTTGTAGTTAAACTGCTTTATTGACTATTTATAATATTTTCATGCTTTTTCTAAACTGTTTGAGATTAAGACCCTGTTGCAGAATCTTGCCAATCCAACACTTCCAGATTTTTTCAGTATTGCCCTCCTTGACTCAGATTCAGTGTGTCCCCAAACCTGATTCCACCATTTCGAAACTTGAACATGCCCAGGATGCAGAGTTAAGAGCTGTTGGTGCTGGTGATGGTGGTCTGGGAGAAGGAGACCTCCAGGAGCAAGGTTGGGGTTTGTGATAGTGGAGACCTGTCTGTGAAAGTGGGAACACAGCTATTAAACATTGAGAGACCCTGCTTTAATCTTTCGGCTCCTGTTCCTTGCAGACTTGTGTCTTTGTTTACTGTTTCAGATATGCATCTGTCTGCTTTGCCTATGGGGTGTGATTGATTTTTTAAAATTTAGATCCTGCTCCATGTCCTGTATTTAACATTTTTTTTTAAACAGGCAGTAACAGTGAATTTAGCCAACTCACCACACTTAATTCCTCTAACTTTTCACTTATATTTTGTTGGGATATGGGCATTGCTGGCAAGCTCAGCACATTTGTTGCCAATCTCTAACACCCTTGAACTGATTTTGGAACTGGTTAGCCCATTTCAGAGAGATACTGCATTACTGTGGGGTCTGGTCCCTTATCCCGGGGATCCATTCTATGTTGGGACTGCAACTTACTTCCGCTCACTAACTGTGCCCTGACGAGTGTTGCATGTCATGAACCTGCTGAAAGCTAATGTATAAGGTGATAAATTTGATGTCTTTTCAAAGCATTTGAAATAAAACAAATGATATTCTTTTCAGGTCAATGAATCGCACTCCAATCCTGACCGTTTATTTAAAATCATTTTTATCGGCAATTCCAGTGTGGGGAAAAGTTCTGTTTTAAGAAGGTTTTGTGGCGAGGGTTTTAACCCTGGAATGTGTGCTACCGTCGGTAGGTGAGCTGTTGTCAACCTTTGTAATTTGTGGGATTTATTTTCACTACATGGAATTAACATAGAGTCATAGAGGTATACAGCACGAAACAGACCCTTCGGTGCAACCCGTCCATATCGACCAGATATCCCAAACCAATCTAGTCCCACCTGCCAGCGCCCGGCCCACATCCCTCCGAACCCTTCCTATTCATATACCCATCCAGATGCCTTTTAAATATTGCAATCATACCAGCATCCACAACTTCCTCTGGCAGCTCATTCCATACACGTACCAATCTCTGTGTGAAAAGGTTGCCCCTGAGGTCTCTTTTATATCTTTCCCTTCTCATCCTAAACCTATGCCCTCTAGTTATGGACTCCCCCACCCCAGGAAAGAGAATTTGTCTATTTATTCTATCCATGCCCCTCATGATGCTCCAAGAAACACAGCCCTAGCCTATTCAACCTCTCCCTATAGCTCAAATCCTCCAACCCTGGCAACCCTTTCAAGTTTCACAATATCCGACAGATTTGCATGCAATTTTCCAAAAGCGGCCTAACCAATGTCATACTGGGTGATTTCATAGCAGACTCAATGGGGCAATGGACTGACTTTTGGTTGGTTGGTTGAAAAGTTCTTGGTGCTACAACTGTGAACAGGACTTTGGGTTAAGATTTCAATGTCAGAGTCAAAATGGAGTCTTGACCTCGCACTATGTAAGGAACAGTCACCCAGCTGTGACTTTCCCGGAGTTGGTCAATGGAATGGCTCATTGTCCAATTAGTAGTGGCAGAACTAATATGAGGTCCCCAACTTGGAAAAAGTCACTTTGAGGATCTCCCTCCACTGTTTGAAAGATTATCACTGACAAGAAAAGGTCACGTACAGTATCCAGGTCACCGGTGTGGAGGAGGGAGACTCTCTTCAGGAAAACCTACCATTGTATCTGACAGCAGGTAGACAGGAGAAGCTGAGAGTTTGCTTGCAGCTGTACACCCAACACCTGTTGTACTTCAGGGTTTTATACCCATTACTCTACAAAACCTGTTAGGGTTCTCATTGAGACATATAACAATAACATTGTTTACTGCATGATATCTCAGACTTATATATACACTCTAGTTTATCTATTTAGATTACTATTTTGTTGTATACAAAGCAACTGGCTGATTAACAACCAATGATTAGAAAGTCCCATTGTATCAACAACATTAATTGTTTCTGGTGTATATCCCAAAGAGCTGCACCGACACGTAAGCCAGATGATGCCAATGCATGCTCCATTGCAAGCAGTTAGCTTACTGTGTGTGGATTGTACCACATCATGCCAGTTTCAATCTCTTATACATTGCATGAAAGGATAGTATTTGCCCTTGCACCAGTGTCAGGCTTGGCACGCAGTACCTGTTGTCCATTCCTCTTGTAATTCGTGAGTTGGATGGACGTAAATACTTTATTTGTTTTGACAGTGTCTGTATGGTGAGTCAAATGACCACAGTGTTCTGTCGGACTGAAGTCTGTGAACTGTGACATTGTAGTTACTGTTTGGACCTCTTGCATATACTGATGCTTGGGATCCACGGATCCCATGGATGGGAGTTTGGAAATGTCTTTGAAATTGTTCCTTTGTTGAATCATCTTCACACGCTGCTGTGGCGCAATGTGTTACAAACGGTGTTCCTGTGAGTACTTGGATTTCTTGTACATTTCAGCCCAGAGATCTCTTGGAGCACACAGCTCACATGTGCCACTAAATGCCAGGAAATGCTCTGATTGATGAGACATCTCAGACAAGGTCTGGAAAGTTTTCTGTTCTTGCTGACTGCTGCAGTAGTATTTGCAGAGTCAAGGCCTTGCAGGTGCTGGTGTGCTGTTCCAATTGCTTTGAATTTGAGTCCTCCTCCTCGCCTTGCTTCAATGCTATGATCCTTAAATTTGTCTAGAAGTGCCTCTCAGAAGGTTTTGATTAGACAAAGAGGTAATGACCAGTTCCACGAACCTTTTGGCTAGGTTTGCATTGGTGAAGTCACTTTGAACTGCCAATATGGCTGTTAACAATATAACATGAATTCAGGCTAATGAATTCTAAAGTTGACTCTAACCTTAACTGCATGTTTTAGAATGGGCCGGGAGAGTGTTGGCAGGTGTTGTGCCAGTAATGGGAGTAATATCTCTGCCCATATGAAGGGCAAATTGAGGAAATGAGGCTTGTGACGTACTTGCTGTCATGAGTTTGTCTGGGATCCAATGTCAGCAAGGACCTCAAGTGGGAATTAAAAGTCTCGGATACTGCAGCGTAATCAGGTAGCTATTGGGGCAGGATCATAGGACACAGAATTTATAATAAAATCAATTACTATAAATTCTGTGTCCTATGATCCTGCCCCATAGCTATCTGCTGAAGGAGCAGTGCTCTGAGAGCTTCTACTTCCAAATACACCTGTTGGACTACAACTTTTGATTTCTAACTTTGTCCACCCCAGTCCAACACCAGCCCCTCCACATCGTAAACAATTCTAGTCTTTCCTTTTCATCCACACAGACCAACATCCAGGTGTGATGATGAATATTAGTTAATCAGACTGTGAATGTGACAACAGCAAGTCTTTGAAATACCATTCAACCCAGATGCAACATTTGGAGAATTAATAGGAGAACTTTGCAGCGTTAATGAGAACATCCAGGGTTAGCTGGAGTCTAATGTATCTAGATTTCAGGTAGGACTGGAGTGTGGTATAGGAGTCTGTTATAGACCAGACTGCAGGTAGGACTGGAGTGTGGTGTAGAAGAGTAGGTAGGACTGGAGTCTGTTATAGGACAGACTGTAGGTAGGAATGGTGTCTGTTGAAGGACAGACTGCAGGTAGGACTGGAGTGTGGTGTCGGACAGACTGTAGACAGGACTGGACTCTGTTATAGACCAGACTGCAGGTAGGACTGGAGTCTGTTATAGGACAGACTGTAGGTGGGAATGGTGTCTGTTGAAGGACAGACTGTAGGTAGGCTTGGAGTGTGGTGTAGGACAGCCTGTAGGTAGGACTGGAGTGTGATGTAGGACAGCCTGTAGGTAGGACTGGAGTGTGATGTAGGACAGACTGTAGGTAGGACTGGAGTGTGATGTAGGACAGACTGTAGGTGGGACTGGGTGTGATGTAGGACAGACTGTAGGTAGGACTGGAGTGTGATGTAGGACAGACTGTAGGTAGGACTGGAGTGTGGTGTAGGACAGACTGTAGGTAGGACTGGAGTGTGGTGTAGGACAGACTGTAGGTAGGATTGGAGTGTGGTGTAGGACAGACTGTAGGTTGAACTGGAGTGTGGTGTAGGACAAACTGTAGGTTGAACTGGAGTGTGGTGTAGGACAGACTGTAGGCAGGACTGGAGTGTGGTGTAGGACCGACTGTAGGTTGAACTGGAGTGTGGTGTAGGCCAAATATGAGATTTGAAATTCTCTTGGGTGGGGAATCTGTATCATGGAGAAAATCAAATGTTTTTCTGTCTCAATCAATTCCTGAAAATGAGATGAGGGCCCAGGTCAGGCTAATGTTTGTCAGGAGAAAGTTGCTCCTAAAATTCAGTTTAACAAGTTCTAATTTTAAAAAGGTTCTTATATTTAAACCTTTTTTGCTTCCAGGTATAGACTATCATGTGAAGACAGTAAATGTAGATAATTGCCTACTGGCTCTGCAGCTCTGGGACACAGCAGGACAGGAACGGTGAGCTTCTGCAGCGAGTTAATCTTATTGTGGCTTCTTTATAAAGGACGTGTAAGGCTTTTTTAACTGCTAATTGTCTGCAATGAGTCACTAAAATGATCACCACTTAATTCTGTTTCTGGTGTGGGAGTAAGGTGTCAGCTGTAGCTCAGTGGTAGCATGCTGACCTTTGGTTATGAAGGCCATGGGTTCAACTCCAGAGCTTGGGTGCAAAGTTCAAGGCTGACACTCTGGTTCAGTATTGAGAGGGTGCAGCAATGTTAGAGGTACAGCGGTCACAATGAGATGTTAAACTGGGACCTCAGGTATATGTAAACAATTCCATTGTTCTAGTTTAGAAAATGGAAGTAAGAGAAGACCATGTGGCCCTTCACATCAGCTCTGCAGTTCAACAAGGCTGACCCTATATCTCAATGCCATAGTCGTGCTTTCTCCTCACACCCCTGGGTAGAAAGAAAATTCTCCTCAGCTCTGACTTCGAAGAGAGACTGCTTATTTTTAAACCGTGTCCTCTAGTTGTGGTTTCCCTGACAAGAGAATGCACCTTCCCGGTGTTCACCCTATCCAATCCCCTCAGGATCTGAGATACCTCTCATTCCCCTGACTGTCAATGGATACAATCCTGGCCTGTTCAACCCTACTTCATAGGGTAAGCCCTTCACCCCTGGATGGTTCGAGTGAATGAACAAACCATTGGAGAGTGCTGCGTGTTTGTATTTATGGACATCCAGGGTTTACTACTGACAAAGTGAGGAATATTCTTCATTTTATATTTTAATGATCATTTGTAAATTTTAGAAGAGCAACAGCAAATGTAACATTTATGAGGGCAATATTTAAGAATAAGCTTCATTTGGGCGTCTGTTTCTGAGCGCATTGTGATGATTTGTTTGACGTTGCAGGTTTCGTAGTGTCACAAAGCAGTTCTTCCGTAAGGCCGATGGAGTCGTTCTCATGTACGACATCACAGCTGCGACCACCTTTCGCGCTGTTCGGCAGTGGCTGGAGAATGTGCAGGTTCTGTCACTAGATCCTCTGTACTTTGTAGCAATGCCAATTCAGCTAAAGTAGCTCCATACCAAATTTTGCTTCCTTCTTCACTGTCGTTTGTCTATTTGTAACTCTTCAAGTCAGCAAAGTCACTGAGGCAGGCAGACTTCTGCCTGAACTTTAAGATGAATTGTGAATGGTAGAAGGTGCCTTCCTTCCTTGGAGGGTTGTGCCTGGGCTGGGCTCCTCACATAACTATTAGAATCATAGAATCCCTACAGTATGGAAACAGGCCACAAGTCCACACCAACCCTCTGAAGAGTAACCCACTTAGACCCATTCCCCTACCCTATTACTCGAGATACCCTAATGTTACACATTCCTGAACACTCTGGGCAATCTAGCGTGGCCAATTCACCTAACCTGCACATCTTTGGGTTGTGGGAGGAAACCCACGCAGAAATGGGGAGAACATGCAAATTCCACACAGACAGTCGCCCAAGGCTGGAATCAAACCCAGGTCCCTGGCGCTATGAGGCATCAGTGCTAACCACTGGGCCACCTTGCTGCCCCTACTAAGCCACCGTGCTGCCACTGCATTCTTGTATTGTGACAAACACTTTATAATTAGTGTGTTTGGCAGGATCGTTGACTCAAATTGTGGGATAGCTGCCTTGCTTTGTTAAATATGCTTTGTTAATTGTGTTAAATATGGGGTGGCACAGTGGCTCAGTGGTTGGCACTGCTGCCTCACAGCACCAGGCATCCGGGTTCAATTCCAGCCTCAGGTGACTGTCTGTGTGGAGTTTGTACATTCTCCCCGTGTCTGTGTGGGTTTCCTCTGCATGGGTTTCCACTGGGTGCTCCGGTTTCCTCCGACAATCCAAAGATGTGCTTGTCAGGTGAATTGGCTATGCTAAGTTGCCCATAGTGTTAGGTGTGTTAGTGAGGGGTAAATATAGGATAGGGGAATGGGTCTGGGTGGATTACTGTTCGGGTGGTCGGTGTGGACTTTTTGGGCCGAAGGGCCTGTTTCCATACTCTCGGGAAGCTAATCTAATCTGTTACCCCAGGTTGACAGTGATGTTCTATTCAACCTTGTATGCTGTTCCACGAAGACCACTGCTGGCAGTAATATGAGCAAATGTAACTGGTTAGCAGTTTTGGATGTCTGTTATTGGCATTAATGGGTTTGAATGTTGTTAATGCATAGTTACTGACAAATTTGGCAGATGAAGTTTGCCATGGATAAGTCAGAGGCTGAAGGAATAGAAAGGCAACTTATTATATAAATGGAGGGAAACTTCAGAGTGTTTTAGTACAGAGCGATCTGGGTGTGCTTGGGCATGAAAGCTAGTATACATCTACAACAGGTAATAAGGAAGATCAATGGAATTTTGGTATTTATTGCTAAAGGATTAGAATGTAAAAGTAGGGAAGTGGTGTTGCAACTGTAAAAGGCATTGATGACACCACACCTGGAATATTGTATACATTTTTCCTCCCCTTACTTGAGGAGGTAGCTGCATTAGAGGCAGTTCAGAGATGGTTCATTAAATTGAGTTTAGAGATGTGAGGATTGGATTTAGGTTTGCTTGCTGAGCTGGAAGGTTTGTTTTCATTGACTTGGATCCTATTTACCATCCCCTGAGAACAAGAAGAGGAAATGACATCACAAGAGGAAATGATGCACGAAATGACATCACCAACCCAAGGAAACCCAAACATATAAATAGAAAGTGGGCTACACCACCAGTGCTTCATCTGGAGGCTCACTGATGATGTTACCTAGTAGGGTGACGAAACATCTAAAAATAAATCTTCCAGCTCAGCGAGCAAACCTACATCCAGAACCTCAACCTGAGCTACAAGTTTTCTCAAAACTCGCTAAGATGAGAGCATTGTCTTGTGAAGAGAGAATTGAGTATTTTCGGCTTGTACTCTCTAAAGTTTTGAAGAATGAGAGGAGATCTAATTGAGGTAGACAAGATGTGAAAAGAGATTGACAAAATATGCATAGAGAGGATGTTTCCTCCTGTGGGACATCATTGTGGAATGGAGGTCACATTTTTAAGCAGATTTAAATCAGAAATTACTTTTCTGATAGGATCATAAATCTGTGGAGTTCGTTACCGCAGAGTGCGGTGGATGCTGGGACATTGAGCAAATTAAAGGAGGAGATAGATGGAGTTTTAATTAGTGACAGGTTGAAGGCTTATGGAGAGCCGCAGGAAAGTGGAGCTGAGGCTAAGGTGAGATCAGCCAAGATCGTATTAAATGGCATAGCAGACTCGAGGAGCTGAATTGTCTACCTCTAGCATGTTCCTAATTCTTATGTTCTGAATTTCACTGCAGACTGAGGACTGAATGTAACACCAGCACAAGAAACAGTGAGCACAGAGTCCAAACCTTTCCAGACTGGGACATTTACTGCAGCGTTTCAGAAAAAAGATATTCAGTTACTGAGGTGCAGGGAAAGATATCAGTTAACAGGGGGAAGAATATTCAGAGCTTGAGGTAGAGGGCAAATTATTCACTCATTAAGACACAGCGAAGGATATTCGGAAATTTGGGTTCAGGGAATGGGATACAGCAAAGGATATTCTCGATGGGCCAAAGAGCCTCTTTTGCGATGTACGACTTTTATGATATTCTGATATTGACCTTTCAGAGAGAGTTGTACATTCAAGTCCAGATTTTTTTTTGAGAATGATATTTAAAGGATGACTGATATTGCTGATTTTTATTTTCTGTCTTGTATCAAGAGGATTGTGTCTGGGGATATGGCGAAAATGTTTATATCATGAAAAATGTTGAAAAATTAGAAAAGTTGTGCCACCCTGATCAGAATTTAAGTACAAGGGGCGATACTCAAAAATTGGTGACAACAAAAATTAGTAAAACAAAGGTAACTTGTGTGTTTGTTATTGGGGTGCTGAGTGTGTCAAAGAGATTACAGACACTAGAGAGAACATGAAATCTACAAAGGGAGAAGGAAATAGGCAGGGATTCAAGGTCATTAGAAATTCAGTGAAAAGGGCACAATGGGCTGATGGATCCTAATGAGCTGGATCAGGGATTACCATATCTGATGTATGGATCTGTTCAATAATATTTCATGTCACGTGTTGGGACCTCATTTAATTGATCTTCATGTTGTGTTGTTTTGTGTTTGCAGGAGGGAGCAGGCCCTGAGATCATAATCCTGCTCCTGGCCAATAAAACCGATCTGGAAAGTAAGCGGCAGGTTGCCAGTGAGGAGGGTCACCGATTGGCTAAGGTTTGCATTACAAGATCTGTATTATAAAGGCTTCACATTGTCTTTAAAGGTTGCTAAAGAGTTTGACAAAAAAGCAAAATGGTCCCTCGAGGAATGGATGGATCCCGGAGACTACCCTTAAATCATGGAGAATGTGGGAACAGAGAGCATCACAAGAAGAAGGTCTGAATGAGCCACTCGCAGAGTGAATCAGTGGCTGGGAGATTCTGCTCAGGCAGAAGATGCCATTGGTGTCCAGTAGAAAATTTCTAACATGCAGTAAATCACTCAACCCTCTGGCTACAAATCCCTTTGCCAACCCCTTGCAATCAGGCAGCTGTCTCAGTGAAGTTCGAGTAGTATGAAATAAAAACCACATTGGCAGTTCCGACTGCCTTGAGGCTTTGTCAGAGTTCTGTTCCAAACGTAAGAACCTCCCACTGGATATGAAAGTAACTGGTCTTGCAATGCTGTCAGGGCAGTGTATGTTATGCTACAAACCTTACCTTCAGCTGCATGTTTACCAGACACCATTTCTTCACATATTCCCCTCTTGGTCTAAATGTACTGCGATTTCCAATTCTCTTGACTTCCTTTTTGCTTCACTGCTTCTTATTTATATTGCAGGTTCCAGGATGGGAACACAATGACTAGATTTGAGGTCACTGCAGGTTGAACTTATTTAGGTGCTCTGCCATTTCCTAATTTATAGGGCACAATGTCAGAAGTCGCATTATACCAGGTTATAGTCCAACAGGTTTATTTGAAATCACAAGCTTTCATGAGCACTGCTGCTTCGTCAGATGAAGTGGCAGCGCTCCGAAGCTTGTGATTTCAAATAAACCTGATTTGGAGGTGCCAGTGTTGGACTGGAGTGGACAAAGTTGAAAATCACACAACACCAGGTTATAGTCCAACAGGTTTAATTGGAAGCACTAGCTTCCGGAGCGACACTCCTTCATCAGGTGGTTGTGGAGTATAAGATTGTAAGACATGGAATTTATAGCGAAGGTTTACAATGTGTTCCAGGTTTACAGTACATCACACTGTAAACTACAGTCTTATATTCCACAACCACCTGATGAAGGAGCAGCACTCCGAAAGCTAGTGCTTCCAATTAAACCTGTTGGACTATAATCTGGTATTGGATGATTTTTAACCTCAAATATACCTGTTGGACTATAATCTGGTGTCATGTGACTTCTGACCTTGTCCACCCTACTCCAACACCGGCACCTCCACATCATAGGGCCAGGGTGGCATAATGGTTATATCATGAGACTGGTGTGTCACTGGTTCAAATCCCTCACAGATTTGCTGGAAATTCAATTCAAATTCTGGAACTGAAAGCTAATCTCAGTAATGATGACAATCATCAATTTGAGGGCAAATGACTGAGGTGTCAGTGCGGGAGCACTTTGGGGCCAGAAACCGTAATTCTATTAGTTTTAAAACAGTGATGGAAAACAAGGGACAGGATCTAAAAGTTAAAGCTCTAAATTAGAACAAGGCCAATTTTGATGGTATTAGGCAAGAATTTTCAAAAGTTGATTGGGTGCGGATATTCGCAGGAAAGGGACGGCTGGAAAATGGGAAGCCTTCAAAAATGAACTACTGAGAGTCCAGAGACAGCATGTTCCTGTTGAGGTGAAAGGCAAGGCTGATAGGTGTAAGGAATGCTGGATGACTAGAGAAATTAAGGTTTTGGTCAAGAAAAAGAAGGAAGCATATGTTAGGTACAGACAGGAGAGATCTTGTGAATCCTTAGAAGAGTATAAAGGCAGTCGGAGTATACTTAAGAGGGAAATCAGGAGGGCAAAAAGGGGTCATGAGATAGTTTTAACAAGTAGTTTTAAGGAGAATCCAAAGGGATTTTATAAATGTGTTAAGGACAAAGGGGTAACTAGGGAGAGAATAGAGCCACTCAAAGTTCAGCAAGGCAACCTGTGTGTGGAACTGCAAAAGATACTAAATGAGTACTTTGCATCAGTGTTTACTGTGGAGGAGGACATGGAAGATACAGAATGTGGGGAAATAGATGGTGACATCTTGAAAAAATGTCTATAGTACAGAGGAGGAATTTGCTGGATGTCTTGAAACACATAAAGGTGGATAAATCCCCAGGACCCTAAAACTTTGTGGGAAACTAGGGAAGTGATTGTTGGGCCTCTTGCTGAGATATTTGGATCATCGATAGTCACAGGTGAGGTGATGGAAGACTGGAGGTTGGCTAACGTGGTGCCACTATTTATGAAAGGTGGTAATGACAAGCCAGGGAATATCGGCTGGAGAGTCTAACATCAGTGGTGGGCAAGTTGTTGAAGGGAATCCTGAGCGACAGGCTTTACATGTATTTGGAATGGGAAGGACTGATTATAGATAGTCAACATGGCTTTGTGCATGAGAAATCATGTCTCATTAACTTGATTGAGATTTTTGAAGAAGTGGGCGGCACGGTGGCACAGTGGTTAGCACTGCTGCCTCACAGCGCCAGAGACCCGGGTTCAATTCCCGACTCAGGCGACTGACTGTGTGGAGTTTGCACATTCTCCCCGTGTCTGCGTGGGTTTCCTCCGGGTGCTCCGGTTTCCTCCCACAGTCCAAAGATGTGCAGGTTAGGTGAATTGGCCATGCTAAATTGTCTGTCGTGTTCGGTAAGGGGAAATGTAGAGGTATGGGTGGGTTGCGCTTCGGCGGGTCGGTGTGGACTTGTTGGGCCGAAGGGCCTGTTTCCGCACTGTAAAGTAATCTAATCTAATCTAAAGTGACAGAGGATTGAGGAGGACAAAGCAGTGGACATGCTCTATATGGACTTCAGTAAGGTGTTTGACATGGCAGACTGGTTAGCAAGGTTCCTCATGGCAGACTGGTTAGCAAGGTTAGATCTCATGGAATACAAGGATAACTATCCATTTGGATACAGAACTGGCTTGAAGGTAGAAGACAGAGGGTGGTGGTGGAGGGTTACTTTTCAGACTGGAGGCCTGTGACCAGCGGTGTGCCACAAGGATTTAAGTGAACAATGTGAATGTGAACACAGACGGTATTGTTAGTAAGTTTGCAGATGACACCAAAATTGGAAGAGTAGTGGACAGTAAGAAGGTTACATCGGACTACAATGGGATCTTGATCAGATGGGCTGAGGAGTGGCAGATGGAGTTTAATTTAGATAAATGTGGGGTGCTGCATTTTGGAAAGACAAATCAGGGCAGGACCTATCCACTTAATAGTAAGGTCCTGGGCAGTATTGCTGAACAAAGAGAGTGCAGTTCATAGTTCCTTGAAAGTGGAGTTTCAGGTAGATAGGATAGTGAAGAAGGTGTTTGGTATGCTCTCCTTTATTGGTCAAAACATTGAGTACAGGAGCTGGGAGGTCATGTTGTGGCTGTACAGGACATTGGTTAAGCCACTTTTGGAATATTGTGTGTAATTCTGGTCTCCTTCCTATCGGAAAGATGTTGAGAAACCTGAAAGGGTTCAGAAAACATTTACAAGGACATTGCCAAGGTTGGAAGATCTGAGCTGTAAAGAGAGGTTGAATAGTCTGGGGCTGTTTTCCTTGGAGCTTTGGAGGCTGAGGGGTGACCTTATAGATGTTTATAAAATCATGAGGGTCTTTTCCCTGAGGTTGGGGAATCCAGAACTAGAGGTCTGGGTCGAGAAGGGGAAAATTTAAAAGGGACCTAAGGGGTAACGTTTTCACGCAGAAGGTGATATGTGTATGGAATGACCTGCCAGGGCAAGTATTGGAGGCTGATACAATTGCCAAGTGCTGGGAAAAGGGACTGGATTAGGGTGGGATATCTGGCCGGCATGGACTTGTTGGACTGAAGGGTCTGTTTCCGTGCTGTACATCTCTATGACCCGATGACTCCAGAGGGCCAGGGTGGCATAGTGGTTACACTGTAAGACTAGTACGTCACTGGTTTAAATCCTCACAGGTTTGCTGGAAATTGAATTCAAATTCTGGAATTGAAAGCTCGTCTCAGTAATGGTGACCATCATCAATTTGTTATTTTAAAGCTTATCTGGTCCACTAATGTCTCATAAGCAAAGAAATCTATCATTCTCACTTGGTCTGACCAACAAGTGACTCCAGACAGATTACAATGTGGTTGGTTTGTAACTGACCTTTAAGATGGCTGTGCAAGTCACCCAGTTCTAAGGCATTTAGGGATGGACAGTGAATGTAGGCCTTGCTAATGATATCCATATACTCTGAAAAGCAGATAGTTTTAAAAATGCATAATATTTCTACCTGCTTTACTTCTAATGCTTTTCCCTTGGTCTGATCTGATCCTCCTGTTAATTATCTTGGTCTATCTTAGGATCATTTGTGTTCATGAATTTTGAATTCTGCACATGTTGAGTTATTGACCCAGGAGCCTGAAGCAGCCTCATTATACTTCCACCTTTTGTTTTAACAGGAATGTAATTTGATTTTCTATGAGTGCAGTGCCTTCTCAGGTGTCAATATAACCGAATCCATGATGCATTTGGCCAGGTAAGGTGGTAAATTCATTAAATCAGAAGGTGATTAACATCTGATTCATTGATTTGTACATCTTAATGATTATATCACAAACAACACAGTGACAATATAGAAATTATGAAACTAAACCTTGGTTCCTAACAAAGTTCAAATGCAGAGTGACATGGAGAAAGCTTAACGAATTTTTGATTCTATCACACTGTAACATTTGTGTTCGTGCTGCATGAACCTAGCTAAATATATGTAGCTTGGAACTGGTTTTAATATTATGGTCTAGATTTGTTACTAGCACTTTTAATGAATTAGTCTACTGATGCTAAAGTCACAACGATTGGAAAGGCTGAACTGAGAAGCAAATGATTTTAAAAATTGGCTCATCCGTTCGCAGGTTCTCCCAAACTCTCCAGACATTTTAAAGGGAGAAAATAAGACTTATCTATGAATAAATCTGAATATTTTGCATTCTTGCTTATACATAAGTTCACCATGTATGAGATGTAAGACGTTTTAGAAATATTCACCTGGAGTAGACAAAATGGGGAATGGGATATTCCCAGGGACAATAATGGCTCTGAGAAGGCTTCAGAAGGGAAGCAGCCCAGCATCTGACTCTGTCCATGGTCAGTCCTGCCAACTGCATGTGCTAACTGCACCTTAAACCTTCCAAAGTTAAAGGACTTCAAAAAGGGTCTTACCATCAACAAGTGTCATCCTTGTTCTGAGGAACTAACACATGCATGCACTCACGCACATAACACATGTATGCACATATACGTACACAGACATGCACATACTTGGAATATTGTGTACAGTTCTAGTCACCGCATTATAAGAAGGATGTGGAAGCTTTAGAAAGGGTGCAGAGGAGATTTACGAGGATGTTGCCTGGTATGGAAGGAATGTCTTACGAGGAAAGGCTGAGGGCCTTGAGGCTGTTCTTGTTAGAGAGAAGAAGGTTGAGAGGTGACTTAATAGAGACATACAAGATAATCAGAGGGTTAGATAGGGTGGACAGGGAGAGCTTTTTTCCAAGTATGGGGACAGCAAACACAAGGGTACACAACTTTAAAGTGAGGGGGGGATAGGTATAAGACAGATGTCAGAGGTAGTTTCTTTAATCAGAGAGTAGTAAGGGTATGGAATGCTTTGCCTGCATTGGTAGTAGATTTGCCAAGTTTAAGTGCATTTAAGTCGTCATTGGACAGGCATATGGACATACATGGAATAGTGTAGGTGGGATGGGCTTCAGATTAGTACGACAGGGTGGCGCAACAGCGAGGGCCGAAGGGCCTGTACTGCGCTGTAATGTTCTATGTTTTATGTTCTATACAGATAAAAACACATGCATACACACACACAATATACATTTGGGAACATTGGCTACGCATAGGCAGAGCTCTGTTATCTGCTAGTAAGCTAACGCTACTAAAATGATAGCTCCCATGTGGACAGGAGCATAAATATTTCAATGAGTAAATTTATCTGCAAATGAAAAAAAAATATTTTAATCCATTTTACGACAAAGCTCTTTGTGAGAATAATGCCACCAGTGAATCTGCAGTTTTATTAATATGATAATCTGTAATGTGTGAAAATATGCTGACATTGCTGCTTCACTCTGGAGCAAATAGGAGTTCTGGAATATGCTTAATTTTGAAGATTTCACATTGAGCTGGTTACAATGTGGAGTTGAGAAGCAGCTCTGTTGTTGTGATTTATCAGAATGGCAGAAAAGACTCGAGGGGCTGAATGGCCTCTTGTTTTTATGTTTCTTCCAGCCCAATATAAAGCAGCATGAACGAGGATCCCCTGAACTGTTAAATTGCCTTCATCTGGCATTTGACATTATACATACATTGTCAAGGACAGTGCCCCCCCCCCTCCCCCCCCAAGATGAACACTGAGTCCTTTTGGTGTCTAGCTGCAGACTACAGAATATGTGTAATCATTAACCCTCCCAATCCCTGTTGAGATCATGATGCCAGGAACAATTCATTATTGGAGTAACTAATGATGTCAGCCAGGTCAACCTCATAGAATAGGATCCCTGATTGGGGCTGTTAATCTGATATGATATGATAATCAGGGAGTCCTGGCTGACAGATATAAACAGAAGTGTCATAAGTCCTGTTCACTCTGAGATTTGGCTCTGTGGGAGCTGGATCAGTGTCAAGGACTCTCCACATGTAAATAAAGGGTGACTTGGTGATGAGATACCGGTGGTTGTGGAGTTATTTCAATCAGCATTGAAGTAACAAACAGCAGAAACAAAATCAGATACATTGGAGTTGTAACAGGCTGTTGGTCCAATCAATTTCACTAGAGGGCATAATTTTAAAGTGAGAGAGAAATGATTTAAAAGGGACCTAAGGGGCAACGTTTTTCACGCAGAGGGTGGTGTGTCTGGAATGAGCTGTCAGGGAAAGTGGTGGAGGCTAGTACAATTGCAACATTTAAAATGCATCTGGATGGTTACATGAATAGGAAGGGTTTAGAGGGATATACGCCAAATGATGGCAAATGAGACTAGATTAGATAACGTTATCTGGTCAGCATAGACGAATTGGACCAAAGGGTCTGTTTCCGTGCTGTACATCTGTCTGGCTCTGTAGCTCTATGTTGATATTTATCCTTCAGATGGACAGAAGCCTAATCCCCTGAAACAGCCTGGTTCCCATATTCCCTTTTTCAGAGCTGATAGAGGTGGGAATGTATCAAAAGGTGTAGGTTTTCAACTGTGACTACAATAAAGGCCCACTGAGCCTCCCCACCTCTACGAGTATTTCACTCCTTTGTGCATCCTATCCTCTCAATCCAGACACCCAGCATTCATTAAATGTCCTCTTCGCTGAATCTAATAATTCCAGCTATACTAACCTTGTTGTCCCTATCTGTTTGTGCAGAGCAGCAAGAGCTGTTTGTTCACCACTGAATGCTGCCCTGCCCCTGACTGCCTTCCACCCTGAACCCCACTCCCCTACTCCCAGCCCTCAGTCCTCTCTGCCCAGCCCCCGCTACCCCCTGCCCAGCTCTCACACCCTTCCACCCTGGACCCTGACCACCACACCCCTCTGCCCTGACTCACTCCTGTCTATCCTGCCCCCACTGCACTCCGCCCTGCCCTAGTCCTCTCTGCCCTGGCCCTTGCTCCCCCCTCTCTGGTCTTCCTGGACCTTAGTCCCCTCCATTCTGGCCTGAGCCCTTTGCCCCTAGTCCCCTCTGACCTTGTGCCAGTGACCTCTGTTCAGATGAAGCTCTCACAAATCCACATGATGTTGCTTAGAATCATAGAGATGTACAGCAAGGAAACAGACCCTTCGGTCCAACTTGTCCGTGCCATCGAGATATCCCAACCCCATCTAGTCCCACCTGCCAGCACCCTGCCCATATCCCTCGAAAACCTTCCTATTCATATACCCATCCAGATGCCTTTTAAATGTTGCAATTGTACCAGCCTCCACCACTTCCTCTGGCAGCTCATTGCATACATGTACCACTCTCTGCGTGAAAAAGTTGCCCCATAGGTCTCTTTTACATCTTTCCCCTCTCACCCTAAACCTATGCCCTCTAGTTCTGGACTCCCCCATCCCAGAGAAATGACTTTGTCTATTTATCGTATCCATGCCCTCATGATTTTGCAAACCTCTATAAGATCACCCCTCAGCCTCCGACGCTCCAGGGAAAACAGTCCCAGCCTGTTCAGCCTCTTCCTGTAGCTCAAATCCTCCAACCCTGGCAGCATCCTTGTAAATCTTTTCTGATCCTTTTCAAGTTTCACAACATATTTCCGATAGGAAGGAGACCAGATTTGCACACAATATTCCAACAGTGGCCTAACCAATGTCCTGTACAGCCACAACATGACCTCCCAACTCCTATACTCAATACTCTGACCAATAAAGGAAAGCATACCAAACGCCTTCTTCACTATCCTATCTACCTGCGACTCCACTTTCAAGGAGATATGAACCTGTACTCCAACGTCTCTTTGTTCAACAACACTCCCTAGGACCTTACCATTAAGTGTATAAGTCCTGCTAAGACTTGCTTTCCCAAAATGCAGCACCTTTCATTTGTCTAAATTAAAATCCATTTGCCACTTCTCAGCCCATTGGCCCATCTGATTAAGATCCCGTTACAATCCGAGGTAACCTTCTTCACTCTCCACTACATCTCCAATTTTGGTGTCATCTACAAACTTACTAACTATACCTTACTAACTATGTTCACATCCAAATTATTTATATAAATGATGAAAAGTAGTAAATCCAGCATCAATCCATGTGGCACTCCACTGGTCACAGGCCTCCAGTCTGAAAAACAACCCTCCAACACCACCCTCTGTCTTCTACCTTTGAGCCAGTCCTGTATCTGAATGGATCATTTTCCCTGTATTTCCATGAGATCTAACCTTGCTAATCAGTCTCCTGTGGGGAACCTTGTTGAACACCTTACTGAAGTACATACAGATCATGTCTATTCACTCTGCCCTCATCAATTCTCTTTGTTACTTCCTCAAAAAACTCAATCAAGTTTGTGAGACATGACTTCCCACACACAAAGCTATGTTGACTATGCCTAATCAGACCTTGCCTTTCCAAATACATGTACATCGTGTCCCTCAGGATTCCCTCCAATAACTTGCCCACCACCGATGTCAGGCTCACTGGTCTATAGTTCCCTGGCTTGTCCTTACCACCTTTCTTAAATAGTGGCACCACATTAGCCAACCTCCAGTCTTCCGGCACCTCACCTGTGACTATCGATGATACAAATATCGCAGCAAGAGGCCTAGCAATCACTTCCCTAGCTTCCTACAGAGTTGTAGGGTACACCTGATCAGGTCCTGGGGATTTATATGCCTTTATGCATTTCAAGATATTCAGTACTTGCTCCTCTGTAATATGGACAGTTTTCAAGATGTCACCATCTATTTCCCTACATTATACATCTTTCATGTCCTTTTCCACTGTAAACACTGATGCAAATTACTTTTAGTATCCCCCCATCTCCTGCTGCTCTACACAAAGGCCGCCTTGCTGATGTTTGAGGGGCCCTATTCTCTCCCTAGTTACCCTTAATGTCTTTGTAAAAACCCTTTGGATTCTTCTTAACTCTATTTGCCAAAGCTATATCATGTCCCCTTTTTGCCCTCCTGATTTCCCTCTTAAGTATAGTCCTACTGCCTTTATACTCTTCTAAGAATTGACTCAATCTATCCTGTCTATACCTGACATAGGCTTCCTTCTTTTTCTTAACCAAACCCTCAATTTCTTTAATCATCCAACATTCCCTATACCTACCAGCCTTTCCTTTCACCCTAACAGGAATACACTGTCTCTGCACTCTTATTATTTCATTTCAGAAGGCTTCCCATTTTCCAACCATCCTGTTACCTGAGAACATCTGCCCCCAATCAGCTTTTGAAAGTTCTTATCTAATACCATTTAAATTAACCTTTCTCCAATTTAGAACTTCAACTTTTAGATCTCGTCTATACTTTTCTATCACTATTTTAAAACTAATAGAATTATGGTCGCTGGCCCCAAAGTGCTCCCCACTGACACCTCAGTCACCTGCCCTGCCTTATTTCCCAAGTTTTGCACCTTCTCTAGTAGGTACATCCACATACTGAATCAGAAAATGTTCTTGTACATACTTAACAAATCCCTCTACACCTAAACCCTTAACACTATGGCAATCCCAGTCTATGTTTGGAAAGTTAAAATCCCCTACCGCAACCTCCCTATTATTCTTACAGATAACTACATCTCCTTACAAATTTGTTTCTCAATTTCCCACTGACTATTAGGGGGGCTATAATACAATCCCAATAAGATGATCATCCCTTGCTTATTTCTCAAATAATTTCCCTGGATATATTTCCGGGAATATCCTCCCTCAGTACATTGACTCCCCCACTACCTGGATGACACCTCCTCACACCCTGCCTCCTGCAAAAATGGTATACCTTATTCCCAATACCTCTGCCTCTGCTGCATCTGCTCCCAGGAGGACCAGTTCCACCACAGATGGCCTCCTTCTTTAAAGACCAAAATTTCCCCTCACATGTGGTTGATAATGCCCTTCAGTGCATCTCATCCACTTCCCGCACGTCCACCCTCGAACCCCACCCCTTAAAACCACAACAAGGACAGAACCCCACCGGTCCCACTCCTGCCCACAGTCCTCACCTTCCACCCTACCAATCTCCATATATATAGCATCATCCTCTGCCATTTATGCCACCAACAAATGGACCCCACCACCAGAGAAATATTTCTCTCTGCACCCCTATCCGTTTTCCAGAAAGTCCGTTCCCTCCCTGATTACTTGGTCAGGTCCACGCCCCCAAAAGCCACCCTTCCCTCACGGCACCTTCCCCTGCCACCGTAGGAATTACAAAACCTGCTCCCACACCTTACAAGGCCCCAAAGAACCCTTCCACCTCCACCAATGCTTCACCTGCTATTCCATGCATGTCATTTACTGCATCCGTTGTTCCCGATGCAGTCTCCTCTACATTGGGGAGACAGGATGCCTACTCACAGAGCGCTTCAGAGAACATCTCCAGGACACCTGCAGCAACCAACCCCACCCCCCGACCAAACACTTCAACTCCCCCTCCCACTCCACCTGCAGGCCCTGGGCCTCTCCATTGCCACTCCATAACCACCCCCGATGCCTCTGCCTCAGGACCCTCCAACCTCAGGGCATCAATGTGGATTTCACCAGTTTCCTCATTTCCCCATCCCCCACCTTACCCAAGTTCCAACCTGCCTGCTCCTCGGATGCTGCCTGATCTGCTGTGCTTTTCCAGCACCACACTCTCGACTCTAATCTCCAGCCTCTGCAGTCCTCCCTTTCGCCTCTCCCTTATGAGAACATTCTGCACCCTCTCTGAGACATCCTTGATCCTGGCACCAGGGAGACAACACACAATTCTGATTTTTCACTGCTGACCACAGAAACATCTGTCTGTGCCTTGGACTAGAGTCCCCTAACACAATCGATCTCATGGAACCCGTCGTATCCCTCATTACATTAGAGCCAGTTACAATACCAGAAAATTGGCTGTTTGTGCTACATTCCCCTGAGAATCCATCACCCCCTACATTTTCCAAAACAGCATACTTGTTTGAAATAGGGATAGCCACAGAAGACTCCTGCACTACCTGCCTCCCTCTCTTACCTGTCTTGGAGTTAACCCATCTATGTGACTGTATCTGCAGCTTTCCCCTTCCTATAGTTGCCATCCAACATATCCCCTTGCTTTTGTAAATTCCAGCTGTCTCTCCAACTGATACATTTAATCTGATAGGATTCGCAACTAACAGCATTTATTGCAGTAATAATCCTCAGTAACCCGTAAACTCCCCCTAAACTCCCACATCCAACAAGAAGAACATATCACTCTACTAAGGGCCACTTTAGCTTCTTCCAACCTGCAGACCCAGAAAATAGCACTGTCTCATTCCTCGACAAAACACTGCTCCAGGCTAACTTAATACTTACGGCTTATATTTTTAAGTTTAATCAAGAGACATATCACAATAAAACATATAATCAATAAAGAACCCATTCTACTCACTACTGCAGACTTAAGCAAGGCCACACTTAAAACTGTTCACATATCTATTTCTGTGCCGTGACCTCCCTCAAAAAGGTTCCTCCAAGATCAGTTGTGAATTTCACTGTTTGTTAATTTTCCCAGACACCCTCAGATATCCAGTGATACATGATATTCAACAGCAAGCTCAGCTTCCCTCCTTTGAAGAGGACACCCACACAAGATTCCTCCTGGCTTCTCAGAAGCTGCTACATACCAGAAATAACGGTGAACACAGGGTTAAGTGAGAGGGAGGGATTGAAGCAAATCCATATTGGTAGAGAAATGGTGTTGGAAACACTCTTGTGAATGAAGGTCAATCAATCCCCACGGCCTGATAATGTACATTACAGAGTACTTCAGGAAGTGATCCTCAAAGTGCATTGGTGCTCATTTTCAAGGTTCTTTAGACTCTGAAACATTCCTCCAG
Organism: Chiloscyllium plagiosum; assembly: GCF_004010195.1. Lineage (NCBI taxonomy): Eukaryota > Metazoa > Chordata > Chondrichthyes > Orectolobiformes > Hemiscylliidae > Chiloscyllium > Chiloscyllium plagiosum. The sequence goes on from NC_057728.1 coordinate 50,786,346, forward strand.
ATCAGAGGGTTGCTATGTAACCCCATTATTTAAAAGCCCTTATTTAGGAATTAGAGGCAAAATAGGGAATTCTAGAGTAGTGAGTCAGTAATGAGGAAGATGTTAGAGTCTATCATCAAAGATTTTTTAACTGAGCACTGAGAAAACAGAGGTAGAGTCAGACACGCTCATCCTGGATTTATAAAAGGGAAATCATGTTGACAAATCTACTAAGTTTCTTTGAGGATGTAACTAGTAGAATTGACCAGGCAATGTCAGTGCAGTATTTATTTATTTGGACTTTCAGAAGGTTTTTGACAAAGTCCCACAGAAGTGATCAATGTGTAAAACTAAAACTCATTGGATTGGATTTGTGTATTGGATAGAAAATTGGTTAGCAGGCAGGAAACAAAAAGTAGGAATAAATGTACCTTTTTTTTGAAATGGCAGACAGTGATGTGCTGCAGGGGTCCAGCCATTTACAATATACATTAATGATTTAGATGAGGGAATTAAATGGAATCTCTCAAAATTTACAGATGACGCAAACCTGGATGGAGAGATTTTGTAGTGGGAATTGGGCAAGTTGATTGAGTGGGCAAATGCAGGGATGAGGCAGTATAATGGACAGATGTTAGGGGTAGATTCTTTACTCAGCGAGTCGTGAGTTCATGGAATGCCCTGCCAGTAGCAGTGGTGGGATCTCCATCTTTATGGGCATTTAAACAGGCATTGGAGAGGCATATAGAGGATAGTGGACTAATGTAGGTTAGGTGGGCTTGGATCGGCGCAACATCGAGGGCCAAAGGGCCTGTACTGCGCTGTATTTTTCTATGTTCTATGTTCTATAATGTAGATAGAAGTGAAGTTATCTACTTTGGTAACAAAAACAGGAAGGTAGATTGTTATTTGAATGGCTGTAAATTGAGAGAGGGGAGTGTTCAGCGAGGTCTGGGTGTCCTCGTGCACCAGTCCCTGAATGTAAGCATAGGTGCTACAGGCAGTAAAGAAGGTAAACTGTCTGATGGCCTTCATAGTGAGAGGGTTTGAGTACAGAAACAGGAAGGTTTGTTACAGTTGTACAGAACATTAGTAAGGTCAGACCCAGAATATTGTGCGCAGTTTTGGTCTCCTGATCTGAAGAACGATATTCTTATGATAGAGGGAGTACAACGAAACTTCATTAAAGGAGATATTGAGTTGGTTAGGATTGCATTAACTGGAGTTTAGAAGAATGAAGTGTGATCTCAAAAGCCTATAAAAGCCTAACAGAACTAGATGCAGGAAGGATGTTCCCAATGGTGGGGGAGTCCAGAAACAGGGGTCATAATTTAAGGATAAGTGGTAAATGGTTAGGAATGAAATGAGAAATTTCTTCATCCAGAGAGTGGTGAGCCATTGAAATTCATTACCACAGAAAGTGGTTGAGGCCAAAGCATTGTGTTTTCAGGAAGGAGTTGGGTATAGCTCTTGTTGCTAAAGGATCAAGAGATAGCGGGGGAGATGGGTGGGATTAGGATATTGGGCTAAATGATCAGCCACGATCACATTAAATTATGGAGTAGGTTTGAGGGGTCGAATGGGCTACTCCTTCCCCTATCTTGTATGTGTCCCTGTTTCTGCTGTGGGCAGTCCGTCGCTCAGTGTTTAGCACTGCTGCCTCACAGCACTGGGGACCCGGGTTCAATTCCACTCTCGGGCGACTGTCTGTGGAGTTTTCACATTATCTGTGTGGATTTCTGCTGGGTGCTCTAGTTTCCTCCCACCGTCCAAAGATGCGCAGGTTAGGTGGATTGGCCATGGGAAATGCAAGGTTACAGAGATGGGGTGAGTCTGGGTGGGATACTGTCCGGACAGTCATTGTGGACTTGTTGGGCTGAATGGCCTATTTCCGCACTGTAGGGATTCTGTAAACGTCTTTGTTTCTACTCTGTTGACAATGCCACATGCTCCTCAAATGGAATGAAAAGCAGTTTGACCCTTACAGGAATATCAACACCTAGCTTTCTGGAAACTAATGGGTAAGGAGACTGAGTTGGAAAGTGATGTGAGATGTTACAGCCATAGTATAATCAAATGACACAGCAGGCTCAATGGGATGGATAAGCTATTTTTGTTCTGACATTCCAACCCGTCCTCACCTGATCTCTGAAGTAACTAACTGAAGATGAAGAATCATCTCGACTGCTCTGTCTCCATGGATGCTGCCTGACCTGTTGTGATCTGTGGTATTTGTTGTTTTCATTACAGATTCCAGCATCTGCAGTAATTTTCTCCTGCTCTAATATTAACTGAATCTCATTCACTGCAACAGCTCATGCTAGTTGAGATCATCGATGCCTGTTCCTGATTAAACCGTGCATTTTAAATGTACTCTAATTTTAGCTTGAATTATGGACTCTAAGTGATTATTCACACCTCATGTTTGACTAAATGGCCCCCAATTAACTTTCATTCGAACCTGAAATGAAGGTGTTGCATCAGCCTATCTCCTGGCTCACATTACAGTTTGCACATTTAGCGAGTGATAATGAAGAGACAGAGCTGATGGCTGTATCCGAGACCGAAGTTTCCACTCTATAGATACTATTATTCAGAATGACAACTCCCTGACGGTGCACATGAGGGAGACCATGTGTTACTGCTGCTGAACTCTGGCACTGGGCTGATTATGGCTGCCATTCACATTGAGTTCCTAGTTAAAGGACTTCTCCACTATCCCTCCTCCGTCACAGTTACTCATGACTCACACAAACTCATCCTTTCAATTAGTAAATCAAACAAAAGCTGTCCTTGTAAACTCAGAATGGACAAACATAGAATCTCTACAGGGAGAAAGAGAGGACTGCAGATGCTGGAGATCAGAGTTGAAAAGTGTGGTGTTGGAACATTTCAGCGGGTCGGGCAGCATCTGAGGAGCAGGAGAGCCAACATTTCTGGCATAAGCCCTTCATAAGACCAAAATGTCAAATCTCCTGCTCCTCAGATGCTGCCTGACCTGCTGTGCTTTTCTAGTGCCACACTTTTCGACATAGAATCTCTACAATGTGGAAGCAGGACATGCAGCCTACATTGAGCCTCCAAAGAGCATCCCACTCTCTATCCTATCCCTGCATTTCCCATGGCTTATCCACCTAACCTACACATTTTTGCAAGGAAACCAGAGCATCTGGAGGAAGCCCACGCAGACAAGGGGAGAATGTGCAAACTCCACACAGACAGTCACCCAAGGGTGGAATCAAACCTGAGTCCCTGGTGCTGTGAGGCAGTAGTGCTAATCACTGAGCCACCATGTTACCCTTCTTGATTGGAGTTTATAACATCCTGATGGTCTTGACAAGATGGACGTGGAAAGGATGCTTCCTGTCATGAGTGAGTCCAGAAACAGGAGACACTTTTAAAATTAGAAGTTGTCCTTTTCCAACAGAGATGAGGAGAAACTCTAATTTTAAAACAATGTCTCCTGTTTCTGGACTCACTCATGACAGGAAACATCCTTTCCACGTCCATCTTGTCAAGACCATCAGGATGTTATAAACGCCAATGAAGAAGGGTAACATGGTTTCCTTGGGAACTCTCTGCCTCATAAGGCGGTGTAAGAGGAGTCATTCAACATTTTATAATGGAGCTGGAGAGATTGTTTCTTTGGGAGTGGAGTCATGGGTTATTGGGGTAGATGGGAATGTGCAATTTGGAATGCAAACACATCTTAGAGGAGCAAATTACTGCAGATGCTGGAATTTGTACTGAAAACAAAAGCTGCTAGAGATCATAACAGGTCAGGCAGCTTCCATGGAGAGTCAGCAAGCTAACCTTTCAAGTCTAGATGACTCTTCATCAGAGCTGATGTAAAGTGTGGAGGGGGCAGCATTTATTCAGTGGTGGGGAGGGGGAGGGTGGAGTGCTAGGGGAGAAAAGGTGTTGATTGTTCGGATTAAGTGATCAGAATAGACGTTCCAATCACTTAATCTGATCTAATCTGAACTATCAACATGTTTTCTTCCCCAGCACTCTACACACACTACCCCCTAACTATGGCATAAATGATGTCCCCTCCATACTTCATATCAGCTCTGATGAAGTCATCTAGACTTGAACTGTTAGCTTGCTCGCTATGGATGCTGCCTGACTCGCTGTGATCTCCAGCATTTGTTGTTTTCATTATAGAATGGTGGAGCAGACTTGAGGGGCCAAAGGATGTACTTCAACTTCTAATTTGTATGTTACTGACATGGAGAAATAAGCAAGTGTCTCTCTTTCTCTCTCTCTCTCTCTCTCTCTCTCTTTCTTCCTTTCTCTCTCTCTCTCTCCTCTCTCTCTCTCTTTCTTCCTTTCTCTCTCTCTCTTTCTTTCTCTCTCTCGCTCTCTCTCCTCTCTCTCTTCTCTCTCTCTCTCACTCATGTGGGGGTCAAAGATGGACACAAGCCGAGATTTTTCTCTGTTCAATTCTGATTGCTCATAAGGGTTACTTTATGACTTTATCTGCTCTAATTATTGTAAGTATTTTATTTATTAGTTTCCTTACCAGTAACTTCCTGATCTCCATTGCCCTTTCCTGTATCCCAATACAGAGCTGCCAGCATTGATAAGGTTTTGACCAGGATAAAATCAGTGAGTTCGCATGCTGTACGTTTCTGCATTTCAAAACATTAATCATCTCTGCTCCCTTTCCAGTTATTTCTTCATATCTGTGAAGCAGCAATCACAGGACTGCAGTGGCATTGACTTATTATGAGATTCCTTGTTTATATTTTCTGAAAGTACAAAATCTTTTTGAACTTGCAGCCCACGTCTTCTCTGATACTCTGACAGACATTTATTTGATCTGTTTATTCAGACTTCTGAAGGAACTCGAAGATAAGGAAAAGGAGAAGATTGTTGAGCTGTGTGAAGATTCTCCCAAACAGAAAACTTGCTGCTCAAAATAATGAGGAGCATTTGTCACATCCAATCACCAGAGGAGCCTTTGTGTTACCTGAGAGGAACACACTTTGTGCTATTTACATCTCACTGCAGGATATTGTAGAGAACATCTGAACGAGAAACACAAATTGAATTTCAGTTGATGTGTCAGCTGGCAACTTGATCATTAGATCCTTCAGCTAATGTGATGCCATTTAAGAAATGTGCGGCTTGTTTGAGATTGGGGATTCTAAACTCCTCCAGCAAATACAATGGGACCATTTAAACAGTAGCTGATGGTAAGTGACAAACTGGATGCAGTAGGAGTTTATAATTTAATCCAGTTATTGCACAAAGTGAAAGGAGCCTTGGAACTTTGAATTTGTATTTTGTCTGGTTGAGTCCTGTACCCCTTAAGTATCTGTCACAGCTTCTGTTTGTGTTGGAGAGTCTTGGAGACTAGGCTGAGAAATCTGTGAAATGTGTTAAATTCTATACATTCAGCTTCTGGAAATGCAAAGGAAAAACCCGGTGTTTTAGTATGAAGATAGAAGAAACTCAATAGCAGAGAGGGTATAACAAGCAAGCTTGGGAAAGATAATTGTTTTTTCATTCTCACATAGGATATGGGCACTGACAGCAAGGTCAGTATGTATTGTCCTTTCCTGATTGCTTCTGGAACTAACAGCTTGTCGAGATTATTTGACAAGGTTACTCAAGCATTAATCACTTTGTCATAGATCTGGATCACATGTAGGCCAGACTGGGTAAGGATGACAGATTTTCTTCCCTAAAGGGCATTGGTGCCAGATGGTTTTTCAGGAAAACTGATGATCGTTTCACAGTCACCATCATTGAGACTAGCTTTCAATTTTTGGATTTATGAATTCCACCAGTTTTTCACAGAATCCCTACAGTGTGGAACAGGCTATTTGGCCCAACTAACATTGACCCTCCAAAGAGTATCCCACCCAGACCCATTCCCCTACTCAATTACTGTACAGTTCCCATAACTAATGCCCTTAACCTACACAACCCTGAACACTATGGGCAATTTAACATGGCCAATTCACCTAAGCTGCACATCTGTTGGACTGTGGGAGGAAACCAGCGCACCCAGAGAAAAACCATGCAGACACATGGAGAACGTGCAAACTCCACACAGTTATCTGAGGTTGGAATCGAACCCAGGTCCTTGATGCTGTGAGGCGTCAGTGCTAACCATGGAGCCACAGTGCTGTGCTGCTTATCAGGTGCGATTTGAATCTGTGCCTGAATCCCTGGATTACTAAATCCAGTGACATTATCACAAATAATCTATCCAATGATGCAACAGAACATTTTGAAGATAGTTCCCAAGTAATTTTTAAGCTGACTTTATTGAAAGTAACTGTGGGATATTGTGAGGTTGTGCAGGTAAAATCAACACCAGACGATGTTTACACACACAAAAACAAATATTACTGGAAAAGGTCAGCAGTCTGTCAGCATCTGTGGAGAGAGATTAGATTAGATTCCCTACAGTGTGGAAATAGGTCCTTTGGCCCAACAAGTCCACACTGACCCTCCGAAGAGCAATGCACCCAGACCCATCCCCCTACATTTGCCCCTGACTAATGCACCTAACACTACGGGCAATTTAGCATGGCCAACTCACCTAGCCTGTGCATCTTTGGACTGTGGGAGGAAACCGGAGCACCCAGAGGAAACCCACGCAGATACTGAGAGAATGTGCAAACTCGACACGGACAGTTGCCTGATGTCGGAATTGAACCCAGTCCCTGGCGCTGTGAGGCAGCCGTCCTAACCACTGAGCCACCAGATCAGAATGAACACTTCTACGTCCAGTGATCCTTCCTCTGTTTCTGTTTCTGATTTACAGCATTGGCAATTCTTATGGTTTATGTCCAGAAAATATTTAGCCTGATTAAAATTGTCATTAGTGAACCAAATTAACTAGACTATTTCTAAGAGACTACAATTTTTCCAATGAATATTTTGGTTGACGTTGTATGAACTATAGAATGGAGGTCAACATTATCTCTACAACCTCCTGGAATTATAATGTTTACAGCAGTAAGCCCTTTTACTCTTGATATTTCCATCTTGTATGTACAAAAACATGTTTTATAGGAGGATCTATAGATCCTGGTAGGAAGACAAGTGTGAGGTTTATAATACTTATTTAGCATGATCAACAAGTAGAGTCTATGGCATGTTCCAGTTTTTCTTGGCATGTTATCATGTTAGAACTATTCTTGGCTTAGTGTCATGTACAGTATTTTATATTTCTAAAATAACATTTTAGACTTGTCATAGTGTCTCCATGTATCTGTTCTAACAGGGAATTCTATCTTGTGCCAAATTAAAGTAATATTTTAGCATGGTGTGCAGAATCCTGGCTTCAGTTCAGTAGTCCTGCATTTGTCAGAATTGTACAGAATTAAATCTTCAACTATTTAATGAGCTCAGCATCTTTAAAACATTCTCTATTTTTCTTTTGATTTTCAGAGAGGATGGGAGAAGGAGAGCAGTCTGAACCTTGAATCTTAGCGAGTCATAGATATGTACAGCACAGGAACAGACCTTTCAGTCCAACTCATCCATGCCGACCAGATATCCAACCTAATCTAGTCCCATTTGCCAGCACTTGGCCCATATCCCTCTAAGCTCTTCCTATTCATATACCCATCCAAATGCCTTTTTAAATGTTGCAATTATACCAGCCTCTACCACTTCCTCTGACAGTTCATTCCATACTCACACCACCCTCTGTGTGAAAACGTTGCCCCTTAGGTCCCTTTTATATCTTTCCCCTTTCATCCTAAACCTGTGCCGACTAGTTCTGGACTCCTCCACCCGAGGGAAAAGCCAGGGAACTATAGGCCAGTGAGCCTAACGTCAGTAGTGGGCAAGTTATTGGAGGGAATCCTGAGGGACAGGATGTACATGTATTTGGAAAGGCAAGGACTGATTAGGGATAGTCAACATGGCTTTGTGCGTGGGAAATCATGTCTCACAAACTTGATTGAGTTTTTTGAAGAAGTCACAAAGAGGATTGATGAGGACAGAGCAGTAGATGTGATCTATATGGACTTCAGTAAGGCATTCGACAAGGTTCTAGAAAAAGTGAGGACTGCAGATGCTGGAGATCAGAGCTGAAAATGTGTTGCTGGAAAAGCGCAGCAGGTCAGGCAGCATCCAAGGAGCAGGAGAATCGACGTTTCAGGCATGAGCCCATTCCTGAAGAAGGGCTCATGTCCAAAACGTCGATTCGACAAGGTTCCATATGGGAGACTGGTTAGCAAGGTTAGATCTCACGGAATACAGGGAGAACTAGCTATGTGGATACAGAACTGGCTCAAAGGTAGAAGACAGAAGGTGGTGGTGGATGGTTGTTTTTCAGACTGGAGGCCTGTGACCAGTGGAGTGGCACAAGGATTTGTGTTGGGTCCTCTACTTTTCATCATTTATATCAATGATTTGGATGCAAGCATAAGAAGTATGGTTAGTAAGTTTACAGATGACACCAAAATTGGTGGTGTGGTGGACAGTGACGAAGGTTACCTCAGATTACAACAGGATCTTAATCAGATGGGCCAATGGGCTGAGAAGTGGCAGATGAAGTTTAATTTTGATAAATGTGAGGTGCTGCATTTTGGGAAAGCAAATCTTAGCAGGACTTATACACTTAATGGTAAGGTCCGAGGGAGTGTTGCTGAACAAAGAGACCTTGGAGTGCAGGTTCATAGCTCCTTGAAAGTGGAGTTGCAGGTAGATAGGACAGTGATGAAGACGTTCTGTATGCTTTCCTTTATTGGTCAGAGTATTGTGTACAGGAGTTGGGAGGTCATGTTGCGGCTGTACAGGTCATTGGTTAGGCCACTGTTGGAATATTGCGTGCAATTCTGGTCGTGGTGGAGCCTGGTACAATTGCAACATTTAAAAGGCATTTGGATGGGTATATGAATAGGAAGAGTTTGAAGGGATATGGGCCGGGTGCTGGCAGATGGGACTAGATTGGGTTAGGATATCTGGTCGGCATAGACGGGTTAGACCGAAGGGTCTGTTTCCATCCTGTACATCTCTACGATTCTAAGTTGTGGTTTTAAATAAGTAATGAGTACGAAGTCTTGTTTTGGATTGATTCGTGCAGTAGGTTCCAAGGAGGTGCATTGTCACCAAGCATCTGAAAGGGCACAGCTATTACAGATTCTCCCACATTGTTCTTTCATAAAAAGTCTTCTCTCCAGTGGAATGCCAGTCAGTGTGCACATAAAACACATACATGAGCATGTGTGAGTTTGTGTGTAAACATGATTGTTCAAGGATGTGTGCGTATGTAAATATGACTGCATGTATGCAATTACTACAACAGTTGCTTGCATTGATATAGCTGCTTTAGCATTGTTAACATTTATTTGGTCTTAAGATGTGGGTATTGCTGGGCATTCATTGCCCAACTCTATTTGCCTTTGAGAAGGGCAGTCCATTTCATAACTGCTACAGTCCATGTGGCTTTGATTTTCAGCAGTGGTTTGATACAACTGAATGGCATATGAGATGACCATTTCAGACGGCAGTTCAGTGTCAAGTGCTCTGAGTCTGGAGTTACATGTAGGCCAGACCGGGTAAGAAGGGGCCAGACCGGGTATAATAGCAGGCTTTACTTCTCCAATGGGCATCATTGAACCAGCTGACTTATTACAGCAATCCAATCGAGTTTATGATCATTGACGAGATTTCGTTTTATTTCTGATTTATTAATCAACTGAATTAAAAATTCCCCAGTCGATGATTTGAAGTTGCATCTCCAACGTATTAGGCCAAGTTTTTGGATTGCTAGTCTAACAACCAGTCTGCTACTCTCCCAATCATCCCAAGGTGCTGCTGAAGGGCATAATAATTTTGCCCTCTCTGTCAAGTTGGCCTTGGAGGGACACTCACTCCCTTCCCACCATCTCACTCATTCATATTTTGGTAAGGTGTGTAAATAGCTTTCTCAACTCGCCAGCACGTAAAGCCCTTAGTTGGTCAATTAATGGTCACTTATGGGGCTCAGCTGTGCACCTCCCGGATTAACCTTTGCCCTGGCAAGTGAGACGGCCAGTCCGAATGGGAAACCAGGATGATTTGACTGGCCAATTGTGCAGGGGCTCATCGAAAGCAAAGAGGGGGGGTCAAAGAGGTGATGTCTGAAAGCTACACCTCTTCCCTCATCTCCAATCCCTCATCTCCAAAAATTCTACCCCTTCCACCCCCTCCTCCCACAGTATACTCACCTAATATACTCACCCTCACACTTAAAGGTTTTAACAAAATACCTTTCCCTAACAGCACAGTAAAGAGTCTAGCTGTTCCACATGAGCCTTATCCTGTCAGTACAGTCCACTGTTCCTTTCTCCCGCGTGTTTATTTTTGGAAAGTAAGTGTGTTGTGACAATTATGCATATGACTGGATTAGCCTCGTGGGCAGCAGCCCACCACAGATACCTTCTGAGAAACGAGCTTTGATTGGAGGATTGGATGAACTGCTTCGTGAATCACTGGTGGCCTGCCAGACTCCACTCTTCGCTTTCCAGTTTAACGTGGCAAACTGAGGCAGAGCCTGCAGTGCTACATGGGAACACTGCCTTCGAACCATAGGCTCCAATCTGCAGCCCCCACCATCGTCCTTCCGATGGGTGGGGGTCAGGTAAAATATATCTGTGCCTATCTACTACTTGCCCACCACTGATTGTTACAACACGGGGTAAACACTCCTGCTTAATTTAAAATCAGCAACACAAAGAGGATTTATCCCATGCAGTAATCTGTAAAAAATTGAGTGGCCAAGAACAAGTAAAAATTAACAACGTTATTTCTTAATGTGTAACAGAGAATAATTAACTAACAACTATTTACAATTCCTTATTCTAACCTATCTGTTACCTTCTCTTCTATAATACTAGTCAGATCAAATTCCCAGTTAAGATTTACAAAAGAAAACTTTTTATCTCAAAATCAGGCAGCTTTCGGTTCTTCTATTTGGATCTTCCTGTGTCTTATTTTCTGCTTCATAGGTTACTGATCGGTAAAGGTATTTTTAAGAGAGCTATTTTTCAGGCAGTTTGTTTATCCACTGGGGCTTGGCAGTTCTCCTTCCAACTGTTCAATGTTTCGCCAGTCTTATACCCCAGAGCATCGGATTGTGTCATTGGCTTTTAAGATTGTCAATATACTCCATTCAAACTGGATTGGAGTTTGGTACTTTTTGGGGTATACTTTAAACTGATTGGCCTAATTCAAATCTGTTTTTTGTCATTTCCAGGCAACCAGGTACTCCAGTAGCTGGAGCACATGTTACATTGTGTCTTATTGAGAACACTTGATGCTGTCACTGCTAGCTTTTAACTCTCCTAAAAAGGTATAGTTCACCCACAGCTTCATAACATGATCCTTTCCCCACAATCTGGCGGTCAGATGGCCTCTTGGCTGGCTGCCCCTGGGCTTATCAAGGCTCCTAATGTCACAATTAAGGGGCAATTAAGTATCTGAATCCACCTTCCCTGCCATAAAATGTTGTGGAGTTGGGGCCATTTTGTGGCTGAGTAGTAGTGCCCCTGCCCCTGGGTTGAGAGGCCTGGGTTCAAGTCCTGCCTGCTCCAGTGGTGACTGATAATATCCCTGAACAAGTTGGTTAGGAAAATAGATTAAGCTTTTTTCTAAACAAAAAAACAAATGCTGTGGAGAGGACTCTTCTGGTGGAGTGGTGGTGTCCTTACATCTGGGCCAGGAGGTCTGTGTTCTAGTCCCACCTGCTCCGGGGGTGAGTGATACTTTCCCTGAACAGATTGATTTGGAAAATAGGTTAATTTTTTTTTATAAATGCAGAGGACTCTTCTGGTGGAGTGGTAATGTCCTTACTTCTGGGCCAGGAGATCTGGGTTCAAGTTTCACCTGCTGTATAGGTATCTCCGAACAGGTTGACTGGAAAATATCTGGTACAAAATTTCACATCATTATTAGAATATTAAGCTATGCTCTGAGTAAGTAGTGATAACGTTGGTTCTGGTGTTAGCTTCCCAGGTTTAAAATGCTGAGGTGAAAACCCCTGTGGTGTAGTATCCCTACCTGTGAGCTATGAGGTGTAGGTTCAAGTCTGGAGGCGGTATGTCATTATGTGGAAAGGCTGGGTTTTTTTTTCAAAAAAATGTGCAAGAAGTTCTAAAATGCAGTGACAAGCAGGACAGAGCGTGGGGGCCATTTTTGAATTGGTTTCTTTGAAAAGATAGGCATCATTGAAGAGGTGTGCTGTTAGCATCAGAGTTGACCTTTCCCCCAAATTATTCCACCCCGTTTGACTTCCGAAGCCTTGATCACAGCATCACCTAGACACCATCCCACCCACACTCTGAATAAAGTCCACATCTAAAACAATATTCCTTAATTCACTATCTTCAGCTTAAAATCCAAGAGCTCCCTTCCTGACAGCACAGAACTGTACTCCACGGTTCAAAAATGCCAACTAAGAAAACTTGAAAGAGCATTTGTAGTTTAATGATGAATTGATGAATTTATCATAAAAAAAACATTTTGGTAGTTTTTTTAAACAAAACAAGTCTAAAAGAAATAATTTACAAATGATTTAATCATTATTGTAGTAAAAGAACAAGCATTAAATGAGAAGGCTTATCTTTTTGAAAAATATTCCAGTTTAGCCACACGCTGTCATCACTAGTTTGTAACACAATACCATCCGAAGCTCAATACTGGGTCACACAGCAACACAAACCACATTTTCTTACTTTAGTTTGATACCGATCTCAATCAAAGACTTGTAACTTCACTGTGTTCATTTACAGAAATGTGAAAATGAAAAGCTAATTGAATTCTATTTTTGCAACTCACAGTTAATCAGTTACCAAGTAATTTACATTCGTCACGTGAATAATGCATGAGCAGAACCTTCCGGCAAATGCTTCAGGTAAACATCTCGCCCTTTAAAGTTCAAAAGTTAAGCTCGCGTCGAGAGGTTTGGAATGACGTGATCCGGATTAACCATCCAAACTCAAAACCAGCCCAAACTTCATGTGTCAATGAAAGCAGGGCTCTTGTGGTACATTGGTATTGTCCCTACCTCTGAGCCACGAGATCTGGGTTCACACTTGAGGTGTATAATAAAATCTCTGAACAGATCAATTAGCAATGCATCAAAAGGTGAATGTGTGCAAGACTATTTCTTCAGCAACTGGGACTAAAGAAAATGTACTTATTGTTGAACTGAATTTCTGGAGGGGCACAGTGCAGGGGGACATTTTTTGCTAATCTCAGCAGAACTTTTGTTCAGGCAAAAAATAATTCTAGCATTTCTTACAAGCAGTTGTGAAACAGCCATTAGTATCTCACTTAAAGGTTAATCTTTGCCTACATTCTGAGCTTCCTTCTGCTTCAGAGCCCAGGATCTTAAAACAAATACTTTAAAGCAACAGTTTTGATCTCCATTTACTGGAACTCATTGTCCCCGCAACGGTGTATGGTACTGGTTTAAGTGAAGAATACCACTTTGAAACCAAATGGCAGAACTGACTGTTCTTATTACTCAAGCAGCATGTTCTTGTACTGAAGGAAGGTTATTAGCTGCAGGGTTTCATGTCTTTGATGTTCATAATTCTAGAATCACTTCCAATGTGATATGTTAAGATCTGAGATACATTTGATCCATCGGAGAGTGCACTTAACGCATTCTGTAATCGTGAGAGAGAGAGGCTTCGCACAGTTGGCCCCTGAAATCCAGCTGCAGGCTGAAATCCAGGTCACGCTGCAACAAAAGCAAATCGAGATTCTTTAAATTCACCAGTGCAATTACTTCTGTTATTACACAACCACAAACTGAATTCAATCCCTCTGATTCAAATTAAACCAAAGTTTTAGGGTCGGTTAGTTCAGTTGATTGGATGGCGAGTGTGTGATGCAAAATGGCAGCCCACGTGTGGGTACAGTGCCAGAATGAGTTTCTGTCTCCTAGTCCTGCCCTGTGCCTGATAAAGAACTATATAAACTCTTGTCTCTCTCTCAAGGAGAGAGGGGTGTCTGTGGCCATTTCTGGAGCATGGCTGCTTTCTGACCAAGGTAGCATGTCTGTGAGGAACACAGCTCAATATTAGCTGCAGCGTTCCTCAAAGAGAACATCACCAAACAAACCTCAGCTCATCAGACCCAGTGTAACCCGACATTTCCCTTCTCTGCCATACACTGATCCACTTCTACTGACAATCCCTCACAGGTGAGAATGCTCATCTGGTGTGAGACCCAGAGGTGGCTAATGAAGCTAATTCGGGATCTATAGACTTTATGACACCTTGGGAATTTCTCATGTGGGACATGGCTCATTCTTTACTCCACCCTCACTTTTCCTTTTAATTTTGTTGTTGGGTCTGAAGATGCAGGGTCCTTTGCACACATGCTGCCTCCATCTAATTTTGTTCAGGATGATGGTCTCATCTTCACGTTGGCTCTGCAACCTTGAAGACCTTCATCCATACTCCTCTGGACTATCTGCCCTGAGGGAGCTGGGGAAATAGCAATCACCTTTAGGAGCCTGGTATCTGACATCCACGTCAACCCAAAAAGCTAATGCTGGATGGTTATAGCCTCAATACTTGTGTTGACTGTTTGTGTGAGAGGCTATTGATGTGCATGTATCAGTCCTCCTATTTGATATGTGGGAGATTCCACAGGCAGTGTTGATGGAATGATGCCCTTAGGTTTGAGATGTCTCCTGATTGAATTTAGGAGTTGGGACTTCGTATTGCGCTTGTACAGGATGTTAGTGAGGCCATTTTTTGAGTACAGTGTACAGTTCTGGGATGGCCTGCTACAGGAAGGATATTATTAAATTGGAGAGGGTTCAGAAAATATTTACAAGGATCTTGCTGGGACTGGAGTGTTTGAGTTATAAATGGTGGCTGGATAGGCTTGGATTTATTTTCACTGAAGCGTAGGAGGCTGACAGACAACCATACAGAGGTTTATAAAATCATTTGGGGCATGGATAAGGTGAATAGCAAATGTCTTTTCCTAAGGGTGGGGGAGTTCAAAACTAAGGGGGTGTTTTTGACATGAGAGGAGAAAGTTTTAAAAGGCACTTGAGGTGCAACTTTTTCACACAGAAGATGGTTGGTATGTGGAATGAACTACCAGAGGAAGTGTTAGATGAGGGTACAGTTACAGCATTTAAAAGACATTTGGACAGGTACATGATTAGGAAAGTTTAGATTGGCCAAACACAGGAAAGGGGAATAGTTTAGTTTGCGCAACTTGGTCAGCATGAATGAGTTGGATGGAAAGGTCTATTTTCATGCTGAATGACTTTATGACTCTATAAAACTGAAAGAGAGTCAGAGAATGGTTTATGGAGATATCAATGATAACACAGAAAATCAGTCCAGGCCTGACCTGAGTAGTGTCATCTTTACATTATGCAATTTATTAAATGAATGTCCAGGCTCGAGGCCACCGATTCATAGGTACATCATTAACAGCAGAGGCACTGTTGGCGTACTGGGAATGTTATTGGACTCATGATCAGAGGCCCAGGATAATACACAGAGTACATGGGTTAAAATCTCACCATTATAAGCCAGTTATAGTGATGATGACCATGACAACTACCATTAATTACAGCAAGAACCCACACAGTTCACCAATGCCTTTTAGGGAAGGGAAATTTGCTGTCCTTACCCAGTTTGGCCTACCCATGACTTTACATCCTCAGCAAGGCAGTTAACTCTGAAGTGGAGCAAGTCACTCAGTTTAAGGGCATTTAGGGATGGGTATCAAATGCTGAACTCACCAGTAACACTCACAAACATGACAGAATAAAGAGAAAAAAAACATCATTTATAGTGTCCCCCATTTGAGCTGAGTTCATTTACCTTGGCCCCATGCATTCCTCTTTACAACTCTTTTATTAAAAAGTAAAATATTTCAATTATTATTGAAATATTCATTAATATTTTCACAGTATTAATGAAAGGTAACTGAGATGGGAAATTCATCTTTTCCAGTAATTGGTTACCTCATTTCTGTTGTGATTGGTAACAAATCCTGGAATTTCCCCTAACCCTGGTTTCACCCTTCGAAGATTGATTAATTTAATTTGAGGAAAGGCTGTCAATATGTAGGCAGCAGTATTGAAATAAGCTAGTAACTTGATTTTCTCCCTGTTACACGATTCCCTGCTTTTACAGGGAGAAAGTCAAGCAGCTGAAAGCTACGAAAACTCTCTGCATTTATTGTGACAGATGACAGGAGGATCTGCTTTGTTGCATTCTGTGGAAGTCAAGTTACTGTCAAAGATGTGCCGACTACAATCATTCAATCTCGGTGATGGGAAGGATAACTTGTCACAATGAAATCTCCATTAAAAATAGAAAACACAAGTAGTATTGCCAACTTCACTAAGTGGTGGTGACCGGTCTATTCACACAGAGAGTAGCTGCCATTCATTAATAAATAATGACTGCAGGCAAGAGGTGCCTCAATCACTAAGAGCAGCAGCATCTTGTATTTGCATAGCGCCTTTAACACATTGCAATGACCCAAAGTGCTTCACTGGAGGGTCACAAAGAAAAATCTGACACCAAGCCTCATGGGTATTCGGACAGGTGACCAAAATGTTGGCCAAGGAGCAAGGCTACAAGAAACATGTTTAAAGAGGGGAAATCGGGTAGAGAGGCAAAGATGTTTTGAGAAGGAATTTCAGAGCTCCAGGCCCAGGGCAACTGATGGCATGGCTGCCACTGGTGGTCCAATCATAATCGGTGATGTTCATATGGCCAAAATTAGAGGAGAGCAGAAATCGCGGAGGGTTGTGCAGTTGGAACGGATTACAGAGATAGGAAAGAGAGGGGCCATGGAGAGATTTGAAAGTGTCTTTGTTCTTGTGGGTTACGAAGAAGGATTAAGAATCTGACGTGCTTAAAGGTAGATTCCATTTTTGTTCTCTTCATAAGTGCCAATTTCAAAATATTTTGCTGGGGCCCAGTTAGGTTTCAGCTGAAACTGAGGTGTACCCGGGCGAGACTCAGGCTACACTCAAGTCATTATGCACCAGGTACCTACAACATATAGTGCAACGCCAAGATTAACTCACAAAGATACGACCTTGAATTTTTGAATTGGGGCCCAGGTTGCTTGCTGAGAGGTTGGTCAGCAAAGGAGGCACATAGAGTTACAAACACAAGAAAGACTGTTAGCAATAAAACAAAACAGCGAATCTGAACTAAAGCCAAAGACAAACTGGAAGAACATAAATCTGGATGATGGGATGTTTAAACCCAGGATGGTTTTGATAGAGTGGATTAGGAGAGAGAGGCGGTAACTCTCCAAGGGGGAAGAGTAAAACTAGGTACCATCAATACAAGATAGATGCTAATAATTCAAATCAGGAATCCAAAAGCAATTTCTCTGCCCAGTGCAAAAACTAAGAAATTGAAGCAGGAGGAGACCATTCAGCCCATCAAGCATTGACAGATGCCCAATACTATTATGGCTGCTCTTGAGCTTCAGTCCAACTTCCCCACCTCTTTCTCTA
Source organism: Chiloscyllium plagiosum (assembly GCF_004010195.1). NCBI lineage: Eukaryota > Metazoa > Chordata > Chondrichthyes > Orectolobiformes > Hemiscylliidae > Chiloscyllium > Chiloscyllium plagiosum. The sequence goes on from NC_057728.1 coordinate 50,803,804, forward strand.
TCCCAAAACTGAGGTGTGGGGCAGGTGTGCGGGACGGAGTCATAAAGTGGGGAGGGGTTGCCATAAGTTAAAGGGGAGGAGACCCATAAATTGCAGGGCAAGGACAGGCCTAGAGAAGGGCGAGAATGTGGAACTGGATATTTCAGGAAGTTGTCAAGGCATTTGGAGGGAAGCTGGATAAGCATTTGAAGGAGAAGGGATATGGGCCAATGCTGACAAAGGTAAGAGAGGAGGGATTGGAGAAGTTTGAAGTGGAGGTGGACTGGTTGGGCCGAATGGCCTGTTTCTGCATAGTAATTCTGTGTAATCTGAAACTGTGCCTAGAGTGACATCTCCGAATTATTCACTGGATCATTTGGGGGTCACAGCTGCAGCAGGAGTCCATTTCTTACAGCAGCTGATTGGCCAGCCACATCAGGGCTATTAAGATTTAACCATTGAGTTGAATCACATGAGACTGGGCAAGAGGAGGTATTTCCTCTCCCTGAATAACAATGTTAAAGGAAAACAGATAAATACAACTAACACCAACTATTAATCATTAACCACAAAAGGACTTTGGAAACCACACTGAAAAGAGATGATCTTTCCATCATGCTTGTTCTAAGTGTTGTATTTTGACTTACATTGTTTTTTGCATTGGGATTCATTGCTATGGTTCCACAGATCTCTTCTCCCCGTTTCACAGTCAGGTAGTCTTCCAAATAAAATACAGTTTGTTTCCAATGTGTATATGGAGCATCAGGAGCTACAGAACAATTGCCAGTTAGTAAGACAATGATTCTACGTCAGCAATATTATGCTATTAATCTATGATTGTCTGATTCTATTAAAATGCTGTTAACAACCTAAAATGAAACACTCCCCAAATGTTTTAATATAAACTCCCCTGAGAGTCCAAACATCTATGAAACCATCACTATAATTTATTCTAACCAGACCAGACATTTTAAAGAAGGAGGACTTTCAGCCCACCATGTATTTACCTGTTACCCAGCATAATCCCATTGCCAGCTCTCAGCCCATAGCCTGGAGGTTAGAACATTTCAAATGCATGTCGAAATATTTTGTAATTAGCTTCCAATTTTCACTCATCTCTCACCTTCAGCTGGTCCATCTCTGACACTTAACTTCCCTTCCTCAGTTTCTCTACTTCTATTTGTGCAATAATTGACAAAGGAATTTGAGGAGACATGAGATGTTTCTTCCACTCAGGTTATATCTAAGATCTGGAAATGTAATACCTGACCTTTCAAAAGTCAATTGGATATATGTATTTTTTAAAATTCATTCAGAGGATGTGGGTATCTTTGGTTAGGCCAGCATTTGTTGGGCATTTCTAATAGCTCAGAGGGCAGTTAAAACTCATCACATTGCTGGGGGTCGGGAGTCATATATTTCTTTCCCTAAAGGACATAAGTGAACCAGATGGGTTTTTTCCTGCTAACAATGGTTTCATTGTCACCATTAGATCATTAATTCCAAATATTTTATTGAATTCCCCTTTCTGCCGTGAGGAAATTCAAACCCAGGTCCCCAGAATATGAGCTGAGTTTCTGGATGAATAATCTAGCGATAGTACCCCTAGGCCATTGTCTCCCATTTGAAGAGGATTAATAAGTAGGCAGATAGAGGAACAAAGTATGATGAGGGACTAATCTGTGCAACTCTTTCAAAGAGCCAGCATGTACACGATGGGCCAAATGTCTTCCTTCTGTGCTGTTAGACTCTATGATTGTATATGACAAAGAGTTAGTTACCTGGATCTTATGAGCACTCGAGATTCCAAAGTAAAGTAAGAATAGCTGTTGACATTTACCTGTAGAAAACCCAGTTTTCTTGTGACACTTTGTAAATTCGATGTTAAAGTACGTGACCAAAGCGTGAACGTATTCGTTTCGCTGAACTTGAAGACAGAATGTAGAGGTGAACGACAGGTCCTCGGTCTTCACATTGTAGATATCCACTTCCTAAATGGAGAAATCCCTCTGTTATTTCTCAACATCCCTCACCAACACCACTCCTCCCCACCCCCGTCGCAATATAAACCAAGTACTTTGTTGGCATTTTGCCCTCAAATTCTGGATTAGTGGGGCTGGAAAAGCACAGCAATTCAGGCAGCATCCGAGAAGCAGTAAAATCGACGTTTCGGGCAAAAACCCTTCATCTGGAATACCACAATTCCAGCAGTTATTTTCAGAGGGTCAGTTGAGGGGGGGTTGGAACGGATGGAGCTGAAGAATAAACAGAGAGGGATGTGCAGCCAAGGGGATGGAGTGCAGCTGAGGGAGGATGGGGAGCAGGAGATGGGGGAGTCTGGACATTGTGGGGGAGCCCCAGTTGTGAACTCAATGTGACTCCTTACTTAAATATGCTCCAGATAAGTGGCTGGGATTGAGATAGCTCAAGGATGGGGTATTTACATGAAGAGATTGACGTGGGCATGTTTGGAAGGGAGTGAGGGCAGTGGTGGGATGGTTGGGGAAGGGACAAGTGGCTGAGTCTCCTGAACGTCACAGAGTTTAGACAGTGTGTTCTTCCCTAATCTCTCAGCTCTCCCCTTCCCAGCGTAGTAGACACCCTGTTGAAGAAGATTTGTGCCAGACAGAAAGACCCACACATCATTCTCAGTGAATCGGAGGGGTGCTGACTTCAATCTGATTTGGAATTGTGGAAAGGAAAGATCACACATTACTTAATGAAAACTCAAAGTTGACACAGCACCTTAGCTTGAACAAGTTGGTAGGTATGTAACTATTCCTATACCTGCATCACCACAGAGCAGTGCGTGCTTCCTGCCCACTCCAGCATCTGAGTAACAAGTGAGTCTATTGCTGGACTCTGGGATAATTTATTTGCAGCTAAGAGTAGAAAGGAGACTCCAAGTTTATTTTGATGAAATTGGGTTTGAAGGTTTGAGCTATAGGGAGAGGCTGAGTAGGCTGGAGCTGTTTTCCTTGGCGTGTCAAATGCTGAGGGGTGACCTCATTAGAGATTTATAAAATCATGAGGGGCATAGATAGGGTATATAGACAAGATCTTTTCCCTGGGGTGGGGTAGTCCAGAACTAGAGGGCATAGGTTTATGGTGAGGGGAGAAAGATATAAAAGGGACCGTAAGGGGCAACTTTTTCACACAAAGGGTGGTGGGTGTATGAAATGAGCTGCCAGAGGAAGTGGTGGAGGCTGATACAATTACAACATTTAAAAGGCATCTGGATGGGTATATGAAGAGGAAGGGATATGGACCAAATGCTGGCAAATGGGACTAGATTAGGTTGGAATGTCAGGTCAGCATGGATGAGTTGGACTGAACGGTCTGTTTCCATGCTGTACATGTCTATAACTCTCTGCTACCTGTACACCAAGGGACATAAACCGGCAAGTATTCTAAATTATTTTTTTCATAGGGTGACGGTGACACAATTAATCCCCATCGTTAATTTCTCCTGAACAGAATGGCTTTCCTGAACTAAGGAAAGACATACTGGCAATGGAGGCAGTTCAGTAACACTCAGTGGGTTGATCCCACCCGTGGAGGGATTTTCTTATGAGGAGAGGTTGAATAGGTTGGGCCTCTACTCTTTGGAGTTTCACAGTGGACAATACCAGCAGCATGCCAGAACTTCAAGAGTGTCAGGGGGTAGAGGTCAATGTAGCAGCCATCACTAAGGAGAAGGTGCTGGGGATGCTGAATGTTGATAAATAACCCTGACCAGAATTCTGAAGGATATACCTGAGGAGATTATGGAGACATTGTGATGATCTTTCAGGAATCACTGGAATCAGGAAGGATCCTGTAAGACTGAAAAATGGCTAATTCAACTCTCCTGTTTAAAAAAAAAGGGAGGCAGAAAACAGGAAACTCTAGGCCAGTTAGCCTGACCTTGATCGTTGGTAAGATTTTAGAGTTCATTATTAAGGATAAGATCATTGAATGCTTTGTAAGTGCATGGTAAAATAGTTAAAAATCACACAACACCAGGTTATAGTCCAACAGGTTTAATTGGAAGCACACTAGCTTTCGGAGCGACGCTCCTTCATCAGATGGTAGTGGAGGGCTCAATCCTAACACAGAATTTATAGCAAAAATTTACAGTGTGATGTAACTGAAATTATACATTGAAAAATTGATTGTCTGTTAAGCCTTTCATCAGTTTGAATACCACGATAGTTTCACTTCTTTCATGTGTAAATCACAAATCCTTTTTTTAAAAGGTTGCATTCTCAGGTTAGCTGTTAACAATGGTGATAGCTAGACAATATGTTGAAGGTGTTAGCCTCCTGTGTTCTCTGTCTATGCCAATATGTTTAGATTGATTCTAATCTAAAAAGTGAGATAATGACCCACATGCACACATTTATTTTGTGGGGTGAATTTGTACTTGCAGGGTTACATTGGACTTTGCTCAAAAACTGCATGCATTCATGGAGAACTCTGAGCTCAAAAACTGCATGAATTCGTGTAAAACTCCATTATCTCACTTTTTAGATTAGAATCAATCTAAACATCATGGCATAGACAGAGAACACAGGGGGCCAACACCTTCAACATATTGTCTAGCTATCACCATAGTTAACAGCTAACCTGAAAATGCAACTTTTTAAAGAAAGGTTTTGTGATTTACACATGAAAGAAGTGAAACTATCATGGTATTTAAACAGATGAAAGGCTTAACAGACAATTAATTTTTCAATGTATAATTTCAGTTACATCACACTGTAAATTTTTGCTACAAATTCTGTGCGTTAGGATTGAGCCCTCCACTACCACCTGATGAAGGAGCGACGCTCCGAAAGCTAGTGTGCTTCCAATTAAACCTGTTGGACTATAACCTGGTGTTGTGTGATTTTTAACTTTATACACACCAGTCCAACCCCGGCATCTCCAAATCATGGTAAAATAGGGCTGAGTCAGCACAGCTTTGTCAAGAGGAGGTCAGGCCTGAGGTTGGGTGGCAGGGTGGCTCAGTGGTTAGACTGCTACCTCTCAGGGTCCCAGGTTTGATTCCAGCCTTGGGTGACTGTCTGTGTGGAGTTTGCACATTCTCCCCGTGTTTGCGTGGGTTTCCTCCGGGTGCTCCGGTTTCCTCCCACAGTCCAAAGATGTGCAGGTCAGGCGAATTGGCCTTACCTAATTGCCCATAGGTGCATTAGTCAGAGAGAAATGGGTCTGGGTGGGTTACTCTTTGGAGGGTCGGTGTGGAATTGTTGGACCAAAGGACCTGTATCTAATCTAAAATCTTTGAGGAGGCAACAGACAAGTTAGACAAATGAGAGCCAGTAGACATGATCTATTTGGATTCCTAGAAAGCCTTTGACAAGATAAATAAGAGCCCATGGTATTCGGGGCAAGGTACTGGCATAGATAGAGGATTGACTGACTAGCAGAAGGAAGAGAGGCTCTTTTTCAGGATGGAATCTGGTAGCTAATGGAGTTCTGCAGGGGTCCGTGTTGGGACCCCAACATTCACGTTATACACTAACAATCTGAACAAAGCAACTTAGGGTGTTGTTGCTAGGTTCAAAGATGACACAAAGATCTGTGGAGGGACAAATAGTATGGAGAAAATGGGGAGGCAGCAGAAGGACTTGGGCAGACTAGGAGAGTGGGCAAAGAAGTGGCAGATGGAATACAACATAGGAAAGTGTGAGGTTATGTACTTTGGTAGGAAGAATAGAGCTGTAAACTATTTTTCAAATAGGGAAAGGCTTCAGAAATCTGAAGTACAGAGCAACTTGGGAGTCCTAATCCAGGATTCTCTTAAGGTTAACATGCATGTTCATTTGGCAGTTAGGAAGGTAAATGCAATGTTAACATTCATTTAAAGGGGGCTAGAATACAAAAGAAGAGATGTACTGCTGAGGCTGTATAAGACAATATTTGGAATACTGTGAACAGTTTTGGGCCCCCTATCTAAGGAAGGAGGTGCTGGCCTTGGGGAAGATCCAGAGGAGGTTTACAAGAATTATCTTGAGGATGAAGGTCTCACCATATGATGTGTGGTTGAGGACTCTAGGTCTGTACTCAGTGAAGTTTTTATCGGATACTGAAAGGCCTAGATAAAGTGGACTTGGAGAAGATGTTTCCACTAGTGGGAGAGACTAAAACCAAGGGCACAGTCTTAGCGTGAAGAGACAACCCTTAGAACTTAGATGTAGGGGAATTTCTTCGCCAGAGGATGGTGTATCTGTGGAAATCATTGCTGCAGAAGGCTGTGGAAGCCAAGTCATTGAGTGTATTTAAGACAGAGACAGATAAGTTTTTAATTGGCCAGGGGATCAAGAGTTAAGAGGAAAAGGGAGGAGAATGGGTTTAAGATGCATATCAGCCATGATCAAATGATGGAGCAGATATGATGGACCAAATGACCTAATTCTCCTTATATATCTCATGGTCTTATGGAGTTTAGGAGAATGAAAGGAAACCTTAGTAAAGCATACAATTTATAGGGATTTGACAGAGTAATGTAGAGAGGTTTCCCCTTCTGGGCAATTCTACATTCCAGAGGGCATAATCTCAAAACCGTGAGGAGGAGGATTTGTTTTCTCTTAGAGGTTAGTGAGTCTGTGGAATCGTTTAGCACACTTGACTGTTGAGGCTGGATCATTTAAGTTTATTCAGGCCTGAGACAATTAGCTTTCTCATCATGAAGGGAATCAAGGGTTAATGGGATAAGACAAGAAAATAGAGTTGAGGACTATCATTGAACTATGAACTTATTGAGTGGCAGAATAGATTCGATGGGCTGAATGGGCTGAACCAGACTGGGCAAAAATAGTAGATTTCCTTCCTAAAGAACATCAGTAAACTAACAATCAATGATAGTTGTCATGGTCACCATCACTTGATGAGATTGATATGCCAGATTTATTCATTAAATTTAAGTTCCACCAATGGGATTTGAACCTGTGTCGAAAGAGTATTAGCATAGATTATTAGGCCAGTGATAGGAGCATTGGGCTAGTATAGGTTCCAGATTTAATAGATTCCATTAATGTTGTAGTTCTGATAACCAAACAGATTATTCCAAAAGAGGTTCACCACACCTTGATGAGACAAGCATTGGTCACAACTTGTTTAGGATCCACAATATCTACCAGAGGTTCCTTTATGGCAACGTTCCTGATGCACGTCATGTCAAAACCATAAACATTCTCCCACCCTATAAAAAAAGGAGGCGTCTAAAATTAAATCAATTTGTATAAATGATCAGAAAGCAAAGAGAGGAGACAACAACACACAGGGTTACTGGCACACAGAGGTAGACATGGTAGGGCATGTGGCAGCAGCAGGAATGAGGCAAGTATAGAGGGGGTCATAGAGGAGGAGGTGAGAGGCCTGGATACTACCCACTTGTAATGGGGTAGAGTCTTGCCACCAGTTGAGATCAAATTGTTTGCCAGATTGCAGTACAAGGGGTTAGGTTCTGATTGTGTGATAAACTAATGAACATGATCACAGGAAGTGATATGATGTTATGTGATCTTGACCCCATTTGCAGCCTCATGGCAAGATGAAGCCACAGTAAGATGTTGCTTAAAGTCAATGTTCCTCTTACCTCGGCAAACTCTGCACATAGTTTTGTTGCACTGCTAAAGAATAAGTCTATTACATGAACCATCTCCAGACATTAACAATGTGTAATGTTAGCCAGTGATGCAACCATGGAGATTGTAAAGAAAATCCAGATTCATGCCCTCAAATGAGATAATGAAACACAGGAGCTACGTGAATGCACAACATTCAGACATGATCTTACAGTGAATTTTGAAGTCCTTGTACTGTCGATCTTCAATGGCAACAATGTAAAGTGTGGCACGATCAGGGAACATCAGTCCTCCAGGTTTCTGTTGGTGAATTTTGGGGAAATGGGTCTCGTAATCTATTCACCTGATAAAGATATCACATTTTGAACTGCACATACAAAGGAGCATCCAACCTGCATCTGTTACACACTTTTACTGTTGCATACTCAACTGTCATTTCAGATTGATCAATCACTTCCTTGATCGATCCATGATCTTATGGATTATCTATGGTTTTGTGGCACAATAGTTGTATTCCTGCCTCTGAATCAGAATCTATAGAATCAAGTCCCATTGCTAGAACCTGACTGTCACATAAAGTACTTTCATGATGCAGCTAACCAATCCTTCTGATGTATGTAAACAGAAGAGATTCTTTATGGATAGAAATGGATAGAGTAGGTGGCACGATGGCTCAGCGGTTAGCACTGCTGCCTCACAGCGTCAGGGACCTGGGTTTGATTCCAGCCTTGGGCGACTGTTTGTGTTGCTTGCACATTCTCCCTGTATCTGCCTGGGTTTCCTCCCACAGTCTAAAGATGTGCAGGTTAGGTGAATTGGCCATGCTAAATTGTCCACAGTGTTCAGGAATGTTTAGGTTAGGAGCATTAGTCGGGGTAAATATAGGGTAGGGGAACGGGTCTGGGTGGGTTACTCTTCGGAGGGTTGGTGTGGACTCGCTGGGCCAAATGGCCTGTTTCTACACTGTAGGGATTCTATGATGAAACAGAAGCCACTACTATCATGGCCCATAGCTCTAGGCTGCAACACTCTGACATTTGATAAGAATCACTTTCTGAATAGCGCATGCAACCTTTCAGGGGATATAAAGGATCCCATGGCTCTACTTTAAAGAATGGCATGGGTGTTCTCCACGATATCATAATTAATTTCTATCCCTCAATCAACAGCACAGAAAACTGGATTGTCTGGCCTTTCTCTCACTGCAGTTTGTGGGAGCTTGCTGGTTGTAAACTGGTTACGTGACTCCAGTTGATAACATTCAGTAATTGGCAAAGGTGCATTGAGACATCACGTGGTAATGAAAGGCACTGTCCTTTTCTTTCCAACATTTTAATTCCCAATTTCATTTTAGCATATTTAGCGCTGATCACACCAACGTTCAATAATCCTATTTGTAATACAATGCAAAAGCAACAGTTTCTTCTGAAAAATACAAGATGCGGTGCACTTACCAGCCACTTATCCCTTGCAAAAATAACTGTATTAAGCATTGATTCATAGAAGAGGCTGTAGCCCATCCATTCACTGATTATAATGTCAACTTTATCCACGGGCAGTTCAACTTCCTCCACTTTACCATTAAATATTGTGATTACTGTAAAACATTTCATGCAATTCTCTGATTAGTTGAAAAAGACAGGTTTTGTTTCATTTTTCAAAATGTATTCTTTCATGACAAGTGGCAAGATATGGCATTTATTTCCCATTCCTAAATACCCTTGAACTGAGTGACTTGCTTGGTCATTTCAGAGGGCAGGTAGAAATCAAACAGGTCTGGAGACCCATTTAGGCCAGACCGGGTAAGCATAGCAGATCATCTTCATTTCACCAAATGGACTTTGGTGAGCCAGATAGGTCTTTACAAAAATAAGTCTAACTTTCAATAACTGAATTTAAATTCCAACAAATGCCTCAGTGGGATTTGAACCAATGTCCCCACACTAACAGCGGGGGCCTCTGGATTACTAATCCAGTGACATTACAACTACACCAGTACCAGCACAGGCTGGTATCAGTTTTAATAGAATGTATTTTCCCAGTCACAGTTAGCACAACATAGGAATACAGACAAACAAAATTACCATTGAATATAAATTAAATTAAAAATCAGCTCTTCAGGACACAATACATCTTTTATGAGATGATTCTCTTTCAATTTAAAATTAAAAGACCTTGCAAAATATTTGATGACAAAATATACTATTTAAAGTCTTTAAATTAAGAAGGGAAAATAATCTCTAATTAATCCTCTGATTGATGCAAAAAATTATGAAATTATTTTGGTCATTTCAATGAAATAGCTCAATGCATTTGTAGATATATAGTTGTGTTTGTTAATTCGCTTACTGTTGTCCAAGTGGTTTGCCTTGATGATCTTCTCAGAGTAATCACAAATACTGGAGCATTCAATCTGATGTGTTAAGAGAAAGACAAAGTATGAACCTGTGAGCACTGAAATATATCTCTGCATCGTACTGATTTTAGAACAGATAATTATACCTGTGACTTCAAAGATAGCGCCACTCATGTCCATAGCAACAAGAGTGGTTTTTAAAGTTTGTAATCATCGCTTGGCCAACAGTGAGTGTGAGTAAATCAGGCCAACATTGGCAGCTTTGATTCAGTTCAGCTCTGCCTGAGACTGCATGTATCAGGCATCTCAAAGAGAAGCAATGAAACAAAGAAAATAGGTATCTGAGGCAGTCTGGCCCTTCAAGCCTGCTTTGTAATTCAATATGATCATCCATTTCGTATCTTGTTCCTGTTTTCCAAACCCTTATCCCAAAGAGCTATATCTAACTCCTTCTTGAAAATATTCAATGCTTTGGCTTCAACCATTTTCTGCAGCAGAGAACTCGACAGGCTCCCTACTCTCTGGGTGAAGAGATTTTTCCTCATCTCAGTTCTAAATGGCGTGCCCTGTTTGCTTAGACTTTGATCCCTTGTTCTGGTCATCAGGAGCATCTTTCCTGCTTTTATTCTGTATAGTCCTGTTAGAATTTCATATGTTACTTTGAGATCCCCCTTTCATCTTCTAAACTTTGGTGAATTTAACCAATCTAGTGTCTCGCAGTTCCATCATCCCAGGACTCTGTCTGGTAACCCTTTGTTTCCATAGTCAGACCATCCTTCCTCAGAGAAGGAAACCAAAACTGTGCACAATGCTCGAGGGGTGATCTCACCAAGGCCCAATACAATTGCAGAAAGACATCCCTACTCTTGAACACTATCCTCTCGCTATGGAGGCCAACATACCATGCTTACCTTCAGTGATTGGCGTATGAGGACATCCAGGTCTCCTTGCACCCCCCATTTTAAACCTCTGCCATTCGCATATTAATCCACATTCCTCTTTTTGCTATCAAAGTAGATAACCTCACATTTATCCACATTAAACAGCATCTGCCTTGCATTTGCCCACTCACTTGTCCACATCATACTGAAGCATCTCTAAATCCTCCTCACGGCTCCCCTGCCCACACAGCGTTCTGTTGTTTGCAATCTTGGAGACATTACACTTAATTCCTTCATCTAAATCATTAAATATATTGTGAATACCTGGTGTTGAAGCACTGATCCCTGCAGAATCCCACTAGTCATTGCTATGCCAATCTGACAAAGTTCTGATATTCCTATAATCATGAGGGGCATGGATAGGATAAATAGGCAAAGTCTTTTCCCTGGGGTGGTGGAATCCAGAACTAGAAGGCATAAGTTTAGGGTGAGAGGGGAAAGATATAAAAGGGACCTAAGGGGCAATTGTTTCACGCAGTGTATGGAATGAGCTGCCAGAGGAAATGGTGGAAGCTACTACAATTGAAACACTTAAAAGGCATCTGGATGGGTATATGAATAGGAAGGGTTTGGAGAGATATGGGCCAGGTGCTGACAGGTGGGACTAGATTGGGTTGGGATATCTGGTTGGCATGGACGAGTTGGACCGAAGGGTCTGTTTCAGTGCTGTACATCTCTATGACTCTATGCTGTGCTCTGTCTGTCAACCAGCTCTCTTTCCATGTCAGTACACGATCCTCGATTATTAATTGGGGAATGGAACTGATGTGTTCTTTCAGTGTGTAAATGCAAATACAGGGCTGGGTATGGAGCAAACCATGGTGTTTTGTCATTAGGACTGAGGGAAGGAGCAATTTCTTCACTCAAGGGAGGTGTGAATCACTGGAACTCTATACCCTGCAGCTGTGAATTGCAATATTAAGCACAATCAAGGCTGAAATTGACAATTTTATCCCTCAGAGAACGAAGGAATAAGAGGATAGGGCAGGGAAGTGGAATTGAAGGCCCAGAATAGCCAGGTTGATATAATTATCTTCTGGATTAGAGTGGTGCTGGAAGAGCACAGCAGTTCAGGCAGCATCCAAGGAGCTTCGAAATCGAAGTTTCAGGCAAAAGCCTTACCGAGGATGATATAATTAGCTGAGCAAGCTTGATGGTCCATACCAGCTCCTCATGCTCCAATTTCTAATGTTCTTATATGATCTCGCAATCTGAGTCAGGGACCCAGGATGTATACCAACAAAGAGAATCAGTAAATGCTGTCTATTACTGTTCTTTGTTCATGTACTTGATTGATTGCCAACTTGTTCTCCTGTGGACTGACACCATCCAGATCTAGAGACAAATTTGTCATCTTTAACCTGAGATAGTTTTGGAGGTATACAAATTATGATCTGATGCTTCATTGCATAGTCAGAGACGGGAAGTGGTGTAACCCCTCCATCCCTGTTGTCCTAGACCAACCTGGGCTGATAATGTTTCAGAGGCACTACTGCATCAGCTGTCCATTTACATCCCCCCCACCTGCGTTCCAGTTTCTACCAATAACACCCAATGCCAACATTAACCAACCCTCACCCATGCATGGTGAGGTTTTGATGAGGGAAGGAAAAGCTTTCCATGGAAATTTGAATTAAATGAAACAGTGTAAAGCAGTAGAACTTTTCTCATCCTTTATTTCCTCACCTTTTCTCTCTTCTATATTGAAACAACCTGTCAGGCAGAACTACAACTTCACTGGTGCCAGATCAACCCTTTGCAATTTTAGTCACAGCAAAGAAATTCACCGTCCGTGTTTTCAAACCCCTCCCTATCTCTGTAAGCTCCTGCAGACTTACAACTCTCCAAGATCTCTGCGCTCCTCCAATTCTGGCCTCCTGAGCATTCCTGTTTGTAATCGTGCCACCATTGGTGGCTGTGCCTTCAGATATCTGAACCCTAAGCTCTTGAATTGCACCTCTCCATCCTGAAACCTCCCCGTCTCTCTACCTAAATCACTCTGTCAGCCTCTCTCCTCCAAGAAGGTACTTCTTTCAGCCCACTTCTGTGACCAACTCTTGACCATCTAAATTCCCTCTTGTGACTTGATGTCTAACTTAACTTTCTGATGTCCCATGTATAAACATAGAAAATAGGGGCAGGAGTAGGCCATTTGCTCCACCATTCAATACCATTATGTTTGATCATACAACTAAGCACCTTCTTCCCATTATCTCCCCGTACCCTTTAATCTCTTTAGTCCTAAGAACTATATCTAACTGCTCCTTTAAAGCATGTTTAGGCCTCAGCATGAAACTCCTTGTGTTCTATTGTGCACTATATAAATACAATTTGTTATTATTGATCTGCAGATCTGCACAAGTGACGGAAGAGTCAGTTCCAAACTGGTCCAGTTCTTACTGGAGCTGAGATGCTGGGACTGTAATTTCGAGTCATAACCATTGGCAGCTGTTGTCAATCCCTTATGCAGGAGTCACTTGTTAGTGTGCTGATCAGCTAACAATGTAGACAGGGTTAAAGTCGGATGAGTTGTTCCATATTGAATCGGGCGGGGGGTTCATGCACTGGTGCCGCTTGTCATTACACAAGTTAGTTCATGATGGGTACTTCTAAACAGAGTTGACAAAAGATGCACAATCATTGTGAAGAACATACCCCAAACACTTTCCTGGCTCCAGCTCTGGCTGCAAACATTGCTAAAATCCCAGTTCCACTTCCCACATCCAGCACAATTTTGTCCTTAAACACATGCTTGTTGTGGTAGACAGAATTCCTGTATGTTAATGTTCGGATTTCATCCTTTAACATTTCCTGTAGTTGAAATATACAAATAGCTGATTATTTTCGCTTTTCCATCACATTATGAGAGAACCTGTGAAGAAGAGCATGCCTGATTTAAACAAAATACAGATTAATAATTCTCAATGTGAAAAAAATGAGGACATACAAAAGAAGTTGTGGTTATTTTAATTTTTAAGGATGTGTGGAGCACACATATAAATCCACACAGACACACTCCCACACCCACACACACTAATTCCCATGATAGTCCTAACCGATCCAGTGTCTGTTCATACATCAGTCCTGTCATCCCAGGAATCAGTCTGGTAAACTTTTGTTTCATTCCCCCTCCACAGCCAGAACATCCTTCCTTAATAAGGAGACCAAAACTGCACACAATGCTCCAGGTGTGATCTCAGCAAGGCCCTGTACAATTGCACAAAGACATCCCTGCTCCTGTGCTGAAATCATCTTGGTATGAAGGCCAACCATACCACTTGCCTTCTTCATCACTTGCTGCAGCTACATGCTGTCAATGACTGGAGTGCAAGGATATCGTGTTCTCAATGCACCTCCCTTTCTCAATCTATCACCATTCAGATAATAACCTGCCTTTGTGTTTTTGCTACCAAAGTAGATAATCTCACAGGTATCTACATTATATTTCACCTGCCAAACATTTATCCACGCACTCAATATGTCCAAATAACAATGAAGCATCTCTGCTTCCTCCTCACAGTTTCCCAGTCCACATTGGGTCTTCAAATGAACAATTCCCCCAATATTGCTCTGCTGCCTTCTGCCCCCTGCACATTCCTCCTTTTGCAAATCATAATACCTTGTGAAAGTCTCCATTGAAACTACCTCCATCCACAGCGAGGTACAGTGTAACCAGCACATTGACACAGTGTAACCCTGAATATGTGAACAGGATTATTCTAAGTCAAACATGTGTTTAACATAACACTATTTCCTGAACATCTGCACATTATCTAATTCCATCATTGCTGTTATCACCTTAAGGAATGATTATCTTTGGCTTTCTGTAGGTCACCTTGAAATGAAATAGCAAAGTTTGCAAAGTTGATGTCATTTTCCCTAAAAGCCTGTTCTTCTTGTTCCAGGCCCATTTATTGCCGTCAAGATCCCTAGGTGGAAAACCGCTGGAGATCTACAGAGAAGTGGAGCTTAAGGCAGCAACAGGAGTTACAATGAGCTTTGTGAGAAATGCATGGGGATAAAGATGTGCTAAATTCATACAGGTCGCATAGGGCCAAATTCAGTCATGATGGGTGGCAGTGGGAATATGATAATTGGCCTCAGTGCTGCAGCTGCAGAGGAGGAAGAATAAGCCAATGTTCTCAGTTCCAATCAATGTTTACTCAAATATGTACACTGGGAAAAAGCCCAAATGACTGCTTCCTGCAGTGGAGAAAACTCCATTAATTTATGCTTTATTAGCTTCCATGCAATAGGAGTACACTCTTGCTAATCATCAAATTTTAACAAGTAAATTGTGTAATGGACAACAACACTATATAAGTACCACCATCAGATACTTAAGTGAAATTGTGTAAAATGAACACTTTGTTGCAAGTGCTGATGTTTACAGAGACCAATCTGCACTGGGACTGACTAATTCAAAACTGGGTCACCGACCCTGGGATTAACAAAGAAAAACTTCATTTGGGATCGTAAAGTTATTGTGGTGGGAGAGGGATATTGTGGGGGGTTATTGCAAGGGTCTATACTAGATTTCTCAGCTGACAGACTCGGTGGGTCTCTCCATTGTAGTTATACATTCTGGTATTTAGCGTTTTTACTATATCCCTAGCCCTCATTTTTGGTTCTTGAAGATAAACTAAATATTTGATACCAATCACAGAATCCAAACTGTGATGCTTGTGATCAAACCAGTCCAAGCTCTTTAACTGCATATGCAATCAGGAGAGTGTGATGTATGAGTGGATGGGGAACAGTAATGAACAAAATGGGATTATTTCTCTCGCTCAGTAGTTCCAATGAATGTGAAAACAGCAATCAACACAGCTTGGAGAACCTTGAACTACATCATCAGCTAAGGCCCCAATCCAAGACAATCATGTTTTGGGTAGACCAGAATTTGAGTACTGACTGATTACCAAGACACTGGAAAGGGACCAATGGCTCAATGTACACATTACATACTGCTGCCCCTCTGTTAGTACCTGTGAACCACTCTGGGGAAGCCTAGTAGCAGGCTGAAGTCAGAGAGAGATTTACTGAACTCTTGCGAGATTTCAGTTCTCCCAGAAACAGCAGTTTCAATACTGAACAAACCTCTAGCTTGTTGGCAACAGAGCCTTACTCTCTGAGTTTTATGACACAATGCTGAGGGCCTATCAGCCACTAAGTGAAAGTTCATTGAATAACATGCCACCAAAATGTGGGTATCAGTAAAAGACTCAGGAACCAGGAATCTCAGAATCATTACGGTGCAGAAAGAGGCCATTTGGCCCATCCTGTCTGCACTGGCTTTTCAAATGAGCACCATGACTCAACTATGACCCTGCCTTGTCCCTTTAACCATGCACACTGTTGCTATCCAAACAATCATTGATTGCCTCTACCTTCCACCACATTTCCAGGGAGTGGACTCTAGACCTGAACCACTCGCTGTGTTACGCAAGGTTTCCCCCACAGGTTGATGTCAGCTTTCACTCAGTATTTTGATAAAATCTGGATCACGTCTTGTTCTATTATAATATTATCTTGTTCTATTGTCTACTCCGACCCTCACTAGTAAACAGGCTGTGAAATGTAAGTTAGAATTCAGTATGCAAGAAATCACAATCGAACCCGAAATACACAAAGAATGTGCTTCTCTCCAGGGCCACTTACTGTCAGCTTCATGTAGAATAGGTTGACAAGAATTGACTTTCTATTCTCCATTAGCACAGTGTATTCCTTCTTTCAAACTCAGCCCCAGGTACATTTCAGTGTGGGCACAGTCAGCTATTAGCACAGAACATCATGTGAATTGTTCAATGTTCTGCTTTGCTCTGTTGACTAATGACAAACTGAGCTGGGAGCCATATGCATGCACAGATTGACTAGAGTGGTATTTGGAACTGCATTACCTATTATTAACTGAACACTTGCACTTCATTGTGTTTAATGAATGGGCTTGCTAATGCATAGCATTTGAATCACAGATAATGCTGAACAGTTGGATCATTCAGACTGAAGGTAGAGGTCCATATGGTAAGGGAGGGCCAAAGATTAAACGGCAAAGTGGAAGGTAACACAGGCTGATGGTTCAGTGAAGGCTGTTTCCCATTAGACAGAACACAACCATATCTAAAAACACTTTCAACTGGGAACAAATGATCATTAGACATCAACAGAAACAGAAATGTTGGCCAGGGAACATCATTCCGCCATGGTCCCACACTAACATTTCTGTCACAGGCCTGCTGAAGTGTTCCACTGAGCCTCAGCGCAAGCTCAATAAACAATTTTCGGCTTGGTGACCGTGCAGCCTCTGGGTCTCAACATTGAGTTCAATACCTTTAGAGTCAGGATCCAGTCTTCCTTGATTTTTTTAATCAACCCCCACACCCTGGTTCTGTGATGATTTGGGTTTCTTTTAGCACAGTCACGCATTCCCACATGCTCTGAGACCCGTTATCACATTGGTATGAGTTGCATTCAGTACAGCTAACCCATCTTTCCTACTCTTAGCTCTAATTATCACAATCCTGAAGAAGGGTTACACCCAAACATTGACTTCTCCATCTTCTGAGGCTGCCTGGCTTGCTGTGT
Source organism: Chiloscyllium plagiosum (assembly GCF_004010195.1). Lineage (NCBI taxonomy): Eukaryota > Metazoa > Chordata > Chondrichthyes > Orectolobiformes > Hemiscylliidae > Chiloscyllium > Chiloscyllium plagiosum. The sequence goes on from NC_057728.1 coordinate 50,821,236, forward strand.
TCTTCCAGCCTCCTGCTTGCTGACCTTATTATCAATTATTCAGCTTTTCTTCTGTCCTGGCCTGCTTTCCATTATCTCCTTATTTACTCACCCTTTTCATATATCTCTCTGTCTCACTGGGTTCCATCTCCACCCATCTATTCACCTCTCCCATTCACCACTCCCTAACTTCAGGTTCAGCATAAATACCACATTTTCCCAGTTGCTATCAGTTCTGATGAAGAGATACCAGACTTGAAACATGAAGTCTGCTTTCTTCCCACAGATGTTGCCAGACCTGCTGAGTTTCCCCAGCGATTTCTGTTTTTGTGTCAGATCTCCAACACCCGCAGTTCTTTGTTTTATCATTAGACATTAATCTATTCACGGTAAGAGGGAAAATCAGCAGTCTACACTATCACCTGAAATACAATGGTTATATTCTGCTGTGCTCCTCACACTCTGGGCAAGTTTTCTATCATCATTGAAGAGTCTGCTGGTGATGAAGTTGAGTCAATGTTGGCTCTTTCTACTCTTATCCTTAAAGGACGTTCAACACTTCAAATGTTGCTGTTCTTGTTCCTCAAGTACGTTGTTTCTCTTTCCACAGTTGCTATGAGACCTGCTGAGTATTCCCAGCATATTCTATTTTTACTCAGATTTCCAGTATCTGCAGTAATTTATGTATAGAGTCAAAGAGTCATATAGCAGACCCTTCAGTCCAACCAGTCCATGCCAACCATAATCCCAAACTAAACCAGTCCCACCTGTCCACACTTGGTCCATATCCCTCCAAACATTTTTTGTTCATGGACTTATCTAAACATTTTTTTAATGTTGTAACTGTATCCACATCCACAACATTCCACACACAAACCACTCTCTGTGTTAAAAAATATTCCCCTCATGTCTTTTTAAATCTTTCTCCTCTCATCTTAAAAATATACCCCCTAGTCTTGAAATCCCCCACTGTAGGGAACTGACACCTGCCATTCATCTTATCTATACCGTTCATTATTTTATAAACATCCATTAGGTCATGTCTCGACCTCATACACTCCAGTGAAAAAGTTCCCAGCCCATCCAACCTCTCCTTATAACCCACGCCCTCGATTCCCAGCAACATCGTGGTAAATCTCTTCTGAACCCTCTCCAGCTTAATAATATCCTTCCTATAAGAGGGAGAGCAGGACTGGACACAGTACTCCAGAAGAGGCTTCACCAACATCCTGTACAACCTCAATGTCCCAACTCCTCTACTCAAAGGCCTGAGCAATGAAGGCAAATGTGCCAAACACCTTCTTAACCATCCTGTCTACCTGTGATGCAAACTTCAAAGAATTATGTACCTGAAACCCTAAATCTCTCTGTTCTACAACACTGCCCAAGGCCCTACTTTTAATGGTGTAAGTCTTAGAGTCATAGAGCTCTACAGCACAGAAATAAACCCTTCAGTCTAAATCATCCATGCTGACCAGATATCCTAAAAAAATCTAGTCCCATTTGCCAGCATTTGGCCCATATCCCTCTGATCCCTTCCTATTCATATACCCATCCAGATGCCTTTTAAATGTTGTAATTGTACCAGCCTCCACCACTTCCTCTGGCAGCCCACATGCACAACCTGCTGCAAGAGAAAGTTGCCACTTCATTCCCTTTTAAATCTTTCCCCTTTCACCCTAAACCTATGTCCTCTAGTTTTGGATTTCCCTCATCCTGGGAAAAACACCTTGTCTATTTACTCTATCCATGCCCCTCGATAAGACCACCCCTCAAATTCCGACACTCTAGAGAAAACAGCTCCACCTATTCAGCCTCTCCCTATAGCTCAAACCCTCCAACCCTGGCAACATCCTTGTAAATCTTTTCTGAACCTTATCAAGTTTCCCAACATCCTTCTGATAGAAAGGAGACCAGAAATGCATGCAATATTCCAATAGTAGCCTAACCAATGTCCTGTACAGCAGGAACATGACCTCCCAACTCCGATACTCAATTCCAAATAAAGGCAAGCATACCAAATGCCTTCTTCACTATCCTGTCCACCTGTGACTCCATTTTCAAGGAAGTATGAACCAGCACTCTAAAGTCTCTTTCTTCAGCAACACTCACTAGGACCTAACCATTAAGTGTAGACGTCCTGCCCTGATTTGCCTTTCCAAAATGCAGCACCTTGCATTTATCTAAATTAAACTCCATCTACCACTCTTCGGCCCATTGGTCCATCTGATCAAAACCCCATTGTACCCTGAGGTAACCTTCTTCATTGATTACTACACCTCCAATTTTGGTGTCATCTGTAAATTTACTAACTATACCTCTTATCTTCACATTCAAATCATTTCTCTAAATGAAGAAAAGCAGTGGACCCAGCACTGATCCTTGTGGCACACCACTGGTCACAGGCCTCCAGTCTGAAAAGTAACCCTCCATCACTACCCTCAGCCTCCTACCTTCAAGCCAGTTCTGTTTCCAAATGGCTAGCTCTCCCTGTATTCCATTTGATCTGACAGTGCTAACCAGTTGACCATGAAGAACCTTGTTGAATACCTTACTGAAGTCCATATAGATCAAGTCGACTGTACTTTGTTACTTCTTCAAAGAGCTCAATCAATTCCCCACGCACAAAGCCATGTTTACTATCCCTAATCAGTCCTTGCCTTTCCAAATACATGTAAACCTTGTCCCTCAGAATTCCCTCCAACAACTTGCCCACCAGTAATGTCAGTTCCCTGGCTTTCCTTACCACCTTTCTTAAATAGTGGCACAACATTAGCCAACCTCCAGACTTTTGGTGCCTCATCTGTGACTATTTTCTTTGTTTGTTTTACCAAGATGCAATAGCTCACATTTATCCAAATTAAACTCCTTTTGCCATTCTTCAGCCTATTGACCCAATTAATCAGGATCCTTTTGTAATCTTGGATGATCGTGTTCATTTCCACTATACCAGTAATCTTGGTATCATCTGCAAACTTACTAACCATGCTTTCTATATTCTCATCTAAATAATTTATAAAAATGGCAACAAAAGCGGATCCAGAACCAATCCCTGCAGAACACCACTGGTCACAGCCCTCCAGTCCGAAAAACAACTGTCCAACACAACTCTCTGTCTTCTGCCATTAAGCCAATTTTGTATCCAATTGGCAAGGTCATCCTGAATCCCATTCTTGGAAAAGTTACTTAAAGTCAGAAAATCTCAAAGGGAAACATGATCTGTTTAAAGTTGCAACTTTTGCATTTGGATTAATTCAATGTAAAATCCCACACCCACCCATTCTGCCCCCTTCCATTCTGCCCTCAAATTCTGATCCCTCCTTACACCCTGCCCCCTTCCATTCTACCCCCTCAGACCCTATCCCTCCATTCTGCCCATCAAACCATATCCCTTCCATTCTGCCCCCTCTGACCATGCCTCTTCCATTCTGCCCCATCAGAAAATGCCCCTTCCATTCTCCCCCCTCAGAACCTGCTCCCTTCCATTCTGCCCACTCAGATCCTGCCTCTTCCATTCTACCCCCTCAGAACCTGCTCCCTTCCATTCCGCCCACTCAGATCCTGCCTCTTCCATTCT